>NC_088183.1:7666212-7969242 GCF_028769735.1 Zonotrichia leucophrys gambelii
TGCACAGTTCTAAAGCCTTCAATGAAATGTAACAGCATTAATGTGGGGTTTTTGTTGTTGAAAAGCAGGCTTTAATTCCAAAATAGATACCCCATTGTCCTGTGCCATTGAGGCCAGTAGAAATCCCATCAGAATCACGCTGAAGTGTCCATTGCCAAGGCCTGCTGTAGAATTTGTCTCTTAAGGACAGGAAAGCAGAATATTGTGTGGAATATGAAGGATAAACAGCTCTCAATCCCAGCTGTGTGCTTTTATCAGTTTTATCTATTTTCTGTATCAAAATCTGGTATTGTCAGAACTCTCTCAGAACTAGTTTTATATCTATGACAAGGCAAGATACACACCTTTGGAGTATTGGAAGGACATGAAGTCATTTTTTGTGATTATTTTCAAAATTAATAATTTGCTGGTTTTGCAGCTTGAAAGAAACTTGTGCCCTGTCCAAGGATAGCTGGGTCTTTCTCAGTTACATGCATAGCCTTGAATTGTCTGCAATTACTAAAAGCAGCTATTGGGCAACTGAGGAGTAAATTAATTCCATTCCTTAGCCTATATCCTTTCATTAGTAGCAGCAGCATTTAATTAAGAACTGCAGAGCCTGATAGTAACCTAAACTACAGGAAGATATGCCTTGTCCTAAACAAATTAGTATTTACCAATTTAAAAACCCTTCTAAGAAGTGTAGGCTCAAAAAGAAATGTCTTGCTGAGAGCTACAGCATTGTAACCTAGAGCAAGTTGCTACTGAAAAGCAGCAGTGGGTAAAGCCAAACCTCCTGGGACATGGTTGGGTCTTCTGTCCCATGGATGAGGCTCATGGAATGTTAGAATATCCTGAGTTGGAAAGAACTCATAAGGATCATCAAGTCCAAACCCTGGCTCATCACAGGATGACCCCAAAAATCACACCATGTGCTTGCCAGGGTTGTCCAAAAGCTTCTTGAATTCTGTCAAGTGATTGCTCTTTGTTTCAGATCCCTCCCAATGGCTTCCCCTTCTTCTGCTGCTTCGCAGTTCTGATTTTACTCACTTTCTCTTCATGTGTGTTGCTTTAAACTGGTAACTGTGCTGTGTTGAAACATTTCTGACTGTGCAGGAATTGATTAATCTGAGCACTGGAATGGTGCCATTGACAGAAGAATATGTGTGCATGTCTGTTTTCATCAGCACAGAAAAAAATAGTCATTAGTCATTGTTTTTTTTTTCAATAAAGATTTTATTTTAAGACATGTCAAATATCTCTTGGAGCCAAGGAGAGGCTTGTTCTGAGTCAGCTGAAAAATAAGATCCTAAATACCAGTAGGAGATTTTTCTAATCAAATTTTCTGATCATATGGGATTGTAGCACGCTAAAATGGCATTCTTTGGAACATAGGCTGTTTCTTGGATTATGGCAATTATAGAGCAGAGAAAAACTTAAGCTAGTGGAAAAATAAATTTATACTTGACAATTTACATACTGATGTCCAGAAACAATAAAATGTACTTGATGTGCAAATAAACAGATTCTCCCCTCTGATGAATTTGAGTGGCACAGCTCCAAGCACAATAGTTTTCCAACGAGGACATTTTCAGGAAAAAAAGCCTGGGTGTACTATTTGTTTTCCTTTTCATCCATAGAGAATGTACAATTTGGGGGAATTACAAGGGTCTTTCTAGGAACTGTGCCAATTAATGGACCTTGGTGGTGGTGTTGTCTTTGGCAGCTCACCAGGGAATAATTCTGAATTAGGTTTGAAGGCCCTGTTTCTAAGTCCAGCAGACCAAGGTCAGGGTTGAAACAACCCAGTAAGGCAGGATTGAAAGGACATTTTGTATCTGAAACGATGCCTGTTTTAGCATTTTAATCTTACTTTGTGTGGAGCTGTGCTGGCTGTGCCCAGGCACCTGTGTGAGCAAGATAGTGCTTGTGTGGGCTGGTGGAAAGGATGCAGCACAAGTCCTTGGCACAACTACTTTTAAGGAAAAAGGAATAGTTTGTGCAGTATTGTTAACAGATTGTTGGGGAACACTAGATTTTTTTTTGTCTTGGATATAATATCCTGATTTGAAGAAGAAAGGGTCTGGTTGAAGAATTAATCAGCAGCAAATGTTGGTTGGTGTAAACAGCGTTTATTTCTTCTTTGGCCATGTAACCCAAGGGCACAAAACCACTCCAGGAATGCTCTGTTCTCAACTGCCCAGCAAGAGAAAGGGAGCTGGACCAGCAGCCTTGGCAGCTCTGCAGCAGCAGGGCATGCTGAGAGACAGTGATGGGTGCCTGGAGATTCAGCACCTTCTCTTTTCCCCTCTGTTTGCCCAGGGTCTAATCCTGAAAATGCCATGGCAAGCAGAGAGCAGGAAGCTGTGGAAGGGAGGGAACCCTGGAGAGGACTTTTGGGGGTCACCAGGAAGAGCTTCTGCTGGGAAAGCACAAAGCTTTGAGTTCTCCATCACTGGGGGCTCATGGAGGTCATTTTTCCCTTCCACTGTCCATGAAGAGGAAGGAGGGAATAACACAGGTTGTAGCTTTGAATTCGTGGCTGGAGAATTAAGTTACCATGTTTTAAATTCACTACCATCCTCCACTCTGAATAGATCTGCATTATAATGCAAAATGTTTCTGTTGCACATGCATATGCGACTTTTTTAATATATAGAGTGGATGCAATTTACCTGTGTATGTGTGTGCAGATGAGGCGCTTCCTTGTGTTAAAATATGAACACCTTTCCATAGATTAAAAGCATTATTTTCCTGGGTTTTTGCTGGTTATTTAGTGAGAAAGGTGGCATGCAGGTGTGTGTAGGGGAGTGCTGGTCCCACGTGCTCTGCAATGCGAGGAAGCCTCGCTGTCCCTGTGACCCTGCTGCAGCTGGGGATGCTCCGTGCACCTCCTGGGGCTGCAGATCCCCTTGCGTGATCCCAGCCCACGTTTCATGTTTGGGCTGACTGTAAATTCTGCACTGCAACAGCCTCTCCATGGAGCACTGTGCTGCCTGAATGCTGAAGTCATTTTGATTTACTGCATAGCCAAGTTATACGTGGCTTTGAAATGCTGTGTGCGTAGTTTACCAAGAGATCCTTCCAGGCTTTTTTTTTTTTTTCAATCTTGCCACAAAATATCACGACTTGTGTTTGGTCTGTGGTTTTGCAAACGGGCTCAGAGACCAGGGTTTGGAAGGCAACAACAACAAAAACCTCAGAACTTCCAAACACATCCCCAGCTCTATTTTGGGATCCAGCACTACAAAGGAGCGGCGAGAAGCAGGAGCCAAGGTCTGCTCTTGGTTACCCTGCTGGAGCAGGGAGTTATTTCAAGCTGTCATCCAACCCAAGCCTCTCACAGCAGCAGTACCAGCACAAGCAGTGTCTGCAGCTCTGCGTGGTGAAATGGGCTGGGAACTGGCTTGGTTGCTGAAAATAGCAGATGGAAATGGCTCTTCTGAGCCTGGGCCAGGCCTGGTCGGGCACCACTGGCGCTGTCACCCAAGGAGATGCTTCTTGTCTTGCACACTGCAGTAATTGCAGCAGCCCTTTTACCACACAGAGTAACCAAGGCTGTATGTGGCCAACTGTTTGTTTTCTAGACAAAAACCAGAACCTCAAGCCTGCTGCTGTGGAAAAAGGATGAGCATATACATTTTGTAACACAGAGGGCTTGCTGGGGCGGGCTCTTCGTCCAGTTCTGTTCATAGGTGCAAGTGTTTGGTGCTGGGCTGAGGCTCAGCTGTGCCCATGGGACTGAGGTTCTTACACTTGATTTTTCAGTAGGAGTCAGTTCAGTAGCAGTAGCATCTGGTTTTCAGTTCAGCTTTTCTTGGGTCTTCAAGCTGACAAAGGCACAGGGAAGCCCACCACAATCTGTCCTGAGCCGTGTAGTGAGTACATGGCTTATTTTTGTGATCACAGGCCCTTCTAGTTTAGTAGTCATTGCCAGAGCTGTATCAACTTTGTTGAAATACACAGATGTCCTTCACCTTAATAAGTCAATACTTCCCACATTGTTTGGAAATGCAGAGAAGAATCCAGCTGAATGTCAATGTTGTTGGAGTATCACATTTATAATTACTCAGTTTGATCTCTGTAAAGCACAATGTGCTCATGTTTCATGTAGTGTGGGAAGTATTGCCTGGACTGTGAAACCAAATGACCCAAGGGATGAACTTTCCTTACCTGCTGTACCTAAGGCAAGTTTATCTCAGAAACCCCATCTGAATACAGAGCTGACTCTTGCATGGGGGATTTGGGAGCTGTTTTGTTGGTTTTTTTAATTGATAAAAGCTTATTGTTGCTGCTGGGGTCCCCTGTGTTAAGAGGCACGCTTTTTGTGGTTTTCCTTTTGGAAATGTTCCCATGTTGACTGAAAGCACAGACATGCTGCTGTGTGTTTGGGCCTTTCAAGCTCATGGAGCAGGAGGCTGTGCCATGGTGCTGCAGCTCTGAGAAAAGGATCAGAATACCCCAGATATACAGATAGAATCCCAAAATGGTTTGGGTTGGAAGGGACCATAATGATCATCCAGTTTTATCTGCCCCTACCATGGGCAGGGACACCTTCTGCTAAGACCAGAAGCCACCCTGACCTTGAACACTTGCAGGGGTGGGACAGCCACAGCCTCTCTGTGGGGTGTGCCAGAGTCTCACCACCCTCACAGGGAAGAATTTCTTTCTTGTATCCCACCTAACCCTGCCCTCTCTGTTTGAAGCCCTTTCCTCTTGTCCTGTCACTCCAGACCCCTTTCCAGAGTCCCTCTCCATCTCTCTTGGAGTCCCTTTAGGCACTGGAAGGGGCCCTAAAGTCTCCCTGCAGTGTTCTCTTCTCCAGGCTAAACAGCTCCAGGTCTCTCAGCCTTTCCCACAGCAGAGCTGCTCCAGCCCTCTGAGCATCTTCATGCCCTGCTCTGGTCCCTCCAACAGGTCCATGTCCTGTTTGTGTTGGTGGCCCCAGCCCTGGATGCAGAGCTCCACCCTTTGCTTTAGTGTGACAGGACAAGCAGAGGTGTCTGGGCTCTCTCAGATCTTACAGGGACAAGGAGTTTTGCCAAGGCAAGTTATGTGTCCACCCCCAGCTGGATCGGGACCCTCAGCTGACCAAAGGGGTTGGGGAAATTCCTCTCAAGTCATGTCCAGCAATGGAGTGAGCAGTGCCAGGGGAGAATCTACCTGGGCAATGGTGTGTTATGGCATCCTGCAGCACGTGGCAGTTTGGTCTGGGGGCAGGGATGTGCCTGTCTCTGATGCAGGCTCTGGGTGCTGCTGCAGGGACAAGCCAGAGCTGAGCTGTGCTGTGCATCTCCCCCAAATCAGAATTCACATCAGCCACACATGGGTGTTTAGGTTGCTCTGCAGTTGGTTTATTGCTTTCACATGCTGCTTTCATTATACCTTACAGCCTTATTCCTTTTCTTTTTTTTTTTTTTAGGGGAGGGAAAAAATAGAGGAAGAAATCCAAAACTAAAATTAGTCATTTGAGAGTCCAAGTTTGGTTTTCATTTATTTGCAGATAGGATGAGTTTGAGCTGGGGGAACGTTTGCTGAGGGGAGGGGACTGCAGAGAAGAGTTGTGGGGCTGAGGCAGTGCTGCCTTTTCTCCCTCAAAGTCAACATAGTCCTTGTGCAGTCACTCACTCATGTAACACCAGGGTCTTGATGTTTTATTAGCACCTTCCTCCACTGGTTAGCATCTTCCTCCACTTCTCTCTTGTGGTGTTTGCATGGCAGAGATGAGCTACAGCCAAGCCACCCTCTCCAGCACTCACAAGTACCTCAGTGCTGGGCCTGCTGATCTTCTCCTGTTGCTCCATCATTGCTTCATGCTGGAGCAACTGGCGGGACAGGCTCAAAAAAAAATTAGTAGAAGTCAGATGTGACCCAGCTGTCATCCCCCATTGCCTTGCTGGTGTGTCTTGGTGGGTATTTCTGCTCCTCAGCCCACAGCACGTCTGTCACTGCTGTCCTGCTGGCACCCACACACTCTGCAGCCTCCTGGGACTGCTGAGAATGCTGCTGCTCTTGGGTGAGACAGCCACGGCTTGGTGTGTGCCAGGGTGGCTGCTGTGTGCTCCAGCTTGAGCTGCAGCCCTGTCTTTGATGGGCTTCCCACTCCCAGGCACCCTTTCCTGCCACCATGCCACAAACGCTCATCCTGACTCAAAATAACATTTTGGGGTTTTTTTTACCCTTCTCACAAGGTTTTTGTGCAGTTATAAATCTGGCTATCCCCCAGAGCCTGGCTCCTGCATCTCTCTACTGCTGGGCATGTTGGCCAGACTGATTGACATCTCCCCAGCTGCGGGCTCGGGGCCAGGCACTCATTAACAACTACTTCAATCTCTATTGAACAGTAAAAATTATAGTTGTTTCCAGCATGTTCTGGCCCCCTACCAATCACCTGGAGGTAAAATGCATGGAGGTGCCTATTCCTATTCTTTAATTCTGTGCTTGCCCACCATCCCCCTCACAGTGTCTGTGTGAGGATGGGCTCCATCCAGAATCCCAGGGCTATTCTGGGCTGCCCAGGGGAGGCACAGGGCACTCTGCCCATGTGTCCTGCTGGGGGATATCTCTGCTGGAGAGATTGATGGGGCTTGGTTCTGCCCTGGCCAAAGCAAACCTGCGGGTGGTGCTTAATGATACCTCCTTGATCACCCTAATCTTGCCTCAATTCTGGTTTTCCTGTGCAGGATTATGCCTTTCCTCAAAGCTCTTTGGGTGATTTTAGAAGTGGTAAGAAAGTGCTTTACTGTCTCTCCTCATGGGATCTGTCTTACATGGTGATCTCATGTATTGATCTGATGGGATGTTTCTCCTGGCTGCCAGGCTGAACTTTCATCTTTTCCATTTTCCTAAGGCTCAGGTAGCAGCATGCACAGGAACATGGCTGTCCTCTTTGTGCCTCTTCATGGTCAATTTATTATCAGTCCTTTTTAAGGTTTCATTTAGCTACCTCTTAATATTTTTATTTTTTTTTACTTTTCTTAATGAAGGTGCTATGGTTGCAGATGAGCTGAGGAGTGACCTGTTGGCACACTGGTTTCAGGTGGGAGCACACCAAATGTGTGCTTTCATCATTTGCAGCCTTGTTACATTGCAACCTTTGTCTGATATATATAAGTTTTTATTCACATTTTCCTTGTGGAGTTATTGCTTCTCTGATTTCCTTCTCCCTTTGAAGAAGCTGCTGGGAGTGATGGTGCTGGTCCTACCTGGCAATAACCACAGCACAGAGCTGTGATGTGTTAACTTGCATCCTGTCTGTGATAAAAACTCATCCTGCTGGGCTTTTATGGTGTATCAATTCAAGCATCAGCTATGTTCATATTTTCTTCTAAACCTTGATAAATCTCCTTGTATAAAATCTAATTTGAGATTTATAAGGAGAGATTTAAAACAGGAAAAACATCTGAGTGTAAGCTGAACAAAATTCCTATTAATGATGTGTTATTGAATTTGACGTCAGTCAAGTGGTTGTAAAACACGTTATAATGGAAGTGCTCTGAGAACAAAATTGCTCACTACTTCTTGGCTCTGGTGATTTAGCTCTTCATTGTGAACATAACTTCATAATATTGGAATTGTACATATTTTTATAGGTTTTTTTCTTTTTAAGTGCTGTAGAGCATCACATAGGATCCTTACTGGTCACTTTTAACCCTTTCAGTAATGTTCCTAATAGAAATTTCAGGGGAATGGACTGTTGTGTTTGTTGTCTGTTGTTTCTGATGATGTTTTGTTGAGACATAGAACATATGTCCAAGAGCTGCCTGAGTGCCCTTTGGGTGGAAACAGGCTCCGCTGTGAGTTTACAAAAATTGATCGTGCCTGGGCAGAGAGAGGAGGGAGCAAACTCCCTACATATCCTCCTTCCTCCCACCCCCTTTTCCTCTTTGGCATCAAATAAAACGATGTCTCATATGGTAGAGTACACTGTTCCTGATGAGTTTACTGTCTCCATACCACCCAGGATGGGTCTGGTTCTTATTGTGTGTACTTGCACACACAGCGTGGAAAAACAGACTCCTTTGCTGAAAAACAAAGATTTCAAAGCATAGTTAATTGGCAATTATTCACCTATTGCCTGAGAATAGGTCCCTGCAGGTTGGATGTAATTTTCATCAAGCTGGGTTCATGCAGCTTGGGATGGAAAAAGAGACAGTGAACTCCTTTCTCCTTCAGTGAAGAATCCAGCTGTGGACTCGAGCACTTGTGTTTGGTTTCCACCCCAAGCCCAGTGTGAATGAAGCTTGACAAATTGTTATCTCTTTGTCTCCTATCTCTGAAGTGCAGAAGTGCTTTGGCAGCCTCAGGGTAATTACTGCAATGTGTGGTGCTAGTTCATGGCTGTGGTCTCCCTCTGGCAAAAAGCAGGGGAAGGATGAAGTGTCTTCATAAAAACAGTTGCTTCATCCTCAGCCCCGCTGGTTCTACATCAGTGACAAAGCCAAGGCAGAGAAGTCAGGCATTTTACCTCTAGCAAGTTGGAAACTGTCATTTGTTAGTGTTTCCTCCAGGCTCAGAAGCCCAACAATAACAGCTCTAGATTGGCTTGGGTTCAGCCTGAAAGCACTGGCCAAGCTGTGACAGCACATTGCCTCCTCAAAGGCAAAGAAGATAGATGTGTGTGGAAAACGTCCCAGCTGTGGGATTGCTTGGCACAGTTTACCAGAAATCACCTAAAGAAAATTCTCTGTTTCAAAAAGAGTAATTTTTTTCTCTCATGCACTTTTGGATGACAGTTTTGTGACTCAGGAGATGCAGAACAGGTCTGTGATGGACTGGACAGCTTGGTAGGGCTTTTATCTACCTTTTAATCCAAGGTGTTCTGACACTGAAGAGTCAAAGTGTGCTGTAAATAACTGGGATGAGGGAATGAGCAGGATCTGAAAAAACTCTAACTTTTAATCATAGCAGCTGACACAGAGAATACAATCATGTCTGTGAAAAATATTACAACAGCGCAATATTCACTTTCAAGGAATTTGTTGTACAGAAACTTTATTCCAGATAGTGCTAAAATTATTTGGAGGTGCAAGTTACCCATATGCATCTGAGATTTACTGTTGTACTTGTGAGAACATGAGCCACGGCAGATATTTGTGGGATTTAAAGGGATCTTTTACAGTGAGCTTTAGTGAGGGGTTTATTACTGGTTCTAGATTTGTGGTTGGCACCAAACTGTTGGGAGAGTCTCACCATGAGACTTGCAACATTCGGATAAAACATTAACCCAAACTTCTGTCATTTGTATCAATAAATGCGCCCTCTAACAAATCACCCATTACTCCAAGCACTACCCCCTGAACCTGACCATGAACTTAAACTTCTTCGACCAGTTTTCAAACTCATCTTTCCTAGGAATCCCAGTAATCCTCATGTCAATAACATTCACATAATGTTAAGTGGTTTTCCCAGCTAAATTAAAGATTGTTGTGGCATACTTTCAGGAGACAGGGAAGCACCTCTGAATCCTGTTTGCACATTGGGCGGCTCCCGCAGCAGGCTGTGAGCTCCAAGGCTGGACGGGAGCCCTTGCAAAGCTCTGTGTGCCCACTCTGCCAGAGAGAGCCGCCCTGGCACTGCTGCGTGCGAGGGGAAGCACAACCATGCAGAACAAAGCTGCTGAGCAGCCCACACAGACCTTGGAGACGCCAGAACACTTCAGCAGCCAATGTTTTCATGAGGATTAGGCTGGGCTGTTTGATAAAGCACATACAAGAGCCTTTGTGTGCTCTCGGCGCACAGAAACGCTGATGTGCTAATGGGCAGTGAAAGGCAGCTGCAGCGACTCTTGAGATGCCCCAGGATCTGATGACAAGTGTGCTCACTCAGAGCCCTCCAATAAAGCCACTGGTGGGCTGTGGCATTCCCTCTGTGGGCACTGCAGTGGGATGGGGCCACGGCTGGCAGATGGACTGGCCACAGCTGATGGGAAACCCTACAAGGGCTCCAGTGTGGAGTGAAGGAGAAATGAGAGACATGGGCAGAAACTGTTAAATAAACAGGGATTATGCTTTAGATATTTTTCTTTCATTTTGATTTATGGCAGCTACACAGCTAAATCTACATAAATTAATCTTGCCTAATACAAACAGAGTGGTTTATCCCGTGAGAGAAGGTGGTGCTGGGGGAGGGATGGGGTGTGACAGCATGGGGACTCCAGGCTGGGAACGTTTCTTGCTTTTTGTGAGCTTGGGATGCTTGCTCTGTTGTTGAGGATGATGGTATCAAAAGTTTTTCTGTTCAAAGCATGGAAGCCCTGTCCCAGATCTGTAAATGCTGTCTTGGAGATGATAAGGGAGGAAAGGGCTTGATGTGAGCAACATGCTCCCTACTGCAGCAGTGTTGGGTGCACCCAAGGGAGTTAGTGGCTTTTGGTATTGGCCTGGTCAGATCTTTTGTATGGGTTTTAACACCCATTCCTGGCTAGATACAAGGCTTTTTTAGGCATGTGCCAAAAGGAAAAACTAAAAATTGTTTTCTTCAACTGCGGATTAAACCAAAAAAATTTGGTTTGGGCTTTGGTCATAGCAGGATCAGAGCTCCAGCTGTACATCTCTGATACATCTCATGCGCTGAGCTCCTTCCTCCTGGGCTGAGCAGAGTAAATCCAGGCTGACATCTACAAGCAGGTCTCCAGGGCTGTCCTTTCCCAGCCAGGTGTTTCTGGTGTAGAGGAAATGAGGAGCTGCAGCATTGGGAAGCAGCTGTAGGAATTAGCTCTCTGAAGCAGTAAATCCATAGCCCTGCTACTTATGAGTACTGCAGGGAGGATTTTCACTCTGTTTTGAGCCACTGACTTTGCTAGTGAGGGAAATAAAGCTTAGCAGCTTTCCTTCAAGCTGTGGCTTGAACTCTCAAATGAAAAAATAGTTTATTTAATTTTTTTTTATACTGCTCTTAACATACCCTTTACAAGAACAAAAATCTGCCTCCTTTGAAAATGACACTGGGGTATTGCATCTGCTGCAAAAACAGAGTAATAAGTTCCATATTTAGGTCTCAGCACAAACCCATGGGCTGTTGTGTTTTCTTCTTTCCCGTGTTTCAAATATCTGCGTGCTCCACCATGGTGTGTCTAGTCCCACTTAAGAGCTTTAATGGTGTCTCAGGGAGGAATGTGGAATGATTTTTGCTTTGTAATGAGGTTAAAACCCATGCACACAAATTATTTAGTGTTAAATGTAGAAGAGGAAGATAATACTACATGAAGAGCTAGCAAAGCTTGTGCTGCAGGGGGAGAGGGAAGGTGTTACTGGTTAAAAAGAAAAGGGTGAAACTTTGATCTTTCCAAACAGTTCCTGATGGTGCAAATCATCAGGGCTACTGAGTTACACACAGGCATTCCCCAGGCCCGGGTTGCGGGGGGCGATGGCCGATGTGTGCAGGCAGCTGAGCGGCACCGCCTGTGAAATGAGAGCCCAGCATCTGGAGGCTGGAAAAATCAGATGGGTGAAACTGGAGCCCTGGCAGTGTCACACGGGGGCTGCAGGGGCTGGGCAGCACGGCCTGGGCAGCCTCTGAAGGGAAAACAGTCAAGGGATGCTCATATTGATTTTTAAAGTGTTAGTCACTGCGAGAGAGGGAGCAGCTTCCGCATTGAGATAAACGCTGTGCAGACGGGAAGTTCTGTGTTGACAGCAGATAAAATTATCTGTTCAGATTACTTTCTAGCTGACTCTTTCAATCACTTCAGTGCTCTTTCAAACTGAGCAGTTACAAACTCCAAATTATTGTTCCTTTATAGGATTCTTCACTCTTCCCTCTAATGTGCCACCTCCTTAGGCTTGGAAAGTTTTTCTTCTTTAAACTCAGCAGTAGCAGGCAATAAGGATTTCTGGGAAAAAAGGACTGTGGTGGATCCCCTGATAATAAGGATTTGCTGCCAGTAACTTGCTGCTTCTGAGCTCCTTTGGCTTGAGACAGGAGTTCATTTCTGGTCTGACTGGGAAACCAGGCAGGTCATTCCCACACATGAGTGCACTCTGTGCACTTTTCAGGCATGATGTCTGTCAATGATATGACCAATGGGGGAATTTTCTGTATTTCCTGTGAGCAGCAAATAGAAAACTTCCTATTCCTGTGGATTTGGGGAGCACATGGCAGCTTGGTGGGCTGGGGCAGGGTCCCATGGCTGGGACATGGAGCTGGGGGTTTGGAAAGCAAAGCTGGGTTCACACCTCACTGTGGGATCAGGCACAGAGTGTAGGCTGTAATATCTCTGTGAATCCATTACTGTCTGAGGGTAAAAAACCCCAGCCAAATCACATAAATACTACACTGGGAGAGCTGCACTTCCACAAGGGCGTGTGAAGATCCTCATTAGTGTTACAAGTGGTAATTAGTGCTGAAATCCACCACGCACCTGGAGTCGCAATTACCTACTAATGTTGCAAGTGACCTTTCCCTGCTTTTGAGCAGCCTGTGCCATAAAACCCAAACCAGAATATGCTAAGGCAGGCATCATTCACAATCTGTTCTCAATCCTAACCCAGGGCACAAGAACCTCTGCTGGAAATGGTTCTTCAAGTGATCTTTTGGCAGTTTGGCAAAAGAGGAAGAGCGTGTTAAGTCTCACATTACACAACCTACCATTCTACTTACTGAATCATCTGCTACTTTAGTCACTTCTTGGAAGGGAAGCTGCTATTTTTCTTTACTGGGTGCTTAGCAGAGGTTCAAATACTACCAAAATTATGGAAACATTTTTTCCTGTGTGACTCCTGGTATTTCGCAAGCAGCACCAGTTTGCTCATGAGACTGCTCTCATTAGGGCTGTTACCTTGGATAATAATGAATATTTTGGGGTTCCTTGGGTTGTAACTGGATGTTAGTGTAGTTACAGGATCAAATTCCTCATTTATTTTTGTTTAGAAACAATGCAATCTGTTAAACTTCACTGGTCCCAGTAGATGGTTAGTACCTAGGTTTACTACAATGTCTTGTGAAGAAAATTTGGTTTTATGATGCATTTGAAACTTGCAAGAGACCAAAAGATTCTTCAAAACTGATAGCTGAAAACCTAAAGGAAATCATAATTCCTCAATGCTTTATTCCCATCAGGGCAATACTGAGATATTTCATGTCTGACCTGTGCACTCCATTTTTATTTTACAGACAACAGGGTATCAACCACAACCGATATGTAAGGCTGGAAAAGAGGTAAAAGACTGATGGATTAGTGCTTCCCTTCCCCTCTGGAAGCCCTGGGGGCTGGAATATTGCAGTAAAAGCACAGAAGGTAGTGTCTGGTAAGACAGTGCTGGGAGTTGGAAAGCCTTTCCAGGGATGAAAGGTCAAAAGCTGGTGCTCAGAGGCAGGGCATCAGGGCAAGTGTCACACAGACATTCTTGAGAAGCCTCCACAACTTCAAAGTCCAGACAACTGGGTGTTTGTGCCAGAGGGTCACTTCCTCTATGAATTGCTAAGATGCATTAAGAAACTCTTTGGAGAAATTCATGGTACGGTGCCAGAAGTTTAATACTCATAGGGTCATCTTTGTTGTTTGGTTTGGGGTTTTTTTGCTCCTTATGAAAATATTTTGGGAAGAGAAATACTGCTTTTCAGGATCTTTTTTTTACTTGAGTTTTTGCAGCCCCTGGTAATACCTTGCAAGTCTTTATTCTTTCATGCAGAGATAGTGTTAGATTTGTTTGTTTTATAATCACATCACATTGGAATGTTTTATTCCTGGTTTGTAATTAAATCTTGCATTTGTTTCTTGGCTCATTGCTCATCCTGGAGTCTGTGCATAGGTGTGTGTAGTTGGGAACAGCAGAGAGGGAGGAGGGAAGGAAGGGCAGGGAGTGGGTGATTTTCTCCTAGAGGGCATCAGGAAAAGGGGTCTGGGAGGAGCCTGGCCTTGGATGTACCAATATCACAGATATTTGTGTCAAAGACCAGGTTTTCCACCAACTTTGCCTTGTGCTTTCTGTGTCAGGGACAGTGCAGTGTCACTATAGAAGATATTCCCTGTTTTATTATCATTTGAACAGCAGCAGCTATTTGAATTCACAGCCTAGCAGTGAAGAGAACAGAACCAGTTCTTATTTCTCAGTAAGTGGGAGTTGGGAGCAATAAAACCAGGCCTGCTGTTTAAGGGCTGGGCTTAGCCCAGCTGGCATTCATGACTGCAGACAACAGGATCCCTTGTTGAGGGTGCTTATTTTAGACTAACATTTTTGTGGGGATAAATTGTCTTTGTCCATTCTGCCCCCACTTAGATGCTTGCTGATAATGTGATTTTAATAGCTGGGATGCCTCAGCATGGCTTGTGAGCACGGGCAAGGGCATGAGCTTATCTTGCACTGCTTTGGGCAACTCTCTGAAATCACCCACACCTGCTGTTCCCATGGTACCTGTAATTCTGCAGTGTGAAAAAGCAATTTGGAAATAAACTGTCACTGAGGAGAAAGCCCAGTGCCTCCCATCCCACTCTAACCTTGAAAGTTTGCTGCATTTGCCAGCTACTGAGCTTGTTTTATGAGCAGTACGTAGATCTGATGGAATTCTTTTGAGAAATCTCACATTCATCTGCACTTGTGCAGCTTTCCAAGAACTGTCATGTTGGCAGATTCTCTGAGAGTTGTTCAGATTTAAGCTAGACCAAGCTTGCAGGAGGATGTTATTTTCTACAAGAGCTGTGCAAGCAGATTTGAAATGAGTTTAAATTTTTTTTTTAAAGTTAAAGAAATCCACCTGTCCCTGGAAGTAGGAGAAATACAAACCCCTTTGCCAGTAGCCTCCTTATTTGGTGTTTTGCACTTCCCTGAGGTCCAATCTGGACCAGCAAATGCTTTCTTTATAGGGCAGCCTGGGAGAAGATCTGCCCCACGTTGCTTTCCTTATGGAACTTAGTTGAATTATGTGGTTTTCTGACCCTCTTTCTAAATTTAAGAACAGCTCTAGAGTCCACAATGTTTCAGTAGCTTCATGAGAGAGAGAAATCAACTTTTTGGCAAACAAGTCAAAACCTTTTGTGTGTGGTGTGGATTCTGTTCTATCTTAAATGGTCCATTTTAAGTCTATTGGTGTGACAGAAATAATTTCAAGATTGATGGTAAATCTTGCCCCTGCAGGGAGTATCAGAAGCAGTTAGCATTTTACATACAGTGTAAACAAAAGGATGATCATTAGCCATAATTAGATTTTTATGGGTTTGTAAGATGACTCATGCCCCCTGGAACTTTTGCACAGCGAGCTAAAGACATGCCAAGGTTTAGAAAAGCATGATTGCTCTTTGGCTTGTAAAAACACCAAGCCTGGATGTACAGCTGTTGTGTGTCCTTAGTATTAATAAGACAACTATGTTGTAACCTTTACTCATCCCTGATTCCAGCAAGCTTTCCATGGGATTGAGTAAGAGCTGCAGGATACAGTTTGTGGACCCTGGCTGTCAATGTTAGATTGGGAAGCCAATGGCAAAAATAGCCAAACTCTGATCTTTCCCCAATTTTTGGGGATGCCAAAGATAGCAGGCTTCTGAGAGGCCACCAAATTTCAATCCAAGCTTAAGCTTTGAAGTGATGAAAAATATCAACTGTAACAGCAAGTCTTGGCTTTTTGGAAGACCTAAAGCATGTTGTATGTTGTAGTTGAGGAGCAAGACATTCTGTAGGGCACTCTCACAGAAGGAGCTGTGGAGAAATTCCCTCTGAAGTTCAGCAGGTGTCTGACTCCTGAGTGTGCCTTGTGAGCCTGTGCTGTCCACCTGCAAGGCTTTTACAGCTTCTACACCTGTCTGTTAACACAGAGCATGCTGGATTGGAAAATTGTGATTCACAGGTCTGTTGACATGAGTTTCTACCTTAAATACCATTCACAGAAGCTACCTCCTTGAAATGCACCTTGCCCTTGAGGTGGGCCCTGAGGCCACTGGCTGTCACTGAGCCCTTCTGGCTGCTTTGGGATCAGGAGTTCAGTCTGGCACCTGAGGTTTCCAGGCTGAATGTTCTGTGCAGGACTCAGGGACTGTACCTGTGTCCCTTCCTCCTGTGCAGCCTCTGCCATCACTCTGCCTCTGTCAGCACAGCTGTGCCTGGGTAAAGCACACATTGGCCCTGGACTGTGGCTGCTCTGTGGGGCTGCTGGCTTTGGGCACTGTTTTCCCTTGTATTGAATGTACCTTGCTCAGCTTCTAATGTTTCTATCCAATACAGTAAATTGTATATGTAAGAGACAGGAAAAGTCTCTTAATGGCTGACAAAATTATCGCAATTTTTTTTCTGAAGAAACCCAGGAAATGTATCAATATGGAACCACCATCCTTCAAAATTACTGCTCCCTCTGGTGTTGATTTTTTGCATGTGAGGACTGTCTCCTCCACGGCTATGGAATATTGAGATGGTTTAAATGAAGGTGTGAATGTCCTCAAAGGACTGGGCACATGGATGTGTGTAAATAGGGAAATAAGCAGACTGGTTTCACAGTGCTGATTTCCTTATTACAAGGTGCAGAGGCTGCAAAGCACAGGGCTCTGACAAAATGCACAAACTTGGCCTAAGATGCTGAAGTACTGAGTCTGTACATGCTGAAATCATAAAGATGCTTTGGGATAGATGGTGCTCACTCAAAATTAGGGACTTGTTTGTCCCTCTTTAAAAGCATATTAATAACACAGCAGCATAAAGCATACTTTTTTGACACTGTTGGCAATGCCTGTAACTTTAAACTTGGCAAAGCACATCCTAAGAGAGGACATGGAAGGAAATAGACAGGAAGAAAATGATCCTGTATCATTTGGGGGAAAAAATGAGCAATAAAATTGACTAACATTTGTGCACTTCTAAAATGTGTCATTCTGGAAACCCTCAATCAGAAACAGGAGCTTTGAGGTGCACAGGGTCTGCATTTTCAGTTGTTTTCTTGTCCCTCCTCACCCTCCTGCCCAGGGACTGCCAGGCAGTGCTGCAGGTTGGGAGCCAGATGCCTGAGAGGGGCTCGTGGCTGTTTGCAAGTTTGCTGCTGACTTCAGGAGTGGCTGCTGTGCTACCTCGATGGAGACTTTTTTTATTATTTTCTCAACATCTGTTGTGCATTTGTCTATGGCAAGAATTACAATCCCTGAAGGAATTGTTGGCTGATGCATAGATGATGCCAGATGAGGGAAAAGCACCGTTTGGCACATTCCAAATTAAGCAGCTCTCCGTGTACGACACTGTCATTTGGAGATGATTTACACGGCCGTGTTTGCCATCAGGATGTCATCTGCCCTCTCTGCACTGTTGAGCTTTAGGGCTTGGATGCAGCCTGACTACTTAAACACACTGCTGTGATTGGAAACACACCGAGGGGAGCGAACGCTGCCTTTTGTTGCGCACGGGTTTGTTTCAATGGGAAGCAGAAAGAGTGGAGTCATTTCCCCCCACCCCCCCAGTGCTGATGTCAGGGTTTCAAGCCTGACTGCCTGGATGACGAGAGCTGTGGTATTTCCACAGGACACAGCCATTGTCAGGTCTCAATGTGCTCCTGCTAATGCGGAGGGAGAAAACCTCGGACTCCTCCCCAGCTTGTCCAGATGTTTCTGTGTATCAGCATGGGTATCATGCATGTTCTTTCAGCTGCATTTTGTCCTTAGGAGATTTTGTTTTCCATCCTTTCATCTTCATTTTGCATGATGTGAAAATAAGCATGGGCAGGTTGTGATGATTAGTCCAGATCCTGTGCTGGTGTAAATCAGCAGAGCTCTGACTTCTACAAGATGGCCAAGTCCATCTCCTCACTGGTTTTTGGCCATGTGTGCTGTACACAGAGTTTGTGTGTGGATGTGGTGGTGGCTGGACCGGCAGCTCCTCTTCCCTCCAGCCCTCAGCTGAGCAGCACATGAAGATGGTACTCAGGTTTGGTTAAAATGGGCTTTATCTGTTTTAGAAGCAAGTAAATCCCTGATGTTTATTTAATGTTGTGGAAACAAAAAAAAGAATATCCAAAAGTTCTTATCCTTTGTCTGCAGCTTGGGGCACAGTTGAAGTGTGTATAGTGACACAGCTGCCCTCTGTAAGAGTTGGCTTTACCACTGAACTCTGTCTGAGGACAGTTTCTTTACTTTCAGCTGTGTATTTGGTGTGTTTGAAATTGTGTGTGTGTCCAGAAGACAAATATTTCATTCTGTACTTAACTCTAATGGTCTTTCCAAGACCATGAAGATTACTGATTACTTAATCAGTAATCCTTGCCTACAAATGCTGTCTTTCCACACCAAAACCTTCCAACTAGAGATAAATCCAGTTCTGCAATATTTTCAGTAAAGCCCTGTTCCCCCACTATATGTCTGCCCTTGCTGGCTTAGTGAAATATTCGCTGGAGTGAAGCCTATGGCTCTGAGAGGTGATGTTTGTGGCTTTCCCCTTCAGTATGACAAGAAAATACAGCAAATGTAACCTGAACTTAAAGCCAGAATTCTCTTTGTGTCTTAGGTAGTGTACTGATTTTAAGCTGAAATTAAGACAACTTAATTCTCTTGGAAACTTTCTGTGTTTGGTCTGTGGAAGCTAAAATCACTCTTTTGAAATGGATAAAGCAAAAATTACATTCTATTCTTGGCACTGTATCAACATTTATGTAGCAATGTAAAAGTTTTAAACTGTGAAAGAAATAATCGCCTGCTCTAATCAGCATTTTCAGGGGAAGGCTTATTAAAGCACTGATACATTATCTTAAACTTTTGAGTACTATTCCTTCCATTTACAAGAACTTGAACTTTCCATAGCTGCTTCGATAAACTTTTCAACAGGGTTCAAAAAACTAACAAACGATCCCATTACACCATACGTTAAAAATCTATTCATCTTATACTAATGAGTTAGTGGACATGCATAAAATAAAAATATCTGTTCCTTTTGCTTTGTTTAAATTGCTACTGTCATGTACTTCAGCTCCAAATGATAACACGTGCTTAAAAAAACAAATACATTACTGTTTCATGTTATTTTAAAATGTCTCTGACTTTTTTCAAGTGATTTATATTGTGTTTGTGATTCAAGCATGAAAGTATGCTAAGAGGCCTGGGGAGAGAAAAGTTGCTTTAGAATCAGAGTATTTTGCATACTCTTACCCCAAACCAGTGAAATAATGAAATACCATAAAGAAATTGGAACAGATTGCTGGTTTTATCTTTAAAAGTTTATTTAAAAGACAATATTTTATAAAATGACAATCAATTTAGTGATGAGACCTAGAACATGGGATGCCTGAGTAATCCTTCTGTATTGCACCTCATTTACTTCCCCTTGTGGTTTGTTTTTGAGACGTGCAGTTGCAATCTCTTGGAAAAATCAGCCGTGTGTTGTTGTAAGCACATCCTTCCAATGGAGGCAAATCCTCTGTTTGACAGGCATCCCTGACATTCAACTGCACTGCAGAAAGAGCACTGACCTTTAAGAAACTCTTCATGGGCACATGCACTGAATGGAAAGGGCTTTGGGTAGAAAAAACCCTTTTGGCTTGGTTTGGAAGGGAGAGAGCAAGAAGCTCCTATAGAGAGATCGCTTTGGTGGGAAATGCACTTTGAGTGGGATTTCTGTGGGATTGTCTGTGCCACAGAGCTCCTGCTCTACCTGGGCTGGGTGGGTTTGCTGTCTGATCCTCCTGCTTCATCTGGGCTGGGTGGATTTGCTCTCTGATGCCCCTGCTCTACCTGGGCTGGGTGGATTTGCTCTCTGATGCCCCTGCTGCAGTAGCAGTGTGCTGAAGTGTTCTGGTGGCCTTCAATGGTCTGATGGGAGCAGGTTTGGAGCCCACTCCAACAGCTGATGTCAGCCAACATTTCAGTGAGATATCCAGCAAAAGCCAGCCAGTTTCTGTGCTGGAACAGGAGCACGTGTGAAGGGGATCTGCCATGGGAGCAGGGGAGCTGTGGTGACTGTGCATTGTCAGGTTTGTCCCAAGAGATTCCCTGCAGGGAACTTGATTTAGCTCCCTCTGTGTCATTAGAGATGCTCCAGGAAGGTGGGAACTGCACAGGGGTGATTGAACGCCTGAGAACACTTCCCAGCAACCACAGTTGTTTAGTCCTTGGTTTAAATCAGTGAAACTCAGGGTTGGTTTTTGAGGTTTTTTCGATTTTTTTTTTGTTTTTTTTTTTTGTTTTTTTTTTTGTCTGGACCACTTTTTTGTTTTTGTTGGCTTTTTTTTTTTTTTTTTTTTTTTTGGTCTGGACTCAGCTGTCCAAAAACTACTCCAGATCTTCTGTTACTTGCAAAACTCCTAATTTTTAACATCGTCTTACTCCTGGTCAGTTTAATATTCTCATGCCAACACTGCTCTATGGTTTAAACAAGTTTTTGGGAACAAGCTGGGCGTGCCTCCCTTATGCTGTGTTTGTAGATGGCAATCTGTCCCATCTGTCTTGGTTTGTCAAGGCTAAGCCTCTTCTGGCCAAGGCTGAAGCTCCAGTGTCCTGCTCCTCTCTGGCTGAGGAATAAAAGTAGGAATACAAGTTTCAACTGAAAGACTTCAGAAGGCAACACCAGGCCAGGCTTCTCCCTGGACCTTAATTGGCTTAGTTTTATTGTTTCCTGATAACAATTTAAAAAGGCACATGTGAGAAATGTGAGAAGGCAGTTGTGGATCCAAAGGGCTGTCCTGGAAATGAAGCTGGTCTGTGTGTGCTGTGTCCAGGCACTGGTGAGGATGCTGTGGTGTTTCCATGCCCCTCAGGCAGAGATTGTACTGATGCTAATTTGTAGAGAACAAAAGCAAAGTCAGATGTGAGTTTATTTCTTCAGCTCTTTGTGTTTTCAGTGTTAACTCACATTTGAATAACTCAGTAATTCAGAATTATTTTATTTTAATACCTTTACGGTTACCTAATCATACTGATTGTTTTTTTAAAGGATTTTTTTTAAATTTGGTTGGTTTCTTGAGGAGGATGTGCAAAAATAATTTGAAGCAATTTGTAAACATATCCTTTCCAGAAAATACCTGCAAACATTAGGTTGATGATAGTGTCATGTTTTCCTGAAGACACCTGTGTTTGAAACAGTGCTAGCAAAGTCACATCTGGCCCATGCAGGGGTTTTACTGAGCTGATTTCTGTCACAGCAGTTGAAATGTTTCTTATGGATTAAGACTACTTTTTTAGCTACACGGCTGAAAAACAGCCCATCTTAAGAGCACTGTCTTGAAAACCCAGCTGTGTAAATACTTGGGTTCATTTTTCCCTCCTGATTTGTTATTCTTCCCCCACCCCCAGCCCCCTTTGCCATACCAGATTATTCACTTTTCCTTAGGAGAAAGATCTTTGCAGTTTGAAGTTTCCCGGCATGGAACTCCTCAGGGGACCCTCCCTCTCCTCTGCAGCAGGGCTGAGCCCTTGCTGTCACAGTGGTCAGAATTAAAACTAAATTATGATCCCTGGAATTTCCTCACCAGATGACCAGATGTCACATGCAGCCACCAGGGCATGGCAGGCAAGCCCAGCACCTGACCACCAAAATCTCTGGGGTGTCATTCCCATTTTCCATGATGAACCTGGGAATTGTGCTGCAGACCTTGCAGATGGAGCTCTCTGAACCTGGGTGTTTGGTTTAGTTTCTATTTTGTTATTAGCTGTGCTGTAATCTATTTTGAAATCTGCTGGAATAATTTGCAGGAAATCAGTGTGACTTTCTCTAGAGCAAGATAAGCAGGAAGATTTTGCCTTCCTGTTTTCTAAGGGCTTTCATTCTGCAGCTTGAGGAATCCAGTGGGTGTTTCTAAGCTTGTAATAAACTCTTGTCAGTAAAGATTTATTGCACTTCAGTTACATCTTAATTGGCCCAGCAAAAGTGTCCATCTAAAACCATCTAAAGTCCATCTAAAAGTGTTCTCCAGAACTGGAGCTGCTCTTCCAGAATGGACCAAATGATCTTGGCTGACTGCTCCAGCTGTGGCTGTGACTGATGCTCCTGAGGAATTGTTCTGAAGGCAAATCTAGCCCCTAGCAGGTGATTTACTCATGTCCTTTGGTGGGTTTTTGGTTTTCATTGGTTGGTTGGTTAGTATTTGGTTTTGTTTTAGTTTTTAATATGGACCAGTCTGGATTTAAATACATATGTAAACCTCAGAGTTGAAAGAAGTGCTGGGAGCAGCCTCCTCCTCCCTGGCTGTGGGATATCCTTATAATCCCAGCTCAGATTTTTCCTAATTTGATACCTGATACATGCTAATAAGCTTTGGTTTTGTGGCTTTTGTAGTTTTCCATTGCAATTTCGTATTCCATTTTCTATTCAGGGATGCCATCAGAGCTGTGTTAATAAGAAGCCCTGTGGACTATGTGGTTTGCTCTCAATTTTTATCAAATTTTGAATTACAAATCCTGCAGGATCTGGACTCTGATAGCCTTATAACAGTGTGGATTCATAGAACAATATCCTAAATGGGCAATACCTACCCAAATAGCACCTTCCTATGCAGTGTCCTAAGGAATGCATAGTCCCTCTGATGTATAGAGACATACTAATTTCAGGTTAATGCTCTGAAATTAAACACAGAAATTCTTGTGGAAGGTGGACCCAAGCAGTATATTCACAACTCTCTGCAAGCATCAGCCACTCAGTTTGCATGCCAGATTTCAAAAGCAGAATCTTTGCTTGGGAAACCCTGGTTCCAGGCTGGGCAAATGCCAGCTCAGGGGGTTTTTGCAGAAACCACAGGGGTGTGAGGGGTTAGAGTGGGTCTAATGTGAGTTGTAGATGTTACAGTTCAACACGAGCTGGTTTTACACCTCAGCTGATGTAGGAATTTGAGAAGGGGGCTCTGTGGGTCAGTCTCTGATGTGCAGCACTGCTCCCACCCTGATGTTCTGTGCAGGCTGTGAGTGAGCAGCTTGGAACTCACTGGGTTGCTACTGAAATGCACCTTGGGACTATTTAAATTGGTGTTGACTTGGAATAGAAAATAAATGTTTAAAAGTTGTCCAGCTGAGGTTGCAGGGGACTCTTTAAATGGGCTGGAGGAAATTCCTCTGGCCAGAATCTAGCACAGCTCTTCCCAACCACACATGTGAGCTTTCTCATCTGCCACTTGCAGGAGATGCATCATCCCATGTCTCGCTTGCACATTCATTATTCTGTTCAAGATAGCCACTAAAAAACTTTTTAAAAGTAAGAAAATCAAATTACTATGGCAGGAAAGTGGGACTGAGCCCTATGGCAAGGCTTGCTAAGGCTGGAGAAGAGCAGAGCAGAACAAGGGCAGGTTGTGATCACTTGGAAGGATCCTAGTGAGGGGTTTGGACTGCCCCTGTTTTAATTTTGGCTTCTTCCTTCCCTTTCACCAACTTTTCATAACCAACCTGAAGTCAGGACAGAAGTGAACCTCCAGGCTTGTGTCCAAGGGCAGGATTTGTGTGCTGCCTGCCCTGGAGGAGGCTCAGGATGTGTTTTTCCTCCTTCAACAGAGGAGCTGAGTGGCCTGGCCTGTGCTGAGCTCTCATCCCTGCAGCTTTGCAGGAGCTGAGTTACGCTCTGCCTCTGCTGGCACTCACTGCTGTGGGTGCTGCATCTGCAGCCAAACACAAATATACAGGGTGCTGCATCTGCAGCTAAACAAAAAGATAAAATATATTTTTTGGGGTTGGGTTGATACCCTCCCATCAATAGTGATCTGGCACACCACTTCTGCATTAGTACACCTGGACCTTTGTCTTATTTATTTAAGTGATCATTAGGCATCTTAGAAGCTTTTTCTCAGTAGGTTGGTTTATCCTAAGGAGATGGGAGACAAAAATATTCACATGTTGTTCAGGCTCTACCTACAGGTGAGGAGTAGACATGTTAACTCTTGTCAAAAAAACCCCAAAATTGCTCTGTTTTGGAGATAGATGTTAAGCCTGTATTTAAGTTGATGCTCTGCATGCTTTGTCCCCCATAGAGGGACAATCTGCACTCTGATTTCTAATTTTTTTTTAATTTGTAGAATTTAATTTAGTGGAATCTTTTTTCAGAAAGGCACTGACTTTTACAATAACAAATGAAATAATAGCCTGTAACCACTATCATTCCCTAAGCATAATTTGCAAAAAATACTTACATCAACTAAGTAAATGTGATCTGAATCAGAAAATTATTCCGAGAGACTGTTTTAGCTTAGCTTTGACCAAATTAATGTCAGTCTGGTTAGTGGCTTGATAATAAACATGCTTCTGCTTTCTGAAGCCACTACTGTATAATCTGATTACAGCTGATGTGGCTGGCAGGGAGCCAGCCCCAGCTTGCAGCAGGCTCCTTCCCCACTGGAATGTTCCAATAAAAAGCACAGAATTTGCTTTGGAAGGCACCGGCCAAGGCAGCAGGGCAGGATTCCATCCCAGGCAGTGAATGTGCTCCTTGCCCTCACTCCTGCCAGGTGATGCCTCTGCTTTAAAGGCTTTTCCTGTCAGCAGGGGCAGGGCAGGGGTGGCAGTGCCATGGGGCTGCTCTGCAGCCAGGGTGACACTCAGTGAGAGGATCCTGTGCCAGGGCTGCTCCATCCATCCCTCCATCCATCCATCCATCCATCCATCCATCCATCCATCCATCCATCATCCATCCATCCATCCATCCCTCCATCCATCCATCATCCATCCATCCATCCATCCATCCATCCCTCCATCCATCCCTCCATCCATCCATCCATCCATCCATCCATCCATCCATCCATCCATCCATCCATCCATCCATCCACCCTCTGCAGAGGCTGCTGTGCCAATAAAACGCAGCCACTGCAGAGGAGAATCCTGCAGCTTAAGTACAATGTGAATTTTTCCTGTGATAAGCTCCTTTTGAAGCTTAAAAATAAAGTTTTCCAGGGTTTTTTTAAATGCTCTACTCTCTTTCTCTGCAAGGTTCTGCAAAGTGAGTTGGATACCACAAGAGTGGTTTCCTGGGCAAAGCATCATCTCTTCCAGATAAGAAATATTTTGCTTCTTGGCAGCTGGATTGTTTTTAGTACCTAAACATCTTCAAAGACTATAAAAAGGGAGATTTGTTATTGTTGTATATCTTTGTCCAAGATGTTTCTCCCTGGATGCTATATTTGTACACAGCGTCTGTGTTTTATATTTTCAAAGCTGCTGGCATGAAGGTTAATGTAGGAAATCAGAAATAATATCTTCTGAAGTGGAAGAAACTAGAAATACCTTCACCTGAAGGCAGCCAGTGATGAAAAAAAAGGGTTTATTAAGACGAAAAAAAGAAAACAAAAATCCCTTAAAGTTATTCCATGCCACTAATAAATTAGAGAGTTATTTTGGTACTTTAGTGACTCTGAGCTTTTCTTCCACTGATGGCTTCCCCAAACTTTCTGGAAAAGTTCATGAGAGGTGCAGGGCTGACCAAGCAGTGAAATCCTCCTGGGGCTTGGCCCAAGAGCCAGATCCAGACTTAAAGAATGGCAGCTTGTGTGTGTTGGTGGGAGGCTGTTGGGGTTTTGTTTTGTTTGGGGTTTGTTTAGGGTTTTTTTTTTTTGAATTAGAGCTGTGGATAATATGGACACAGATGCTTGATGTTAGTCCAGGCTCAAAATTCTTTGAAAATTTTGTCAAAAACTTAAAAGTGGAGGTACCTATGGGTGACAAAGGAGCCACAGCTCTGCTTGGTCAGTCCTGCTCAGTGTAAAAGGTGGCACCTCTTTTATTTAATCCAGTCATTTGTATGTGTGTGCAGGAGGTGAACTCTTTCCCTCTATTATATACTGTGTTGGCTAATAGGAAACAACTGTGCTCTGTTTGCTCACACTCATTACACTAAAATAGATGAACTTTTCATATTCCATCTGAAAGAAATTATGCATAGATGATTGACATGCAAAATGGGAGAAGATTGGGATGAAAAAGAAAATAATGTTGACTTCAAAAAGAGCTAATTCTAAAATTGCATTTAATTTTGTTTAATGGATTGCTAAGAAAAGCACCTGAAATAATAATTTCTCATAAACTGTGAATCATTACTGGGTTTTTAATAATGGAGAAAGAACAGGAACTTGAAAGAATTTCAGGAAAGATAAATTGACTCATAAATGGGATATAAAATAAGGTACCCCATTTTCTAGCAGGATTCATCTCAAAATTTCTCAAATGTTTTTAAGTGTTCTCTGAACTGCTGCAGATACTGAAATCCAGGGAGTGTGCTGGTGTTCTGATAAGTTGAAACTAAATGAGGAGGCTTTCTGCAGCTTCAGAGAGGCACTGTAGGTTTATTTTGTATGATACAGAATATAGTCTGCACCAAAGAGGTCTGCATTGTAGAGATATTAATTATTTCTTTGTCAGATGAGGCAATCTCCACAAAATTTGGTGGAAAGTCTGTTTTGCCATTCTGTTCTCTGCTTCACATGAGATACAGGAACTGAAAGCAAAGGCTGCCCCAGGCTCTTCAATTCACTGGGATTTGTTGAGGTTTCCAGGACCCAGCTGCTGAATGGGGGAGACACAAACTCTTAAAAATTATGGACTTTTGGGTAATTTGTATGTTTTTTGCCAAGAGGACATCCAGTGTTTCAGTAAATTCTTCCAGTAGAAATGTTTGCTTAACTAAGAGGAAAATGGGACATTAGAAAACTTTTCCTGCTTCAGTTGTCTTTTTAATGTTTCTGCAAATCTTTCACAGATTTTTTCAACTGGAACCTTTATGGGACCATAAATCACAGTTTCATTGTGTTTCTTCTTTTTGTTTTTATAAATATGTATCACTTGCAAAGCAGACAAACAGCTTCAGGGTTAGCAAAAGCAGAGGGGATGCAGGTTGTTCCAGAGCCATGAATGTTTTTAGTTTATTTGTTACTATTGAATTTGAACTTACTTTTCAATAAAACTGGAAAGGAAATGCTATTATTTTCTCTCAAAATTGTGGCAGGAAATGAATTTGCTGTGATTCTGTTTTATCTCTGGAGTTTTTCTGGAGCTTGGACTCCAAGTTCAAACTTGTGCCACTGTCCTGAGCATCGTTTCTACCTCGTGTCACTCTGTGCTTTCCTGCTCTGCCTCAAAGCACTACTGGGGTCATTTATTTCTCAGGGGGTGTTATGACATGGATGAGCACAGAAAAAGACAGAGACTGGAATATCTGCTTAGTCCAGACATTATTTTTCTAGGTGTGATGTGTAAGGCTCTCTGTATGCAGGTGAGCAAATGCTTGGGCAGCACATCTGCACCACCCAAACCTATGAGAATTTTAGTGTGTGATGAGTTTTTGCTCATCATCTAGGCAGTGTTCTGCCTCCACAGTAATTTCTGAACCTAATAGTTGCAAATCCTATTTTAAATGGTGATATGGATGTCTTTGCCCTGCAGATTAAACTACTCCAGCCACAAACTCAGCCTGGAGTAAAGCACAAGTAACTTCTATAACAAAAGACATGCATGTGTGTTGTGTGTTTGTGTATGCAACTTCTTCTCTTTTCTGCTTTTCCTTTTTTTCATATCACTTAACTAAAAGCACAATCTGTTTTTCTGGTTTTCTTTCATTTCCTCCCCAGCACGCCAGGTCTCTGCAGCACTTCTGCCTGCACCTCAGCTGTGCTGGATCCACACAGGACACTGTGGGGGAGGTATCAGGCTTTTTTTCTATGAAATCACCACTGAAGAACACAATTGTAATGCAACTGGAGACACAGGCTCCCCTTGCTTTTCTAAAATACATTTGGCAACTGCAAAGCCAGAGGGTTTGTAGGTCCAACTGAGGGTGGGTGTCCTTGCTCAGGAGGTACCAGCAGTTCCCCTGCCTGCCCCCAGACCTTTTCTTTTGGGGCATCTCCACTCAACTTGCAAGAAGCAGAATTCTTGAGGCTGGAAGCAATGAGAACAACTCAATGAGCTCCTGGTCTTGCTCCTCTTGTCCATTCTGCTCATTTTCTCCCTGCTCCCTGGCAGGATGGAGTCCAGGCAGTTTGGCTGCTGGATGGCTCTGTGTCTGGGGAGGGATTCCTCTGCATGGGCACTGTGCAAAAACGAAGTGCTTGGCCCTGGTTGCCTTTCTGCTCCACCCCAGACTGGTCGAGCTCTGATTTTGCAAGTGCTTGGCTGTAAGGACGTGAGAAATCGCGGCAATCCGGGTCTGTTATCTGCTGGAAGAGGGACCTCCCTGCTGCAGCTAATCCCGGCCATGAGACCACCCTTTCTCTTTTGTTTAAAACATCCAAGCTGGGAGATGAATGCAGTGGCATCTTGAGCTCCTGACTGCCTGGCCACGCTCCCCCGGGGAGTCACACAGCAAGTCAGGACCTGTGGCAATGACTCCTCCAGAAATCGCAGTGGAACTGCTGGAAAAGATCTTCCCATGCTGGAATCCCAAGGCACTGCCAGTTCCCTGCATAACAACCCACTCTCACTTGGTTCCAATGAGGATTTGGGTTTGCATGTGTTTTAATACAGCAGAGCAAGGGCTGTTTTCCTCTCTTTTTGCATGGATCTGTGAAACAAGGAGCTGTAGGACTTTGGGGGTGAAGATTAAATTTTGGGTTCCTGTAGCACCAGGTGTCTTAATGCTCAAAGGTGTGGCTGCTGCTCTTAGGATACAACTACCAAAAAAAAAACCCAGAAAAGGGCCATCCTTCTCAGTGTGAAGCTGAGAGATTTTTGTCCTTTTGTGCCTCTTTCAGACATTGGAGGTGGCTGTGGACATCCCTGTTCGCTGTTGCCACACATCAGTTGCACGTCAGCACAAGGGGGTGTGTGGCTGCGCTGGTGGTATTGACTGGAGGTTTTCCACCACTGTGATTTTCCTTTTTTTTAAAGCCAGCTGCTGCTGGGGGGGCTCTGTGTGCGTGTCTGCATGTTGTGGAATTGCAGAGGATTTCGGGTTCTGTTTTTTAGCAGACTCGTAAAATTCTAGCAGGGTCTTTAACGTGGTGTGTACTCGTAGCACTGCTGCTCCACAGCTGTATGCTTATTGAAATGTTTTATTATTTCAATAACATTTTGAAAGGGATGTTTCCCTCCCAGCTTGAGGGAAGAAAATTTAATCCCCTTTCAGTTGGCTCATGGCTATGGGATTAAAACTGGTGTGCTCAGACCTCATCTGAAAAGGGTTCATTGCCTGAGCCTGGTGATTCTGTAAAGGGTAGGACATGCATGTGTCAGCAGATATCCTTTGCAAAGGCCAGTTTTATAGGTTTATTTTGCTTAATGTGAGATGATTCTTGTGAATATAAAGGTTTTCTTCTCAGAAATCTTAAGAGATTTGTGCTGCCTGGTTCTGTGCTGATATCTGTTCTAGCAGGACGCAGCAACAGGTAATGTATTTATACTACATAACTGCTCAAGAGCAGTTTTTTCCTAGTGATCCTCTGGCTTCTGAAATTATAAATTAGAGATGAATTTAACCAACAGATTTTTAAAAAAATGGACTGAGCTTCTCTGCTTCCTATTGATTGTGAGGATATGCACAAAATCCTCTGGTTTAGTTTTCCTTGTCACCCTGTGGTGCTGCCAGCCTTGTTTCCAGACTCCCTGCTCTCAGCCTGGGCAGCCTCAGAGCACTGGGATGGTGTCACTGGGGATTTTCTGAGTCATCACAATGTTGGTGGGGCTCTGAGGGTGTTGTGCAAGGAGGGTTTTGCTTTGAAGTCCCTCCTGGTTTATGTTCTGTTGAGAAAACTTGTAGCAGGACCTTGTTTTGTTGCTGTCCTTCTGTGCTGGATTAGTTTATTCCTGGCTTTGTGTGTCGGAGTGGTGGTTGATGGCTGACATTAAGACCAGGTTTTCTTGTGTGCAGCATTCCCTGTTTGATGGGAATGGGCACTGAGGTGAAAGCAAGATCAGTTTTCAGTGGTTTATCCACTATTTTTGTCCTTTGTTCTGAAAGGAAGAGTTGCAATGGATGTGAGGAGAGCTTGTACCCTGGAGGTTAGATTGAGAACTTTCTTCAATCCTGTGCTAAAGCTGGATTTCTGCTTAAATTTGCTTCCAAAGGCAACACATCCTTCTGGTTTAATACTTACTTGGTGGTGAGGAGTAAGAGGGTTGAGCCAGCAGCCACAGCAGAACAGCTTTGGAGCTGCCCAGCCTGCAGACCAGCCCAGCTCTCCAGAGCTGTCCTTGGGGCTTGAGAGGTACCAAAAGAAACCAGAAGTTAAATACATTTATTAAATTTTGTGGCTGGAAATGGATTAATTATCTTAAAGCAATAATAAAGAGGTGACTCCACCTTGCAGGTCTCCAACAAGGTGATGAGGGTGGGCTGGGCTGCTGAATTTGGCAGGGAGGGATGGCTGTGCTGCTGTCCAGGAGAGAAAGACAAGGACAGGGTGTGTTCCTCAAGGATGGATGGTCCACTTTGTTTGATCTGCAAGTTTTAAATCAACTTAAATATAAAGCCTCAGGAACAGCAAAGGGTTGCTGTTTGCGAAATACCCAATGCAAAATCCCCAAACAAGGATAGCTGAGGTGGGGTCAGCCCCAGAGCCCTCTCAGTGCCAGGATCAGTGCTCCATCTCCAGCCCAGTGTGGGCACTAGGACAGGGAGGGCTCCCTTTTGTGAGGCTCTGCTGTATGGTGAGCACATGTCCACATTAATGTCTCTTACTGCGGGTATTACGAGCATATTTATCACTATTTAATATTAAGCAGTTGTCATTTGCATTGCTCTCATGCGTCTGAGCCACAAGCTGTGCCCTGTTTTGTCCCAGCTCAGCAGAAGGAGCTGCCCAGGAGCCCATCCAAGCTGCCATCGTGGGTGCCCTTCACTGAGCCCTTCCCAAAATACCCCAAATAAACCCAGAGCAGAGGCAGGGCTGCTGAGAGCATGGAAACGTGCAGTTCTGCAGTTATGGAGTGCAGATCATGGGATAAACTGTTTGAGAGGGCTCCAGAAATGTTTCCTTATCTTTTAGTAACAGATTGCAGCTTCGTTTTCTGAAATAGATTCTGAGAGGGATGGTTAAAGAATAGGGTGAATTTAAAAGCATATGTTTTACTCCCTTGCTTCCCCACAAACCCTCAAACCCACTCAAAAAACAAGCCAGAAAAGCTCCCATAAAACCTCCAAACGAAATAAATAAAATCCCATCCCTCATTAGGTTATTAATGAGGCAGAGCACAAAGGAAGGAGAGGCTGAAGACCACTTAGGTTGACTTTTAGGTCTTCCCTTGCTTGACTTTTTCCCTCACCCCACCATCCCCAGCAACACTTGAGGGAAAAAATGCCCAAGGTGTGGACTTGATGACAGAATGTGGGTCCTTTTGTTTAGTGCTGAGCTTGGGGGTTTGTGAGTGAGCCAAAGGATTAATGAAATAAGTTCTTATAGACACAATGAAAAATGATTTGATTGCCAAGAAACTGTCGTCCTAATGAACTTGGGTAGTCTGTTTGTTGGAGACACCAGAAAATGGAAATGGGCTTGCATGGCTTTATTATATTCAAAAATAGACTTTAACTAGAACATTCTGTATTCTTTCCTGTTTGAGTAAAAACAGGGGCTGATAGAAGTTGAAAGCAGCAGATAAACTGATGTGGAGACACATATGGCTTGAAGCTAGTGTTTGAAAGGCAAGGAAACCATAATCAGCTGAAGGTAAAAAGAAAAATGTTCCTAGTAAAGAGCCCTGTTCTCAAGGCTCACTTCATGTTGGTATGAAGACAAGTTTCGATTAAGTCCAGATAAATTCTTTTTTTTTAATGTGTACCTCATGCAGAATGGATGTTTGTCAGTGTCCATCTTTGTTACTACGGAGGAAGGAATGTGGGAGCATGCTGCTGCTCAAGCTTTTGGGCCCCTAATGCCAGAAATCAGTTCAATGTGGTCATCTTGTGAAAATGCTCTCAACAGCTCATGTGCTGCTTGGATTTTTTAGTAAAAATACACACATTTCCTTCAGAATCAGAACTGTAAGATGAGAGGGAAAATTCAGTTTTCTCTCTAAAGATGGCTTTTTCTAGGGGTGTTCAGTGGATCTGGGAAAGAGCCCAGTAAAATATCTTAGATTTCCAGTAGGAGGGAAGACCCATAGTGACGGGTAAATGTGATACACATCACAACTTCCCTGGTCTTTCCTCCTCTAGCAAATCCAAATCATCCAGCACAAAGACTTGGCTGGATCTCTGCTGGGAGGATGCTGAACCATCACTTGTGGCTCATCCCTCTCCTGGAATATTGTTATATTTACTGAGATCTTCCACATCCATATAGTGAAGAGCAGGATGTCTTCATAAATATGTTGTCTGCCTTGGACACTTTTTATTTTTTAAAAAAGAGAGAAAACATCTTTCACAAAATTGAGAACACTTCCATACTGTTTTTGATTGGAAAATGCAAATGCTGGTGTTGAATTCTTGACTATTTTATTTTTAAGTCAAAAATTTTACTGGGAAATAGCCCTGCTTTCTGGGTGATACCTGGGCCTCTGTGCTCTGGGCAAGGCAATGGTTGTGGTCTCAGTTCCCTGTGACAGAAGTGCCACCTAAAACAATGCTGGCCTTTTATGGATGCTTTGAATGTCAGAAGCAGTGTCATGACACTGACAAATCAGCAGAATGATATAGAATTATTTCACATACAGGATTAAAAATAAAAATACTGTGTAGTTTTGGTTTTTTATAAATCTTTTCCCTTAGTTTTCAGCAATCAGATCAGAGTATATAAAACAAAGGTAGAAGATTGATTGCAAATGAATAACTTGCTTGCTTTCAAGGTTTTTGTGTATAGAATTTAATTACTAGGGAGTCTATTACTTAAATAAGTGATTATTAAAGGTACCCAGCAATAGAACATGTAAATGGGTGAACAAAGCAGTGCAAGCATTCCAGCTGGTTCCCAGGATAAGAGAGTTGTCTTTTGAAGTGAAAATCAAAAAATTTGACATTATTCCTGAACATAACTGCTAATATTGGGTAAACATCTCACATGTTTAGGAGTTGCATTGCCTATACGTAGACTATGAATAACAGTATTGTATAAATGTTGTTTGATCTCTTCCCATGAAAAGCTCTATGGAAATTCCAAGAATTTGATATTAAATGCTAGATTTAGCCTTTGCAAATTGAACCTAAGTTATTTATAAGTATCTTTGTTGTTTTAAGTAAAATGTTTATTTGGCACAGTTAATACTTTCTACAGTGGTCAAACGTGAATGGTAAGAATAAAGCACATTCTATAAGTAGCAGTGATTAAACACAAATTTAATCTCTGCATTCCTACAGTATGTTCAGAGGAGATTAAAAATGCCGTGATCCAAGGAATAAAGCAGTAATATGATCTTGGTGACTGCTCTGGAGTAGCTCTGAGGCAGGACTTGTGGCTGTGGCTGTATAGCACTGGAAGGGAGAGCTGTCCCAACATGAGAAAGGAATTGGAATGGTAACTCTCCAAGTCAAACAAAGAATTGATTGGTTATTGCTGGTTTAACCATCATAAAATGTAAGTCAAGAAGGATACTGCAATTCAGGCTTTGGCACCTCATCTTGTCTCATTTGAACTCATGTGTGCCTTGATTCCCTGCCATCAATCTCCTCTTTAGGAACTGCAAGCTGAAGTTAATGGCTTTCATCATAACTGCAATGAAAATACCATTTACCTATTAAAAATGCTCAGCAGGGAAATACTCAAGAATGATGTCTTGTGCTCCAGGCTATTCATCCAGTTTGATGAAATCTCAATTTTTCGTTATGCCTGCGTGTATGCAGACACTCTGCGAGTCTTTGAGCTGTCCATTTTGGAGTGTGATAAATTTGTGTCCACATCAGACAGCTTGTTGTGCATTAAGCCCTGCCAGCCAACAGATAATTTTTCTAGCATTTAACCCAATTTATGGTCTAGCTGACGTGCTCATTGTTTCCCTAAACCTGGCCAGTCAGCACCTTCTCCACCACAGAGCAGGAAATTAATCTTTGCAGTTATTTGACTCCATCAGCTGTACCTGCTGCATGCAATTGTGGGGGAATCTGGCAAACTTTAAGAGCTACATCCTCAAACTGTGCTCATGATAGCTGCCAGTATTCCTCCCTTCCCTTTGCTGGACCATGCCCTGGGGCACCCTCTGCTCTCCCACCCAGCTGGGTGGAACCACAACACCCAACACCCATGGGAGAGGGTTTGGCTGTGCTTTGTGCAGCCCAGGAGGGAGCATCTGAGGTTGCTGAGATTGAGGAGACAGCAAATCCATGCCTGTGGGATCTGAAGGCTCATCTTCAATCTTCTGCTGCTGACTTTGTTAGCTTGGGGCTATTAAAATAAGAACAACTTGGAAGGTACCAGCTTAGCTCCTTGGTTATGTCCCTGGTTTAAGACATGGGCACAGGTGTAATTAGGTTCAGACTTCATCAATGCAAAGAGAAAAACTGCTAATTATCCAAAATGTGTACTTTTACGTGCCTGTTCATATGAAAGATGGATCTGAAGCTCCTGTGTTGATTGTGGTGTGCTGTTGCCATTGTTGCTCTGAAGAGATGAAAAAACAAATTGAGAAGGAATTGGGATGGAAATTCAGTTCGAATTTTCCTTAACGAAGAGTGCAGTGAGACTGGCACAAGATCAGCTCTGTACCCAAGCCCCTGTAAGTTAAACCCCCATTTGCAGAGGGAAGGTGGAGCTGAGCCTTGCATGTAGCCCTACAGGGTTTAGAGGTACCTCCCTGGGGCTCTCATTTTAGTATTCCCAATATCTACCTGTGTCCTTGCCCTGGAAGGAGTCCTGGACCTGATATATGGCTTCAGCTAGTGATCATTTTATGACAGCTCATTGCTTAAAACGAAAGCTTGGAATTCAAGATTTGGCTTATACTTTGCATGACTGGAAGTTGGTTTGATTTGTTTTTTTAATTTTCAGGGGTTGTGGAAACAAAGCTATCATGTGGAGAAATTCTCAGCAGAAAATGGGATGCATCAAAAAGATGGGGGAAGATAAATTTCAAGCAATCCCAAATTAATTCTGAGATCCCAAGGATTTCTCACTAAGTGACCAGCATTTTGCTGAAATGCCAGCGTCGTTTTTCTTTCCAATTTTGTTTTCTCTCTGAGCCATATCTATTGCCTTTGAAGTAGCTACAGCTGAGGCCAGAATTTGGAAATGCTGGGAAACCAGCAGTTCAGAGCAAGGAAGAACCTTTGTAGTCTGTTCACAGGCAGGGCAACAGGGTGGGAAAATATTTTTTTTAAATTAATATTTTATTTCCAAGCCTCCAGCATTTGATCCTGAGCTTCAGTCTTGTTGCGCTAAAATGCGTGGTGCAATCTTAAAAGTCAGTTTGCCAAGGGGCAAAAACCTTCCTGGTCAAAGAGACCTGGCAGGGAGAGTCCTCCATGCTCCTGAACTGCCAAATGATTTAGGTTAAGTCATGGATTAAGTCTTGACTGGCTTTAAAATGCAATGTATTTTCTCTTCCAGGAGTTGTGCTGGTTAATTTGAATTGTGGTTATTGTCAGGAAATCAAACCTTGGTTAAAATGTGTGCAGCATTTCCATGGACTGACTTAGAGGTCTAAAATTAGGAATTGTGAGCATTAAGACTATATTCAATATAACATGTTCTTGTTGGGATTGCCATTGGTGTGTTGTAGCTTCTCCATGTTCCCAGTCCTTAACTTCATGGCCACAACTACTGAACTGGGAAAACCTTTGGCTTTATTGTTATATATTGATACAATTCCTATTACCATATGAATTTCAGCCCATGGCATAGGAAGAACTAGTGAGTATTGCGAGCCATGGTGAAAAAAAAAGATAATTAAATCATGTTTAACAGAAGTTGGTATTACATAGCACAGATCCTGCCATGAGAGTGCTGCTGTTGCAAGCAGAAGATGAAAATCCAGGGCTTTAAAGACAATTGCATTTTACTGTGATCTTTACATGTTCCTTTGCATGAATTTCAAAAGAAATGACCAAAAAAATCAAACACAGAAGAGTCTGGATGTCATCTGGAATTTATTTGACCTCTTACATTGGTTCTAAAAGAAATCATAAACAAATAAACAAATAAAACTTTTTTCTAAGATAAAAAAGACACTTAATTTAATAACTAGATTAAAAACCAGTTTGAAACTTAGTGGGGGAGCTTGCGTGTGGCACAAAAAAGGGAAAGAGAACATTTCATTTTTATGGACATGCTGCCAGTTCTTTTGGTATGAACCCTTTGTCCAGGGCATGAAGAAATTCCTGTTGTGATGAGCACTCCACAGCTACAGTGACCTGCGCCCCTCAAGTCAGTGAAGATGGGATCTTTATATGGAGGGTTGGGATGTTTGAATTAAAACCAGTCATTTTATTGTGGAGGGAATGAAATTTTAAAGGCAGTATTTGGAAAGTGCATCTTTCTTTACTAGGCAACCCCAGTGGCCCCCTGGTATTTTAAATCTGTGTGATGATATCAGGATTTGTTTTTTAATTAATGACTAGCCTTCTCCAACTTTAAAAAAGTAAGTTTTATTTAGAGCCAAAAGCAGGAGCTACTGCTTTTCTCAGTAGGAGATTGTCCCAGCTCTCTCCCCATCTCCCCCAACACGACTTCTCCCTCCCAGAAGTCGCCACCGTAGATGTCTTGGATAAAATGTGCTGCTAGACATAAAACAAGAAAAATATTTGTTTATTCTGTGGCAGACAGTAGTTTAGGATGCTGTGGAGGTCTAAGTCTTAGAGCAGCTTTGCAGATGTTGTTTGTACGTGACTTTCTCTTGGAAACCATCTGTGTTAGGAAGCACGGAGGGATTCTGCGCATCCCTTGGCAAAGAGAATTGGGCTCTTTTCCTTCAGCATCTTTGTCCAAGGAATTTGAAGGGGAAGAGAGAGACAGAGGAGTGTTACCAATATTTGGTCAAAGTGAGGACCCTTTTGGACTTGGGCTGCAAAAAGCTTTTCTGGGCATGTACTGGGATATTCAGTCCAAAGGGACAGAGAAAAAAATCTTCCCTCCTTTCTAGAAAAGATGTAGGGCAAACTTCAAGTCATCCCTATGCAAGCGGTGGATAATATTTGGAAACAGGTCTTTGTTTTTATGCAGAAAAGCTGTTTTGAATGGTCTGTGCTGCCGAGTTCAAAAGAGCTGGTTTGGTGAGATTAATCTGCAAATCTCCAGAGCACTGTAAGGAAAAGGGGCTCCCCTGGGTGTGATGGCTGTAGGGCAAGGCAGGTTTCTCTCCAGAGGTGGGGATAAACGTACACTCACACTCGAGTACTTACATATTTCTATTAAGATAATTCAGCCAACAAAGCGCATAGCCAAGGGTGATAGAAATTGAGGAATGTGGACCTTTTCTTGGCAGTTTGAGTCTGGCTTGGAAGCATTTCAGGGGGGGATTAAATCTTGCTGCTCGGCGGGTCAGGATTGGGGTAATCAGGGAAGGCAGAGGTTGGGATGGCTGAGCTGGGGATTAGTGCAGCACCCCTGCGAGTCTGGGGCTGCTGTGAGTGAGGATGCAGATGAAAATATGTCAAGCATCTTTCATACGGGGCGTTTTCAAACGGGCTGTGGTATTTGCAGGAATTTGGAGCCAGTGTAGTGGGGAGGGAAGGATGACAGGGCTGCTACCTGTGCTCAGCACAGGTTTTTACCAGGGATTAGCTGGGAAGTGATGGTGCTCTAGGCTTGTTTGATCCTGTTTTGTTTGCTTTGTGGGTGCTCAAATACCTGAAGTATTATGATGAAAAACTGACTTTTGTGCCCTGACATTGTTTGCTTAATGAACTTTGTCGTTGGTTACCCCAGTTTTGTGCAAGACTTGCATTGTATGCAAATTAATATGGTTAAACCAATGTCAAACACACTTACATATGAGAAATGTTAATATTTCTCTTGGCAGTCCTGACATCCTTTGTTCCTTATGTGCTGAATTAATTTCTTCTGCTGGCTCTTGCTCCTTGCACATGCCACGAGGTCTGAGGGACTTGCTGAAAGGGCTCTGCCTTTCACTGGACAAGGTGGAAATCCCTCTGTTTTGCAAAGTGCATATCTGAGACACAACAACTGCAAAGCTTCTAGAGAGACAGCAGACCAAAAACACAAGGTAAAATGAAGCAGTTTATGGTGTGAAGCTCCCACAAGTAAAACAAATCCAGCCTTGGCGTTGTGTTTGGGTATTTCTGGATTTCTGGCTGGACTGTACTGGAGGCTCAGGGCTGGGATGAGCCCAGAGTGGTGGCTCAGTGCTCCTGTCCCCATTGTCAGGCTGTCATATATTCCCCTAGCAGGGTAATCAGCCAGGCCCCAAATGCAGATTGGAATTTCTGGGTGCACAACCCCAAATCTGGAGTTGATCCACTGTCAACAAGAGCTAAAACCACAGACAATGCTGGTCCTGCCACACTCAGCATGAGTTTTATCACCTCCTCAGCTCTGGGCGGGAGTTATTCACTTCAGGAATAAAGTGTCTCTTTGCCTTTTCTCTGTTGTCACAGTGATTCTACTTAAACATCAATTAAAAGAGGTTCAGGTTCAGGGTTTGTGCAGTTTATTCAGGGACAGTGTGATCTGCAGGTCTCTGTGTCCCCATACAATGTGTGATTTCAGTGTATATAGGCATAAATATATGTAAGTATCTGAAAGAAGAGTGTCAGGAGGATGGAGCCAGGCTCTTCCTGGTGGTACCATGTGATAGAATGAGAAAATGGACAGAAACTGACGCACAGGAATGTCCACCTGAACATGAGGAACAACTTCAGTGGGCAGTGATGAGCCCTGGGACAGATTGTCCAGAGAGAACGTGGGGTCTCCCTCCCTGGGGATATTTAAGAACTGTCCAAACATAATCCTGCGCCATGTGCTCTGGGATGGCCCTGCTTGGGCAGGGTTTTGGGTCAGACACTGAGGTCCCTTCTGACCTGACCCATTCTGTGATTCTCCAGCACCACCAGTGCAGCCACGTGGAAACAACAAAGCAGCACTGGGTTTTCAGTCACTCCAAACTGAGAATTTTATAATTTCCATAGTGCTCAGGAGAGCCAAGCTCCTACAGTGTCCCTATGCTTTTCTCTCCTGGATTTCATCACCACTTCTTCAAATGAGAAAATGCTTGAGAATCATGGAATCACAGAATTGTTATGGTTAGAGAAGACCTCTGAGACTGAGTCCAACCAGCACATTAACCCATGTTCCCAGGTGCCTCATCCACAAACCTTTTCAACACTTCTGGGAATGGCAATTCCACTGCTTCCCTGGGCAGCTGTTTCAATGCCTGACCACCCTTTCAATAGTTTTTCTTGCTATATACTCTAAACTTCCCATGGGGCAATTTGGGGCCAAACTTTGATGTTTAAAATGGCTAAAGTGAAGGCACTCACATCCCAGAGCACACCTGCAGTGGAGTCTGTTGGGCAGAACCATGGAGATGGGGATGCAGGAGCAGCTCTGGAGGAGAAGGGACTGCTCCACACATGTGCATGAAGGTTTTGGGCTGAACCCATCCATTATTCTTGTGTTTATTTCTCGTTCCATCAACTTAAGTTGTGTTTCTGGCATTTGTTTGTTTCCTTTGGGCAGTTATAGTTATATTAGTGTAAATATTTTCTAGTGATTGTCAAGTGTCCAGTTTACATTAGTTGCTTGCAATTTCCTGCTGTAGCTTAAAATATTTCTTTGTAAAAGCATAAAATTACCCTTCCCATAAGCATCAAACTCTGCTTTTTCAGGCAAAATCCAGACCCCTGAAATTTCAAAGGCACCTTTTCATAATTTGAGAATTGAAAAAAGAGGTGGCATCTACATGATTGAGTGAATTCTCCTTCATGGTTGTTAAATGTTCAGTAAAATCTGAGTGAGTCACTACAGCCAGAGTTAAGTGACCATGGGAAATTTATGGTCATACTTGAGTTGTTGTTTATCCTTTTGTTCTTACTGCCCATTTCCTATTGAAACTCATTTTTGTTGTCTTATGTGTGTATCCAACAGCAGTCTTTAAAGCAGGAGCCTTGCCTGCCTGCCCTCTGCAGAACTGATAAAAGTCTCCTGGCTGCTCTAACAGTAACAGCGCAATAAATGCTTAGAGAGAACTGTGCTGAATACCTGCAATCTGGGACTATATTTTTCTTTTTTTCTTCTTTTCTTCCCCCCCCACTGTAAAGGTACTCCTTCCTAACTGATTTCTACAGTTTCCCATTCAGTTTGTGAGCAAGTGAGAGCTGGCTCCTGTCCTGGGCTGCCCTACTTCTGCAAAATTAATTTTTCTTGCAGCAACATGAGGAAAGGCTGGATCTTATTTATTCTACCAAAGTAAATTTTTCAATATGAGAACAATTAATAAATGATTATGGAAAAGAAATTCAGCATTTGTTCCCCAACCTCTATAAATAAGATAATTACCTTCTCCAGAGGGAATGGAGTTGGCAGTAGTTTCACAGGGAACTGTTGAACTGTTTGACATGTTTTAAATGGTTTACCAAGGGAAATCAGCTTTAAAAGGAAAGGGGCTTGTCAATCATCCAGCTTGTGTTGGGCTGCTGATGTCCCCCTGTCAGTCAGAGCAATAACAGCTTTCAGAGGTGGCTGAGGAGCTGCTGGAGGGAGGGGAGAAGCAGCTGTGATAATTGTAGGGGTGGGGGGGCATTCAAACATTCCTATTTTATACAAGTGACACGTAGTTTCTTGGAGGATCTGATTTATTATTATGTGGATTCAGGAAGAGTGTTTGCAAAATTCACTCTGCTTTATGGTACTGCAGCAAATGTAAACACACATAATTCAACAGTGCCAGAAGAAATGAAGATGGGAAATCATCTTTGCCAGGAGCAGGAGGGGTTTGGAGAGAGCTGGGAAAGGAGAGAAGTGGCAGAGTTGTGACTGAGAATAAGTTGGGGTTTTTTTTATCTCCAAGAGGAAGACTATGGGTCACTTTTGAGGGAAATGGAGATAATAGAGGGGTTTAGGGGAGGGTTGTGCCAGGTTGGAGGGTGCCCAGCACTGGCCATGGGGAGGGGTCCTGTGAGCTCTGGGACCCAGGGCCGTGGGTCTGACCCCTGCAGCAGCCAATCCTTCACTCAGCTGCAGCTTGTTTGGGCTCCAAACACAAGGCAGGAGATAAGAAACAGAAACATCAGCAAGAGAGGTTTGACAGCCAAGCTGTGCAGAAACCAGATGTCATTCTTCAGGGCTTGCTTTCACCCGGGAAACTTGGGTTATTGCACCTCTGCCTCGGGGTGAGGAACATCTCCCTCCCAGAAAAAAGCCTGGCTTAGGACAGGTTTTAGCCATGGTTTCAGTGGGATTCATGGCTATGGGTCTGTGCAATCACTCATATGTACATGGCAGTGATGTGCAACACAACCTGAGATTGCCATGAGGTTCCTTTTGGCAGGAGATGCTCCTTGGGGACACAGGGATCTCCAGGGCTCCCTGCTGGGACAGGATTTCTTGTTCACCACTTCAGTAGATGGCATTGATCTGCTTCAGATTAATTTAGGGTCATTTTTTCCAAAGGCTGAGGACTGTGTGGTGTGAGTTACCTGTTCTTGCTGTATGGCAGCATTGCTCCACAGGCTGCTGGGGAGGGTGGGACTCACTGGGAGCAGCACTGAGACATCATGGACCTGTGCTTGCAAAGCAAAATATACTTTGGGATTTACTCTGGCTTTGTGGTCTTTCTAATTATCTGGAGAATCCAAACCCAGAATGGATTCTGAGACTGTTGAACATTTTGGGAGGAGGAAATGGGAAATTCTTACCTGAGTTCTACAGAACCATATTCAGTTTCTACAAAACCCTTTGGGATCTATAGGTATTCGTATTCTTAGGGTGGGGGTTTTTGGAATGTTTTCTGAAGCCTACAGTGCGTGGAAATGTTGGGATTTGGTTTCACCTTCAGACTGAGCTTCATTGCCCAGTACTCCCTAAATCCCACCAAGTCCTGGCCTGCATCACAAACGGGCTCTGCATTATTCATCTGTGGATGCAGCAAATGCTGAAAGGCTGATTATGAATATTGAAGAATATTCAAATTATACCAACAAAATTCTTGGAGGAATCTGCCAGATGTCCTAGAAAATTTTCATCTGTTGGGAGAAAAAACACCATCTGAAGCAGTGGTTTGGAAAGCACTGTAATCCTGTGACCCCTACCAGCATTTTTTTTTTTTTTTTCAGTGTTATTTTCCATCTGCTACACTTCACTATATGGTTAACTGCCCTTTCAAAGTCTTTATTTAACTCCATTTCAGAATTCAGTGGCAATATATCTGTATCCATGCAAGACTCTCAAGGTTTCTTCTTGAAATACTTTTCGATCCTCAGGTGAAATTACATCCAGGATATCAATAGTGTAAAAATGTATCCTGGAACCAGAAAGCAAAATTGGAAGCAGGATTTGACTTAGTGTGTTGCATTTAAAATCCAAGTCTGATTTCAGTTAAAATTTTGGAAAGTTCCAGCAATAGGCATCATTTATTAATCAATGTAAGATGAAGGCCAACCCTGCTGCTTCACTTTGAGGAGAAACCTGCCAGTTTTCATTGTCTTTCAAAAACAAGGTAAACTTGGAGGGTTGGCAAAAGTCTTTGCATAGTACCTAGAGCACATGACTAAGAAAATAGTGGTCTATGGGGAAAAAATGCTCATAAAATGATAAAATGCTTCAACCAAGTCTCAAACTGACATATTTGGGAAGTGAAATCTCACTCATTGATTCTCTTTGGTCCCTTACTCTGGCAAAACATCTTTCTGTCTCTCCTTGGTCCATATGATCCCACCACTGCCCTTGTCCTTAACACCGAACCAAAAAAGTCAGATGCTTCTTGTCCTTCCCTTTCATATTTTTCTGGCTTGGTTTCCTTCTCTCACCGTGTTTTGTGCTGTTTTTCCCAAACTTGGACTCTTTAAAATACAAGTGGAAACTGATGGTCTTATCCAAACTTAGTAACATATTGGATAGCTTTGCTCAGAATAATTGCCTCTTTCTTTTCATCTCATCTCAGTGTTTAAAGAGCAACAATACCTCATCTCTGCTAAACCTTTGAACCTTTCCTGGATATCATTTGGTAAGTTAAATTAGAGATCCAGCATTTGTTTAGCTGAGCTCTAGAAAGCACAAATGACACAATTTAAGTATCCACAGGTAAAAATTTGCACCTTGGAATTGTCAGAAATAATTTAAATTTTCCATTTGATATTCAAGACGGTTTTCACTATTAAAAAAGAAAAATGCTGTACACCTCCCATGCTGCTGCCTTTCTGTCCTATTGATCTTGCTTTTTTTACTTTAAAATGGGAAAGAATAGGTTTAGCTGCCATGTAAAAATATTTATAGACCTACTGCTTTACAGACAACTAAAACTCTGGAGCTGCAAATGGTTTAGGTACTTCTGAAAGATGCATTTGGGTAATTGGTAATGAACTAAGCATCTGGAAGAAGCAGCTGAGCAAAATCAGTCACTTAATTATGGCTTTTTGAGCTGTGTGCCAGACTGGGGAGCTCAGATAAACCAGGCTGGTCATCAAATAAGATGCACTGAGTAGGCAAATTACCTGATTAAGCAAATTACAGTGTTCCTTTTGGTAATCTGTGGGTTTAATGTGCACTTGCAGAGCTCCACACTGTACCTGTGTCTCAGACAGGCATCAGGCCAGGGGTGAGCTTGGAAGCACCTTGTGGTGCATCACATTGGCCCAGAGACTTTGGTCCAAAATGAACTTGTTACTGAAACATTTCCCAGATGTGGGGCAATAAATCATCCCCTCTTTGCACTTCAATAGGAACAGCCATTGCCACTGAGTTCTGGGCCAGAGCAGGCCAGGAACACGGCAGGAAGGGCTGTAACAGAGTCTGCCTTTGCAAATTCGTGAGTGTTGGCTCATCCCATTTCACTAATTGCTCGTGTTCCCCACCTCTGAGGCATGGCCTGTGCCAGAGAAGTGTCAGCAGGCTCTCTGGTGTCTTAACTCTGCTTTGATACACACTAATACACCTCTTGTTTTAACTCTGTTTTCCTGCAGCTGTTCTGTGCTCAGCCCCATTGCCAACCATGTCCTTTAACATCCACACTCCCAGGAGAGAGCATCCCTCACCCTGAGCTGGTCCTGCAGCCTGGTGCTGCAGGGCTGGTCATGGCCAAAGGGAGCTTTCATGTCTCTATGGCCAGGTATCTTAGGCTGGAGCTGTCTTGCTGTGATTAAATTCTGGAGCACTTTTATATTTCATGGGGATGCCCAGAGGTTTGTGCAATTATTGCCTCTACCCAGCCTGAAAGTGCACTTTGATTTTATTCTGGTTTTTTTTCTTTTATTTTTTCCCCTAATCAGTTCCTTTGTATTAGCTATCATGCTCCTGCTTGTTAATTAAATTCAGACTTGGCATGGATTAGCATTATGGACAGAAGCCTAATTCTTTAAATGGATATACAAATGCTGCTCTTCAGTTAGTCATTAATTACTTTTATTTGTTAGAGCTTATGAGTGTGGCCATTTAGGCCTCATCTGGCAATTTTAACTGTGTCTCAGCTTATTTCTGCTGGAAGCTGTGCAATGTAGGTCAGGTACACAGCAGTAAAAGGGATTATATTGTTTTGATCATTCACACTTGCTACAGGAAACTCCATATTCTTTCTGAGGAGTGAACATGGCTGTAGCACGTGCTGGTTCTGCCTATAGAATGGAAACTGAATTTTTCATAGAGTTCATGTATTCCTTTGTTGGAAGGAGCTCAGATGAGTGGGAAAGCAAATTGTTTACACACAGTCAATCTGGTGTTTGCCCAAGGTCAGCAGGCAGAGAAGACACTTGTACTTTAACTGTATTCTCAGTTGAAATAAGAAGTTAATTTTAGCAAAGAACAAGACCCAAGTACTTCTAAAGAAATTTATTTTTTTCTCTGCGTCTCTTCTGTAAAAATTTTTCATCACTGATTTCATTGCATTATCAGGACTCAAATGAGAAACACTGCTTATGAGCAAATATAGCATCTGAATGTGGGCCAGGAATTCCTTTTACAGTATAAGCTTTTGTGTGAAATAAAAGCCAGACAGCTGCTCACAACTTAAGTCTGAGTAAGTGATCTAATACTATTGCTCTGGTCTCAAATTTGAGGCGAAATTGTTTCTTTGCCAAAGACCTTGTGCCAACCTACCTGGTCCCAATTTGTGAGAACAAAGTATATTGTTTCTGCTGCTCTGGGACTGGAATCACTTCATTTGCCTTTTTTTTTCCACTACAATTTCAGGCCTGACATGAGAAGCTTCCACAAGACTGAGAGTTGATGTCTCACCTCCAGGAGGTGTCCTGAGTAGGAAGGCACCTCCTTGCAAGGCTGCTCTGACAGGATGTGTAGGGATATTTTATTACACTTGAAGGCTTTTGCTGGCTTTTGATTTACTTCACTATTTTACTCCTCAGATCTTCTGCTCTCAAACTTTTTCTTCTACTTTTGCCATGCTCTTCATCAGCTGCTCTCCAGGCTTCCCCTGCCTGGAAATACTGCAAAGAAGAGAACCTTTCTAGTTATAAAAAAGACAATTTCCCACAGCATTAGACAGAGACTATTCCTCAAATATATGGTTATGCACTTGCCCTTTCACAAAAGGTTATAATTTCCAAAGAATTTGAGTTGTGCTCTAAATGTACAGCTAGAGCTTAAGTTCCTGTCTGATTTATTGCAAACATATCAGCAGAAGGGAGAAGAAAAATGCAGAGGCCAAGAAATGTCATGTCCTCTCCCATGCTGGTGACACCCTTAGCTGTATCCAGGGAAATCACAGAGTGACCCCATCCTTATTCTTCTTATGGCAAAGCTGAGATTTACTTGTTTGTCCTAAAAATTGCTTATTTAACAGAAACTAAAAATGAGGACACTTGAGGCATGTGTATGTTATGTGTACAAGTTCTTGTTGTTATTGAATTTTTTTCTACTTAAGGGGAAGACTTTTTTTTCCTTTTTCCTTGGGTTGGCAAGTCTGCTTGCAGATGGTCTGCTCTCTTTTTGTGGCATTTAGAGACTTAGCAGCGCTGGATTAATGGTTGGATTTAATGATCCTAGATGTCTTTTCCAACCTAAATGAGTCTGATTCTTAGATTAACTGCTTGTTGGATAATTGAGGGCAGAATGAATTCACACATCAATTTAATTTTGAGTGTCTGGGAGGAGGATCACCCATGTCTAACTTCCACCACTGAACTCTGTTGAAGACAGTGTGGGAGTTTCACTGGATGTTTTATATTGGGTAAAATTATTTTGAAACAGACAACATTGTTATCATCTGTAACTTACAGCTGCTTATTTGTGTGACACTGCTGTCATTGGGATAAAATGATGAGGGTTTTTTTAGTTTTGCTTTGTACAGCTTTTACTTCTGTTTTACAAGGCTTCATGCACATGGAGGGGATTTGGCTGTTTGCATTTTGCTTGGGTCTGTTTCACCAGAATGTGCTTTTCCCCTATCTTTTGAAGCATATGGCATCATGTAGCCCTGGTCAGGGGTTAATGCAGATAATGGAAGGAGAAACAGCTCCAGAAGCTGACTTCATATTTGCTTGACAGGCTATTCCTGATCTTCTCTCTTTATAGAGATGATGATGCTTGTGGAATAAGGTGCAGAAAACAAGATGGTTCTTACAAAGGTGGAGGAAATGCCTTCTGCATGCAGGAGATTTGGGGTGGAGAGAGGGTTACACAGCAGAAAAATGTTTCTTTTGAAGACCACAGGAGGAAGAACTTAACAGGTTTTTTAGAGATGCTGAAATAGTCACTTGTAAGTGCAGTGTTGGATGAGTCTGGGAACAGGAAAACTTTGATTTTTATGTTGAATTTGATTTGTAATATGGAAGCAAATTCTCTTGGTGATATTACTATGATGGTTGTGGGCGTGTTCTTAGGATGTGCTTGGGCTCATCCTTTGGATGCTTTATGGTTTGCACATGGCAGCTTGGGCTCCCCTTCACAGGAAACTGGGAAACAATGAGGGTGGAAAATCCTGCCAGAAGGGGCATTATCCACAGACTGTGTCTGCAAGTGTGGGAATAACATTCAAATGCAAAGGATGTGATTTTTTGCTTATATATACACTTCTCTATAGTTACTGGGATCCTCCCTAGATAACTGTGTTATTTATTTGCTCTCAAAGCCTTGATTTGCTGGTTTCTCGTTTTTCACATATTGAAAATCAGAAAGAGTATTTTATTTTTTTTTCTTTCTCTGTGGGATCTTGGCTCTGGAAAGGCTAATTCTGATTGTAGATAAGACGCATTAGCTTTGAGTACTTCCGTGCTCTGAAGATGCAATTCATCAAAACCCAAGTACTTTGTGTCAGATCTGAATGTTTCACAAGAGATTCTGTAATCCAACATGTCAAACTTGTTTAAATGTGAGATTGCAACTGAAAGCTGAAGGAAGAAATAAGTGCTTCTTTATCTTCCTTACCTTACAGAAGCGTCTTGCAGTTCTTAGGAAAAAAAGAAAATTGTCTTATTCCTGCAAGAAATACAGAGCTACCTCTTGTTGTAGAGGTGCTCCTGAGGTGAGCATCTGCTCCTTGTGTTGGTAAACAGGCTGGTGTTTGATCAGGCAGATGTAGAGATTTGAGTAGAGCAAGCATCATCTTCATCTGCTGAATAAATCTATTGCTGGTGACTTCTAGATTCTTCCCAGAGGTGAGTTTGTGTTAGAAATTATTTGAGCAAGAAAAAGCCCTCAGGGGTGTCTGTATGCTGATTTCTTGTTCTGGGAAGTGCTGCTTTATTATCTAGTACTGGAGATAATATAAGGATCATGAATTTCAATCAGATGCAGTGTGAGTTTGGCATAATTTTTGTTGCCCAGCTCTATCACTACATGGATTTCTAGCTTGTGTCCATAGAAGAAAAATGAGTCTGCGTTCATTTCCCAGATCCATATTGGTACAGCTATGTCTGACTTGCCTAACCAGTAAATCTCTGAAGAGACTGTGATCTGAATGTTTTTTTAAATCTTTCTAAGTGTTTTAAGTGTGCAGGAGCATATGGGGACGATGAACAGAGCTGGTCACTGTTCTCATGAAGAAACATGAAACCAAATATGTGTGCGTGTTTGTGCATAGACACTTTCTGAAAGATGTTCAAAGTTCCCATCTCTGTCCAGGACTTGGACTGAAGCAGCTGTCTCGGTGCAGATGTGGAAAACTGAAATCTGCCATGAAAACTTTTTTACCTTGCATATAGCAGCCCCCACAGCTGCCAAAATATGCATCCTCTTGTTTTAAAAATAGAGGGGGGTGTGCTGAGAACATCTGCTCCTGCCCTGCAGTGCAGCTGTGCCAGTGTATTATCTGGGAATGGCCTGAGTGAGACCAGCCATAACAAGAGAGGAAAAATCCCATGTTTGATGTAAGTGCAACTGTGGCTTGATTCCAGTCACTTCTTAATTTATAGTTCAAATTCAGTTTATCTTCATGCCCTGCTCACACTCTTGCACACCCGCTCACACTCATGCCCTGCTGACTAAACAAAAGGGCTGTATGCACTTGACTGTTTGAAGAAACTGTCTCTGGGTGTGGGAAAAAAAGAAAAAAATTATTATTTAGGGGTGGAGGGTGGGGAATCCAGATTATGGAGCGAGGGGCACCATCTTGGTTGTTTTAAATGGAGCAAAATCAGAGCTTTGGTTTCAGTGAGTGTATGTATCATTTCACACTTTGAATGAGCTTGAATTTTATTTTTATTTCTTTTGCATCAAGTACCCACCCACGGTAAGAGGGAACTTTTCTGGCTACAGGTAAAAAACACTTAAACACCCTAAATTTCTCCCTGGCCTTGAAATATTTTGTCATCTTGAGCCACTACTCCATGTGTGCAGGCTTTATCAGTGCTGCTGAATGTTAGATTAGGGGCTTGGGTTTGCTCTGCTGCATCTTGTTGGATCAATTTAAATCTGCACCCTCTCCCCTCCTGGATATCCCTTATTTTGGGGGTACCCCCATTTTAGCTTAGCTGTAGGTAGAAGAGTTTGAGGCTGTAAACCTTTAGTGCTGAGGTCCTGAGGTGCTTTAGTCAAACCAAATTTTGAATACTGCCCTGTATTATCCCCATAGCAGCACAAATATTCCAGTTGGTTCCTGGGGTGGATGTTTTGTTCCCTGAGGTTGAGCACATCTCCCCAGTGCACCATGAAGAAGATGCTTTTGAAGGTCTACGAATGAAAACCATTTATTGCTTCTTTTGCACCTTGAAAGCAACTGGGTCAGGTATGGAAGTGCAAGGAGCTCTCCCCAGCTAACTGCTAGAGGTTGCTTTCTGTGTGGTTTTTGCTAACACAGAATGTAGCCCAGGATTTCAGAGAGCTTTCGGGGCACTTGGGCCAAATTTGAAATGAATCTAGATATTCCTTTTTTTTTTTTCTTTTATTTGGAAAACTTCTGCAGACTGTAGGTGCTGCATGTTTCCAATCTGCACCTGGTATTTGCTTTGAGTCTTTGGGTCTGTTGGAATCCAAAGCCAGGAAGGTTCATGCAAAGTGTTGTGACCCAAAACTGTTTAATCTCAGATCTGCAGTCTCGGAGCCACAGCCTGACTCGGGTACCTGATGAGTATCAGCTGAGCAAGCATCACAGCATCTGACTCCTGCCCATGAACCATAAACTTTGTCCTCAGGGAACAAGAAAGTAAATTGGCCTTTGTGCAGGAACAGCCAGCTAGGCTGGGGCCGTGGCTTCCTCGTGCTCAGTACCAGACCCCACGGTGCTCTGCTGCAAAATTCTCCTTACTTCTAAGTGAAGCCATATGAAGAAAAAAAAAAAAATCTATTCTTGAGAGTGGCTGAACCAACCAATTTGTTCAAGCCATTCTTCTGGTTGATTCATTTTTAAGTGAAAAAAATGCTGATATATTGAAAACAACTTGAAAAATGCCAAAAGGGAAGAAGGGCAAACAAGTTAAACCATTTGAAGCTCATAAAAGAAGAAAAAAAAAAGCATTTAAGTGCAACCACATGAGTGGTGTAAAATTGGTGTAATACTTAATCCCATGTTAGAGCATAATGTGTTAGATATGAGTTCCTCTAGAAAATGAGGCCCTAAAATAACCTAATATTTATGATTGAGATTTCACAACATGATCAGCTCGCTGTGCTGTGCTTGCAAGGGAAAAACCCTCTGGTTTACAGATCCACTGAGATAGGTCTTCGTTTCACTTGGCCAAGGTTTTTACTTGAATGCTGTTCTCAACTACTTCTTTGGATCAACATAACCAAAAAAATATTCCTGAGAGCCTCAGCAGCACATGGATTGAAGGAAGAGATGGACCCAGGTTTGTGGGACACCTCTGTGGAAGTGTTCTCAGTGGAAAAGAGTGATGTGTAGGAGAAATGGAAGGGAAGGGCACAAGCTGGTGCCACAAGTTCTTGGTTAAAATGTGCTGCACTGGCAGAACATTTAACAGAGCATTGATATTCAGCAAGGTTTTGCTGGACTCCCTTTCTTGCTAATGCTTTAATCTCACTTTGTCCTTGACAAACATTGATTTTACCTTGTGCCCAACAGTAATTTGCCCAGGCAGAAATTTATCCATCCAGCTGAAGGGCTGGGAGGCAGCAATACAACCTCCCAGCCATGGGAACATGGGTCAAGGAGTAGATTTGGTTTAATTACAGGGGATAAAAAGACATCAAACACACATAGTGCCTGTTCTCCTTGGTGTTGATTGAGCAGCCCAAATTGCAATGGGTAAATTAGTTCAAACAAAGGTTATTTACTGTACTGTGGACAAGTACATGGGTTTGGCTTTTGACAATATTTTATGTGAATAATAAAGTGATGTTGATTTTTAATATTTCATTTACTTGCTCACAGTAGATGACATAAGTGGCTGCTACCCAGCAATTGTGAGTGTTTACTATGAACTTTTTACCTTGTTTCTGAGGAGCTATTCTTTAGATACATCCATCATCTCTTCCTCATAATATTTTCAAATAGCAATATATTTCATTCTCTTTCTTTGTCTTTGGGTTCTATCTATCTATCATCTTACTGGGAAACTTATGGTATTGTCAGAAGTTGCATATTATGCCCTGGATTAAGGCTGTTTAGCTTGAATGTGACAAGTTGTTTAAAAATACACTCTTATGCTTTGTATTCATTCTCCACTCCAAAACTCTCTTTATAACAATGTAAATAAAGGATTCCCAGGACTGATACAGTGGGGCTGGCACAGTTAGAAGAAAAGACTCAGCCATTGCCCAATTTACTTTATGCAACATGAATCTTAATTCTATTGAACAAACATCAGACTGCGAGGTGTTGGGAGATGGAGCCATTAGGGAACAGTTTACAGTGAACTGTAAACTTAACTGTAAATCTTAAAGCAAATTCCCAGGCCTCCTTAATTTCTTTTGTAGCTTCTTAAAGGGGTTGAAAACAAGAGGTGTAATATGGATTCACTTTATGCCTGGTTCATTAAGTAGTATATAAATCTGAGAGCCCAGAATAAGCAAGAAATTGCTACAATAATAATTTCCAATTGTTCTGAGCATAGACATTATCACATCTGCAGAGTTTGGGGTTGTGGATGGCATTAGTGACTCCTGGGCAGCTCTGGGAGTCTCTGTCCTGCTCAACCCCACCTGCACCACAGAACTGACACTTGCCCAAAGTGCTGGGTTTGATATTTTTCCTTTTAATTCCCACCATTTTTTTTCTCCTCAGAAGCATTTCCTAACCCAGCTACTGAGTAGCAGCAGGATTCTAGATGTGGTTTCCAAAATGCTCCTTTTTTTTTAAAACCAAATTGCTTTCAGATAAAATCAGCAAGTAAAACAGATGAGAATGGATTTTAAATTTTTTCCTCTCCCAGTTTTGGTTTATCTCACTTGCCACAAGCAATATCTCTGAAATATATTTGTAATTCCATGTGCTGCACCCACTTTACAGATTTCCTGGAAGACTGTAGGGAAAGAGTTATAAGATCACAAAATTATTTGGGTTGAATGGGACCTTTAAAGGTCATCTGGTCCAATCCCCCTGCAATGAGCAGGGACACCTTCAGCTAGGTCAGGTCAAACAAAGATCCATCCAACCTGACTTTGAATGTTTCCAGGGATGGGGTATCTACCCTTGGTGTAGGCAAGAGTCCATTTTTCCCATGTGGTGTGAAGTATTAAGAAGTTTCTTAAATTTGGAAAAAAAAAACCAACATAGTGTTAAGGTCCCTCTTTATACAGAATCTTTGGTTTCTTGCAGGTTTCTCACATTCTCAGTTGAATGGCTCCAACCCAAGCTTTATGTGGGAGCTCTGTGCATCCACCCTTTGGTATCAACTCTCCTTTAAGCTGCCTAAAAGCATCAATACCAAGCCATTACTCACTTGTTGAGATACTTGGCCTCCCTCTCCTACACCTCCATTAGGACATTTCCTCCTCCCTGGGGAGCAGCCTGTGCTTGCTGCCAGCAGGAGGGAAAGCAGAATGGTTACTGAATTTAGATTAAACAGATGCAGGAGGAGTCCTTGGAAAGGCAGGGATGGATTAAGTTAGGCTGGTGTTTAAAGCATCCCCTGCACTCTGAGGGAGGCTGGAAGCTGCTGAGGTTCAGGCTCTGCCTGCAGGTCAGACCCCCAGAATTAGCCCAGAGGGTGGTGCAGGTAGAGGGGCTTTAACTGCTCATTCACCAGTGGTCTCCAAGGTTAAAAAGATGCTTCATCAGAGCTGTGGTTCCTCTCCAAAGCAGCTGGACTCTGGAATGGAAGAAGTAAACATTTCTGCTGGCTGTAATGTGCTTTCAAGGAGGCTGCAGATATGTTGGGGATTTTTTTTGTCTCCCCTGTAGAAACTTGTGAGCAAGTTACTCAGGGAATAGTAGTAGATGTTTCTACCAATCATCTGTGACTACCAGGGCTTCTGTCTGCAGGCTGCCAATCCCATAGTGAGGGAGCAGGTGGGGTTTGGGCTCCCACTGCAGCCCCAGTGAGGGCAGGGGCTCCTCTGGAGCTCCCTGGTGGGCTGGGGAAGGGGAGTGCTGCACAGTGTATCCAAACTTCAAAGAGGAGAACTCCAGGCTGTGCCTGAAATTCTGGAGATGCAGTTGCACATTTGAGCACAGAAATGTTTATGCAACAGGGGAAATTCTGATAGGAGTGCAGAAATATTTAATGGTCTTTGTTTATCATCCTTTTCCAGCAGAAAGGAGAGGGAGCAGTGTTGTTTCACAGATAAAAAGCGAGTTCTTGCCTTTTGTTAATGTTACTGTCACTCTCAAATACTCCACCAGAGCTGGCTGACCTGCTGCAGGAGGCTGCAAAAAGGAGCTTTTTCTCCCAGCCTGGTAATGCACATGTTGTGGGAGAAGTGATGCTTCCAGGTGCCAGGCAAGGAATGCTGGCTGCCGCAGAGAGGCTGCAACACCAGGGCAGGAAGGATCTGGTGTTATGGCTTTGCCAGGGACATGGATGCTCTGTGTGTGCTGGAGCAGTATTCTGTATCAGAGTTTATTGTCTGAGTGGGTTTTTTCCTTAATTAAGGGTATTTTGTCAATTTTGGCATTTTATTGACCCCTTAGCCATTGCTGCCCAGTAGGGTAAGAATACAACAAGATTGATATATGAAATTAAAAATGTGTGGCCAGATCTAGGCTGTGCCAGCAGCTGCACAGAAGCATCTCTGACTCAGATAATTATTAGTATCAAGAGGTTCATGTTCATTGCTTTAATACTTTAAATATAGTGATTTGCAAACCTGTAACAGCCATTTGCATCACACAGGGACTGCACAGCAATGTTGCTTGCTCAGCAGAGGATTTTTTCCAGAATTTTGGGTCATGTTAGATCTGGGGTTCTCTACTATCTACAGTACTGATAACTTCAATACCTGCTTCCCAGATTGGTTTTTTCACTGGAATTATGTTGTGGGGGGGAAAATGGTATTTAAATTGTGCTGCATACCAATTGTTTTGGTGTTTGTGAAAGGGGGGAAGACATGAGATGGGTTCAAAGGGGAAGATCTGTGGTAGATGCTCTGCTGAGCTGGCTGTCCATGGCCATCACTAACCCTGTGCTCTGTGCCTGCCTCCCACAGGGCCCCCGGGGCGGCGAGGGAAGCCCGGCCGGCGCGGAGAACCCGGTAAGCATCACCTGCCCTGGGCACCGGGGTGGCATGGGCGTGGCATGGGCGTGGCAGCCTTTGGGTAACACCACCTGCCACCCCCATCTAACAGGCTGTGGAACAGGGGCTTCCCTCACCCGTGTGCTGGCCATGAAGGGTTTTGTTAAAAACTTTAAAAAAACAAACAAAGCTCCCAAACTCCTAAAAAGCAAAAACAAATTTAAAAAACATAAAAGGAAGAAACCAACCAATCGAAACAACAAAAAAAAAAAACCAGTTCCACTCCAAATATCCACAGCTGTTATATCTTTTGTCCATCCTTCCATTTCTTCTTGTAGCGTTCAGCCTTATCACTGCCCCACCCAACATTGAAAAGGAACAGTGAAACAGGGAAATAGGGAATGGAGCATGGAAATAGGGAATAGAGCATGGAAATAGGGAACTCCCCAGCCATGCTGGATGGGAGGTGTGCACTGGCCTGTCCTCTGCATGTGGCCATATCCCTGTGTTTGCCAGCCATGGGGTGGTTGTGTCTGCATTTGGGAGTCAGGGATAACCAAACCTCAGCCACCAGCCCTGAGCATCAGTGTGCCCTCAGCCTGGCTGAAACCACAGAGCAGCCTTGATGGGGGTTCATTTGAGCTGTAATTCTGTGTCTCGGTCACTTCAGTGTATCTGGTGAGGTTTTGTGCCTGTCTCTGAAATGGGAAAGGGCTGCTCCTGTTTCAGCTAGGGAGAGGTGGTGTTTGCATCTTGCTCTTGGGTCTGAGTGCTGCTGGAGCAGGGAGAGATGCAGCTGGTGTTGCACTTTCTCAGGAAAATTGGCTGGGATGTGCCCAGAGAGCCAGGCAGGTTTTGGGATTGCCTCACTGTGCCAGAAAGCAGCACATGAAATTACATATCCCAGCTCTTGGGCTGTTGGACGCTGATAGAATGAACGGGAGCCAGTGGATTTTGATTTAGTGAGGAGACTGAATTCTGTCCTTTGCTGCCTCTTGCTATTGAAAATTCACAACTGGGATTTCAAAAAGGGCAGCATAACTTTCTGATCACCATATTTTAAACAATTTTTTTAACTCTGAGGGAAGGAAATTGAGGGGATTCTGCTGCACATCAGCAGCAGCAGCATCTGAACTCCTGGACTGAGGGACAAGAAAGGCAGGCAGGCATTTCCCTTCTCTTCCACTGCTGGTATTCCTGAGTGCATCAGGGGTTTTCTGAGATATTTTAGTTCCTGAAGCATCAGGGATTTACTCCTGATCAAGGGGTAGGTGCTGATGGGGTGGTGGGGGATCCCAACCAGCTTTGTTAATTTGTTTCATTTTCCCAGCAGCCAGGCTGTAGGAACAGCCACCAGACAGCTTTGATTATTTTCTTGGTTTTAAAAAAAAAAAACACCTAAGGGCTTTAAGGAGCACAGTGGAATACAGCATTCTAGCAAGGGCAGCTGGAGAGGTCAGCCAGTGGGTCTGATTTTATATGCAGGCATTTGTGTAAACACTGTGCAAGATGTGCCTCTGGTCCATACAGAAATCTGGGAGGTAACACTGGGCTCACACATGCCCTTAAATCTCTTCTCCTTGCTTCATGCCAAACTCTTGAAAAGCAGCAATTTCCCTCGTGCTGTGGCACATCTGCAAATGCACTTGAGCATCCCTCTGATGAAGCAGAAAGCTGCCAGGGAATCGATGCAGAGACAGCAAGAAAACAAACATTGTAAAAGAAAAAAAAAATAGAAAAGAAGACATTAAGTATTGACGATAAAAAATTCCAAACCTTAGTAACAACTTTTTAAATTTCTGTAATTGTGGAGGAGAATGGAGAAGAGTGCAGCTGCCACCCACTGCACACAGGCACATGCTGGGGCTCCCAGTGCAATCCCAGGAATGCAGTGCAGAGCCTGCACTGCCCCACTGCAGGCACACAGGCAGCAGCCATCCTGCTGTGTGCTGCTTTTGGCTGAGCTCACCGCTGTTTGTTTCTCCAGATAACTTGAATATATATTTCTATATCTGTTTGAGAACCTGACCACACATAAACTGGGCCCTTGTTCCCTCGCTACAGCTGATAAATGTGAATAAAACTCTGTTTGTGTAGCATGCTGGTGTCCATCCCCAGGGACCCTGCCTGCTTAGGGCTTCACAGCCTCCAGACAAAGGCTGTTGAAGAGCCAGAAGGCTCAGCCCTGCCAAGGGAAGTGTTTTTCTTTGGCCTTTGTTGAAATAGTCATGTTGAAAAAGCTTTTCAGATTATATTGAAGCTTTCAATGTATATCTCTAAGAAACAAGCAGAGAAACTGTTAAGAGATACTCCTGTCCCTTTTAATCACACCCTCTTGTTGATCTAAACCAAGACTGAATTTTGCTTTTTTCTTCTGCCATGATGGATTCAGATGAAATAAATTAATCCTCCAGCTCTGTTTCTCTAAACTAAGAATTCATCATCATGAAAACACATTGGGACAACTGCTCTCCTTCACAGATATGCACCATACCATAAAAGATTAATTTTAAAACCATTTCTGGCAAAAAAATTTAACTATTTAGACCATTTGGATGTGGGACAAGCCTGGCTGCACATGCTTCAAAAGCACTTGTTAAACCAATGGGGTGAACCCCCATTGCCCCCAGGGCAGGCAGGGGGTCCTGCTAGGCCTTGCCTCTGGGCTGATGGTTTATTTTGCTGTAGAGAAGCCTAAAGGGAACAGATTTTCCCCGGGGGAGCCCTGGAGGGCAGAGGGGGCTGCACGGAACCCCATCTTCCCTTTGGGTTCACATCTCTGGTGGCAGCTCCAGCTCCCCATGGTGGCACAAAGGTCCCCCTGTCACCCTTCCCTGAGCTCAGACACAAGGGTCAAGTACCTGGGGAGTGCTTCTGTCCCCAGCAGCCCAGCTGAACAAACCAGGGAGTAACTGAGTCAAATGGCTCCATCCAACCCATTTTGATTTCCTCTCTCCATCTTCTGGCCCTGTGGGAATCACTGCTGCAGCAGAGGAGCAGTCCAGGGGCTGGGCACATCCACTGCAAAAGAGGCTGCTTTTAAAAACCAATTTATCCCACTGTTGCTACCATGAGGCCAGAAAATTCCCACCAGCAGCTTCCCTGGGGGATGTCACTTTGGCTGTTTGGTCTGGTCCAGCAAGTCCTGAGCTCCATCCCACCCTGCCAGGACAGACACAAGGATCCCAGCACCCTTATTCCTGCACATGACCATCAGCAGTTCTTTTTCCAGCTGGAAACAAGCACAGCCTTGAAGAGTCATGTGCAGCCACCCATGGAAGCAGTGTATAGAAAGAAAAACACATTTTAATACAATTTTATGTGGGATTTTCAGCCTTCTCTCACTGTGGGGCGGAAGAAAGGTTTTGCAGCACTTGCTGGCGTGATTGGCCCTGACAGCCAGCCTGCTCATCTCAGATGCAGTTCCTTTTCCTTGCCAAAGGCAAAATCAGGTTTAATGTCATGTTAGCTTATTTTTCCAATGTGATATGTCCCAGTGAGGACACAGTTCAGCCGCTGGAGTGAGCGTTTGTGAAATCACACGGATTTTTGCCAGGGACCTGGGAGGTTTTGCTTCCCCTCTTGCTGCCAGCTGTGTGAGCAGGATGGGGTAGGGATGCACAGCCCTCACGGGGCTTTGTGTTTATTGTTTTAAAGATTGAGCCATGCTGGGGTGTTCCTGAAGGATGGAGGAACAGGATCCAGGATTTGGGAGCTTAGTTGGAGTGTTGGTTCAAAGGCTTTGCACAACTAGATGGTGGGAGATATGTTCCTGTCTCCTGGAATATCATTCTGCTTTCTTCCCCTGGCTTAACAATTGATCCAAAAACTGAAGCTCAAAATAAACCAGGAGACAATCCACATGAAATGTTCAGCTTGGCAAGTCTCTGAGTAAGGCTCTGCTCCCCAGGACACAAACACCCAAAGCTGATGGCTGGGGTGCTGTGCACCAGCTGTTTGCATCAGTTGTGCACAGCTACAGCCTGGGGGGACAAACGTTGGCTGATTTAGGCACAAAATTCCCTTTACAGGTGGGCCTGAGAGGGCATTTTTTGTATGAAGTGTTATTTCATTGGAAAATCCTGACTTGGCATAATTTCTGTTTCTGGCAGAAAAGGTTTTGCTTACAAAATGTTTTCATCTCAAAAGTTTTTGGGGAAATGTGTTGAAATTTTGCTATGGGATAGAAGTCTTCTGCTCACCTCCCACAATTTTTTCTTTTTCTTTACATTATGCTGCAGGTATTGCCTTAATTTGAACTTCTAACAAAGATTTAATTCAAAAGGGTTTTTGTTAGTTTGGGATGGCTTTTTTCTTACAACCATTCTGTTTGTGCAAATATCCCGATTTGGAACAAGAGGGAATCTAAAGCTTTTTTAAAAGGAAAAAATCCAATGTGATTTCTATGCAGGGAAGGCTTATTTCTCTCCCAGCGCTATATATACTTAAAATCCTATATTTTACATATCAAAAACCCATTAGCCTTGTGATTGAATAAACAATTATAAATATACAGTTGTTGTTACATATGGGGCTGCATGTGGGTAAATCACACAGATAATTGTATTTATTTGGGGATTTCTATTGCTCCCCTATTTCTCACTATGAACTGCCTGTGACAACCTCATACCCAGGGATGACTTCTGCTGAACTTCAGGAAAATCTAATCTGGCTCTCAGTAATGAGCCTTTCCTAGGAGAGGATATTCCCTGTGTGCCCCAGCACTGAGGCACAGATAGGAGTTAGAGGTCAGGACACAGTGACAAACGAAGTTTTTGCCACATTCTGTGGCTTCTTATGGCAGTTGCAGTTGTTAGCTTTTGTTATCCATGGCTCTGTAACTCCCCTTACAGCATCCTGAATTAATAGCTCTATGTGTATGTATATACATCATGCTTGTGTTTAAATACACACAGCCATGTATTAATATTGATTTTTTGACTATATATTTTACATCTTCAGATGGCCACAGATGCATGTTTGCTACCTTGGGGATGGGCTATTTGCTGCAGCAAAATCCCCTCTGATTCTTCCTGAGCTGTTGGAAATGTCTGGCTGGTTTTGTTTCCCCTGCCTGGCTCTCTCCTCTCATGGCAGGAGAGCTTGCATGATAAATGACTTGCAGATTTAACAGAAATATCATCTTATCCCAAAATTTCCAAGCTGAAAAAATACTTGGAAATAAATGACTGTGACCTGTCATTTCCCATATGTTTGTGTACTGCTAGGGATGATGCTGCTGTGACCCACTCGGGCTCTGGATATACAAAATAACATTCATGTTGGTCAATCAGGAAATCTGGGTCATTAATTTTTAATGAGTTTTGATTTTCACCTCCTGCTAGCACAGCTGTGCATGTTCTTAAGGAATCTTTTTTGTGTTTCCAAATTCCTCCATGCCCTTGCATGCTTGAGCACAAGGTGTTCGCTCCTGGTTACAGCAGCATCCTCCCTGCTCAGGTAAATCAATCATAGACCAAAATCTCTGCATTTGCAGGATATTTTTGTCTTTCTCCTCTGCCCTCTGAAATCAGTCCCCAAGTTAATTTATCACATAGTTTTCAGTACACAAAGGCTGTTTCCAACTTTAATTTGTTGTAAGAAGAATTTCCAAGTTGTTTCATTCTCCCTTGCAGCCTCTCAAACTGATTATCGCCAGTCAAAATTATTAGCAGTAAGTTCTGGCAAATTTCTTTGAAAAGACCATAAATCTTGTGCAATGTACCCACAATGATGAGATGGCTGGATGAGGGGCAGCCCCTGGGTACTGGACCAGCTTCTTTATTTATTGTTGAATTGCAAAAATATTTGACTTTTTTCCATATGAAACAAGTGCGTTGTGGCTGGGCTGTTGAAAAACACATTCAGCAAACCAGAAAGTTAAGTTGTTCTTAGGAGGAGAAAAGATCAGCTAAATAGGTTTAACTTTATGCTTTAATGAAGATTTATTTAGCCTTAATTGGCCAGCAGCACAGTGAAAAATTGGTGTAACTCCACTGGTAGGGCTGGAGAACATCCAAAGGTGTATTTTCAGACCCTCCCATTTGACTGATTCCTGAATTTGGGAGGAGGAAGCACTTTAAAAAAGCATTTACCTGCACTTGTTGCGGAGAAAATACCAGTAGCTGAGAAAAGGAAAGTAAGCAACAAATTCCAAAGAGATTATAATTGGTACATGATTGAAATCCCATATTAAAATAATTTCCTGCACACTTCTTTGAGACTTAAGTCTTGACTTTTCCACAAAAGGGCTCTTGTGGGTAGCCTGGTGTAAGTGAGTTAATAAATCAGGTTTATGATTCTCAGTTAATAAATTGGCACAGAGCCACTGGCTTCTGTATTCAGAAGAAATTAAAGCAAGGAGAGCGAGTTAAGCCCCTGTGCTCCTGGCCTGGAGCTGTCCCTGCCCCAGGTGTGGCTGTGTGGTGGCACTGACCCCTCCAGGTGACAGACACAGGTCACTGGGATGGTTCTTGGTGCACTGTCAGCCATTGCTTGCTGCCACCCCTCATTCTTAGGCTTGTTTGGTTTTTATTTAATTCAACTTAGCCATGTTTTTAATTTTAAAATTAATTTTAAAATCCTTGAAAAGGCATTGACTTGAAATATGTTTATTGAATAATATTATTGAATAACATAGATGAACAAAGATTTTTTATTTTTTTGCCTCCATTTTAAGCTTTCCCACATTTTTTTCCCTTTTCTAATTGTGCTTCTAGTTTCTGGTTTTAATCAGGCAAGAGTCAGAGCATGAATAAATCCCAGACAGAGCTATAGGCTGCCTCATGAGCTGGAGTGCAACATGGATTGCTTTGGATTAGGGCTCAGTGCTCACCTCAGTGCAGCACCAGTGGGAAAACTGCAGGGATTGCTGTGGCTGTGGTGAACACCCTGCCCTGCTGGGGGATTTGGGGCAATGTTTCTTTTCCTACTGCTGTTAGAGCCAGCCTCAGACTGTGCCCTTGGCCCCCAAAGCCTGACCTGGGTGTGATGGGAATTCCCTGTGTCCCTGCTCAGAGCTAAGGCACTGAGCAGGGACACAGGGAACAGGAGCAGGGGCTCATAAGGGTGGCACAGGGGTTTTGTGACGTGTTTGGAGGTCAGGGAGAGGGGGGCATATCCTACAGAAACATTTGGGGTCTGTGGAAGCAGCAGCACTGCCCTTGTCAGGTCCCTACCACACTGCTCCTCTGGCTTTTGTGAGTTTATATCCTGCTCCTCCTGCATTACCCAAAGGATAAATAAGGTCCATGGTGAAAATATAGGTTTTATTAGTAAAAATTGGCACATTTTTCTGGCCACATCTGTCTCCTTTTTGCTGGCCACTGGTGGTGCCCAGGGCCATGATGCCCTGAACATGGGCCCTGCCCTGCCCAGGGTCTTATGGGGGGAGAGGAAACAGAGTCACACTGTGAAAAAATGGGGAAAAAGTGGCTTTACACCCCTGCCAGTACTGCTGTGCCAGCAGGATGGGTGAGATGGGGCTGTAACAGGAGGATGTGGATGGTGCTGATTGAATCTGCAAAATCATCACATGGAATTGAACTGGAGTCCTAAATCATTCTGGTGTTGGTTCCTGCTTTCTGTTGTTTTATCAGATTGTACTTTTTCTTTAGAATTGACTTTTTTTTTCTTTGTTTTTCTTTTGTTTTCCAGGACCTGCAGTAAGTATCGTGGATTTTACTGTTGGATCAACAAAGTTAAGGCTTCCCCTTCCCCTGCCTTTCAATGTCCTTGCAAAAGCACAGCATTTTTTGGTGGAGGTGTGTCTGGAAACAAAATCAGTACCAGATGCTGCTGGATTTTTTTTTTTCATGATTGTAGATAAATTGTGGGGGGAATTTTAAAATGTTTAACTTGCTGCCCCAAGGAACTTCCACCAATTTTAAACTCAGAAAATATTCAGTAAAAAGGAGTTTTCCCTTTAAAGAGTTCTTTAGTCTGCCTCTATTTAACAGAAAGAGTGCTGTACTAATATTTAACATGTTACTGGGTTTATTGGTTCTAAAGCTCTGTCTTGCTTTTCTTATCTATTGTGTTTCCAGCATTTAATATGGGTTTGGTTGCCTCACAAGGGGGGCTAGAGGGAAAACCATAGCTTGCTTGCTTCTTTCTTTGAAGTCTTGGGTAGAATAATGAGCATTCCTACCAATGCAACCAGAAAATTTATGGGGAAATAGTTGTTTGAAGGGGTAATAGTTGAAAATGTGTCAACTCCTCCTTTCAAATGTTCAGACGTGCCTTTGGCTGTGCCACCACATCCAAATCTGTTGTTCTCCTGCTGGTTTTGGAGTGAGAATTTATGTTTTATTTGTGCCCTCCAAGTTGCTGAGGGTTGCTTTAAAAAATAAATTATGGCTATTAGGTGCTTCTGGTTTTCTACCTTTCTTCCCCCAAAGGAGGAGGAGGAGGAGGAGGAGGAGGAGGAGGAGGAGAGGTTCAGGCTGTTTGCAGCCACATTTCCCTGTCTGTCATTGCACTAGCAGAGGCATTTCTTCACGTTGTTCTCTTCCTATAGAGCCTCACTGGGTTGAAAGGGCTTATTTTAAGGAAAATAAATTTGGCAACTATTCCTGGGCTAATAAATTCCCAGTTCTGTTATGGTGACAAGGAGTGGGGGCTGTCCCATCACCATGGCTTTGGTTCTCCTGGGACTGGCAGCACTGCCTGTGGGTTTAGTAAAGAGTTTTCAGCCCTTTGAATTTTTGCTTCTATTTCAAGTTCATTTTTTAACCTAAATACTTAAGAGGGCGTTGAGCAAAACAATTATTTGGTATTAAATAAAGAGGATAGTGGGATATTGCCTGTTTAAAACTCCCCAAATACACCTTTAAGGGACACTGCCCATTGACTGAAGCACTTTGGCCAGTTGGGAATGGGTTTGTGTGGCTCAGTGAAGGTGAGTGAATGGGTTTGTTTGGTCGTGCTCAGAGGTTGCTCTGAGCCCACACGCAGCCAGGGCTGGTGCTGCCTCACGTGTGCTGTCTGCTCACGTTTATTATGGCCATCCAGCACAGGCAACATATGGTGCACTATTAATTTTTCTTTGTCTCTAGTTGGTTTCATTTCCTGGTTCCCACGGCACTATTGAATTGCAAACGGAGCACAGGGGAGATTTAACACAAACAAGACCTTTTTTTCCTTTCCTCTCCCCTTGCCCTTCTTTGAAAGACAACTCCTGGTTTAATTAATTTTTGGGTTGGGTGGGGTTTGTTGGTTGGTTATATTTTTTTTAATCCTGCTTTTTAGCACAAATGGGCTTTGCCAGAGACTTCTTTAAGCATAATATAAAATAAGTCCTAGAACCCACAGAACCACAATATTATTTTATTTTAACAGTACTGCATTTATTAGTTTCTTCTGTTTCTTGATTTAGGCCAGAAGGAATTGATTACTTCTTACATGTACAGCATTACACTGCTCTAACTGTATCCCCAATTCTGTTGTTCCCTAGTAGCAGTTGTTCTGGTATTTTATTCTTTTGGCTGTCATAAGTTAGTTATGCATATAAAATTATTAGTATTTGTGGTACAGGATTTGTGGCTCATGGATGATTGATTGTCCTGTCTGTGAGTAAGGGGTATTCTGCTCAGATATTCTATAAAACCTCTGTTTTGGAGAGTATTAAAATCACATGCTGGGTAGGAAATTTCTACAATTGAAATATAGGCTTGCCACAGACTGTAATTAAGCATTTACAGTCACAGATATTAGCAAACACTTTATGTGCTAATGTGCTGGCTGAGGAACTCACCAGCAAGCGAGGGCAGGGTGTTCCAAGTGTTTCCTATTTATCTGTGTGTGCTCCCTGCCATCCCTCTCCATAAACCTCCTGTACCCTTTATCCCAAGCTGTAACTGGTTAAACGGGCAGTTGCTGGAGTTGGTGTTGATTCTGGATGAACCAGGAGTGTTGCAGGAAGCATCACAGCTGCAGGGATGCTTAGGGGAAGGGAGAACCCCTGTGAGTGGTGAGAAGGGGCTGCTGGAGCTGTCCCATGCCATGAGCAAAGCCTGACTCCAGTTCTGCACCCACAGCACGCTGAGATCCCCTGTTTGTGCAGCAGGTGACATTGCTGCACAGGCACTCCTCACTGCCTGCTTGTGTGCTAGCTGATTCCCACCAGCTCCTTCCTGGGTCTTGCCCTGGGTCTGCTGTAGCTCAGGGCATGGTCAGCAGCCCCTCAGGCTGTAAACACCTCTGGGAACTCCTTGAGGAGAGCAGGAAAGGTGAAGTACCCTGACTGGGCTGTGATTTGTTCTGCTGATCCTGCAGCTGCTCTAGGAACTGCAGTGGGGTCATTCCCCACAGCATCAGTTGTGCTTTCTTCTTCACTGCAAATAAAGCAAAGCTTAGGTGTGAGCTGGGAGAGGGCATCCTGCAAGGAAGTTAATGGATTTAGAGGGGTAAACCTTCACTGAATCAAGTGCTGGAACAGGAGTTTGAAGCTCAGTGATCTCTGTCCTGGCTGATGTCTCAGCCTCCATGACTTCTCCCCAGCACTGGAGTATTTTCTTTCCTCTTGACACTCCCATCCCAGGGCAGCTTTATGGCCAGGACCCAGTGTGTGCCATGCATGTCCGTGGCTCCCCTGGCCCAACAGGGGCTGGGCACAGGCAGCAGGGATGGGTGCAGGTTGGCAAAATCCTGGTAAGTAGCCAAAGGGGGGCAGGGGATCACAATCCAGGGAAATCCAGGGAAATGCACTGTAGGTGTGACCCCACTGATAGTTACCCCAAGAGCTTTGTCCAGTTGAGTGCCAGGGCTGGCTGGAGAGGCCATGGCCCATGTCCTGCCTGCTGCTCTGTGATGTCAAGCTGCTCCAGGTGCACTGACTGACTCATGTCCCTTGTTCCCCCCACAGGGGCAGTCAGGACGCGATGGGTACCCGGTAACTCCACTGCTCCTTGATTTTTATTCTTTTCTGATCTGTGCTCTGTGGTCCTCTCCAGCATTTTCCATGACACTTGATTTTCCCTACCTGTTTTAAGCTGCTTTTTTCACTTTTTCCCTCCTCTCTTTCTTCATTAGTAATAGCTCTTGAGGGACTCAGCTCTAAAACTTAAAAGCCTGAGCAATAGTCTCCCTTAATGTTTATAGGGATGAAACACTTGAGCCCTTTCATGGTTGTATTCATGCTCTTGTTTAAGAGTTCACTGGACTGCAAAGTGAATGAAGGCTTTTGGGTTTGTCCCACTTAGAACTCTGAGAGGGGATACTGGTGAAAGAGCCTCAGGTGTTGAGGTAGATCCTCATTTGCCCATATCCAGAAATTTTTCCATGGGTGCAGAGCTGTCCTGCTGGATGTGCAGGAGGAGGGAGCCCTTGTTCTGGCCAGACCCCAAACCTCAGCCTCAGGCTGGCTGCCCTGTCCCTCATCAATGCCCTTGGATGGCCACAGTGCTCCAGCTCCCAGGGGCTCAGCAGCTCATCAGGGAGCCACTCCCAGGCAAGAATTTGGTGTAAGGCATTGCTAAAAAGCACTGTGTAAATTCCCTTGGACATGGCATAGAGAGAGAGCTTCCATCTCTGCTCCTGCTTTTTGAATTGATGCAGTGAGCTCTGCACTGCCTGTTGCTCTGGAAGGGGTGTATTGGCTTTCCTTAGCCTTTCCCTTCCTGTGATTGATGCCCTTTTTTCCTTTTTTTTTCCTTTTTTCTTCTTTTTTTTTTTTTTTTTTTTTTTTTTTTTTTTTTTTTTTTTTTTTTCTTGAATGGGTGTGTTAGGAAAACTCCTTGCTTGTCTTTGCCACCACATGCCCTGGCCTGGCTCCCCTTGAGTGCCCAGAAACCACAGAAACACCTATTGAGTTCTATGTGTGCCAGGGAGCTCAAGAGAGGAGGATTGGAAGGGAATTCCAGGGATATTTGCAGTTTTCACTTCCCCTGGACCCCTGAGATCCTCCCTGGGGAGGGCAGCAGCATTTCCCCAGAAGTGGAGAGGTGGGAGATGGGGTTAATTTTGCAGAACCAGGCGGTGTTTCCCTTGCATCCCTGCCATGAAGGTACTCGGGACTCCCCCAAATGATGAGGACGGATGAGGCTGGCTGGGAGGGGAGGCTGTGGCCAGCAGGGAGGGCTCTGTGTCCAGGGAAGGGCTTTGTCTCCCTCAGGTGGCACCTGCCCGCAGATGCTAGAGCCAGGAGGTTGTACAGATGCCTCAGGGCTCTGTTGGAAATTAAGAGTTTAATTTATTAGAAGTTAAGATGTGCAATTTCACTCTAATGGGCTGTTGACTGTCATTTTTAGGGTGGCTTTTTGCCCTTGTGGGGTGTGGCCAACCCTGCTGGATCAGCAGTGCCCTTGGCAGGTTTGTCCCTTCTCCTGTCTCAGTCATGTGCTTTAGTGGCAGAACTCTGAAAAGCAGAAACTCTGTGAGGAAACAGGAGCAGAGCATCAGCACTGTCCCCTGGGCAGCCTGGCACCTTGCCTGTCCCAGCTCCTGGAGAGGGACTTTGGTGATGCTCCAGCACTTCTGGGTGGTGCCAGGGACTGGGAATGACCTCACCTCTGGGAAAATGGCATTCACATCACCACAAGGGTTTTCCTCCTTCTCTTACCCCCAGGACCTGCAGTCCTGGTCCAGGCTGGTCTTATCCTGACTTTGGAAGCAGCAAACACTGAATTACTACACCCACATGGCTGTGGCTGCACTAATTAGCTGTATTTAATAAGGAGGTGAGGATAATTATATTTCCAAAGCAAGATGAATCCCTGAAGAAGGAGGAAACAACACATAAAGCAGGCTTGGGAGTATTATTTAGCAGAAGCATATGGGCAGGTTTTATTAAATCCAGTTGCATATTCAAATGAATTTACTTATTTCGTTCCCTTCAGGGTGATCAAATAAACTCTGAGCTGTTTCAGGATGGTGAAAATGCAGAGGTAGAAGGTGGATATTAAGTGGTGTGTGGTGACACTTGCATCCACAAGCCAGCAGTGCTTTGAGCTGATAATTTATAACTGAGCTGCAAGCAAAGGAAGATTTAAAGAGATGAAGTGATCCAGAGTTCTGGAAGTGGGTCTGAGGGAGAAAACAGCTTCCATAAGATTATTTCAATATTTTTATACATAACATCTTAAGAGGAGAGGTTTGAGCCTTACAATAAAACTTTACAGCAGAAACAGTTTTTTTCTTTATGAAGTTCTGTAGGTTTATTGTTATTTTTGAAATCCCATAGAGGATTTTAGTTTCCATTTTTAACCCTATGGCATATCCTACTGACATTGCTGTAACAGCTATGAAAGATGCTGGGATTTGTTGCTCTTCTGCTCTTGTTTGATTTGGTTTTGACACCCCACTGATCATGCATCACAGCACACACCTCAGTCTGAATTTCAGTGTGAGGGGTGTATGGGTCTGTCTTCTCCTTCCCCAGTAATTTGAACTTGGCCAATTTCAGCCAGATTTGCCAGAAGGACAAAGACTTTGTAGAGAATATTTAAACTTTTGATACTGGGGGTAGGCTGAGGGAAAAAGCCTTTCTGATGCCCATGGCTGGAACCAGGCTGCCACGGAGCTGCCTTGCGCTCAGCTTTGCATAGGGGCAGCAGAAAAGCAGGAAAAGCAGATGTGCAGCCACCACAATGATGGAAATGTGTTTCTTGCTGGGCAGGACCAGCCTTGGGGCTGGGATCCCCTGGGATGTGTCCCAGGCTGTGCTCCCCAAGGCCAGGAGCTCCCTGCTGCAGTGGCTCCCCTGACCTGGAGTGCTCTCAGCATGTTGGGCCATTTGTCCTGGGAGCTGGGAGGAGGCAGGGGGCAGATTCCCTGTGAGCAGGGCAGGCAGCTGCATCTGGGCAGGAGGAAAAGGAGAAAATGAGGAGCAGATGGGAGAGCTGAACTGAGTAGGCTTAGAGCTGACCTTTGAGAGCAGGAGGATCGCTGCATTGCACAGCTGTTTATTTGGATGTTAGGAAACATTTCTTCACCCAAAGGATTGTGAGGCATTGGTCTGGACTGCCCAGGGAAGTGGTGGAGTTACTGTCCTTGGAGAATTTAAAAGATCTGGCTCTTGATTTAGTGGTGTGCTTGGTGGTGCTGGGTTAATGGCCAGACTTGATGATCTTAGAGGTCATTTCCACCTGAATGATTCTGTGGTTCTAAGAAATGGCTGTACAGTGCTTTTAGCAGTCTTGCCCCCGTCTCTTTCTCTGCCTCATGCAGGGATGGTTCTATACTTGCCCTCAAACTACCCAGTTGTTCTCCTACATATTCCTCCTCTTTCCCAGTGAGATGCTGCCTTTGTGGTTCACCAGAACCCATTCCCTTCTCTTCTCCGCTTACTGGAGAAGCCTTTTGAAGCCAAGGTCTCTGTTTCTTGAGAGTTTCATCTGCCTTCACTACTCATCCCTAAAATCAGTCTCAGCTCCACCACTACGTGACATCCCAAATGCAGGGCTGTCACTTCAAGTGGGAAGAAACCAAAAGAATGAAGTTGATTAATGAGGGGAATTACTTCATGTGCATGTCTTCATTAATAGAAAGCAGAGCAGGGAAGAGGCTTTGCAGAACAAAAGTATGATACGAAACAGGGTTGTCTCCTATTTTATACATTTCCCTTAGAATATTAGGATTTATTTTTAGTTGAGAGGTGTGTTACCCATTTTATCCCTCTGGTATATAATGTTTGCCTTCTGAATTTTGTAAATTGCTTGTGTGTTGCCTGGAAGACCTCAGGCTTTGTCCTGCCCATCTCTTGCAGCAGAGAGCAGGGAGCGTTTTGAGAAGGCAGGGAGAAAAGGCACCATGCTCTGCCTGCTTAGAAGTAATGCAGCTTGTTACTGAAAATAATTCAGCATTAAGCATCCAGCTTTGTGGTCCCCAGCACAGGGAGGATATTGATCTGTTGGAATGAATCTAGAGGAGGCCACCAGGGTAAGTAGGGGAATGGAGAACCTCTGCTATGAGGAAAGGCTGAGAGAACTGGTATTTTTCAGCCTGGAAAAGAGAAGGCTTTGGGACATCCTAATTGCAGCTGTGCAGTACCTGAAGGAGCTACAGGAGAGCTGGAGAAGGTCTATTGACAAGGGCCTGGAGTGACAGGACAAGGGGAATGGCTTCACTCTGACAGACAGTGAGGTTAGATAGGATATTGGGAAGAAATTCTCTATTGAGAGGGTGCTGAGGCCCTGGCACAGGTTGCCTAGAGTAGCTGTGGCTGTCCCATCCCTGGAAGTGCCCAAGGTCAGGCTGGATGTAGCTTGGAGCAACCTGGAATAGGGGAAGGTGTCCCTGCCCATGGCAGAGGAGCTTAGTCTAAACAGTCTTTAAGGCTCCTTCCCACCCAAAGCATTCCATGATTCTGTGACTAACAGACAGGTAACTGCACCAATATAATAAAGTAATGAACTTGAGGTAAAATGAATCACGACACAGACATTGCTCAGTGCTGGCTTTTCATTTGGGGGAATAATTGCTCTGTCAGAATTGAAGTACTCCTGTGCAGGCCATTCTCACATATTTATAGTCCAACTCAGGTTAAGGAGCTATTGGAGCTAAGCAGGTCAGCATCTTCAGAAACTTTTATTTTGGGAGCTTTGGACAGTGAGCTAATATCTTCCTTTGGCTGCAGTGCTGTAAATCCAGATCTATCCACTGAAGTCAGCTGTAATGTATAAGCCAGAAATCAACTGGTAAGGATGGTAAAACTCTGGTTTTAATTAATTTTCAAGACATAAAGCGAAGCCAAATGTGTTTTTCTAGGCTGATGTCTGTGAGTGGGGTTGAAGAAGCATGTGTAGAAGGGAAGATGGTTCCCTGACATAAAAACCCAGCGCAGTGAAGCACTGGAACAGCAACTTTGGTTACAGGTCTAGACCTTGACCATAAAGAGTGGAGTCTGGGGTTTTCTCTCCTCAGCAATTAAAAATTTCAGTTAGTACACAACTTAGGGAAAGTCTGTGCAAGCTTTTCGTGTGTCACCCATAAATATAATATGAATGCAGACAGGATGATGTGTGGGAAATGAGGAACACATGCCTTAGCCTCTTCCTGGTGGCAGCTCCTCTGTGCCATTGTGGTTCCTTTCTTACCAGAAAGCTCCAAGGCATGCACTTAACCAGGCATTTTGGAAATGGCAGCACCAGCAAACCACATGTGGCATTAATAACAAACTACTTTTACAAGAGAACTGTAGGAGTGGCTTAAAATTGAACTGACTGTTCTCTTGATGAGTTGCCTCCACCTATGCAATTTTCTCAAAGTGCGGTCGAGGTGCAGCCTGTGAGAGTGGCTGGAGGAGCCTGGTGTAGCTCTGGGATTGCTCTGTGTGCAAACCAGAGCAGCAGCAGCAGCATTTTAACTCTTCAGGAGGGCTGCCAGAAATCCCATGTGAGGTATAGGAGACCATTCTATATGTCCAGACCTCATGGCCTGTGTGGACCTCAAATTTTCCTGGTTTTTTGCAGTGGGCAGTTGATTGCAGACCTTGGGTGGCAGCTCATGCATGGACACAGCTCCTGTGGTGTCCAAAGCACATTGCATGGGTGCTCTGGCTGGGTGTGCATTGCTAGACTTGGGTACTTTTAAACACTGTGTGATGTGATGAAGGCTTCTGTTGGTGAGGTATTTAGTTTTCTCAGTTAGGCTAATCAAGGTCATAACTATAATTTAGGTTTCAGTCCTGTGTTTGTTCCCATGTTTCACTCGTAAATATCCAGACTTCAAGGAGTGTCTCCTGTGTGTGAAGTCATTTGCACACATACCTCTCCCAGTAAGAGCCCAAAAGACAGAAGTAACAAGCATTCATTTTACAAGGCAACTTTGAAGTTTCAGTCTTTTTCATTTTATTTTAATATCAGTTTTGTGGCCAATTCACGTAATTATTTGCCTAGAGGGAAAACCCTCTTTAAACAGGGGAAGCAAATCCAGCATGTTTTCCTGCTACATCCATTTGCTGGCTCTCTGATGTGGAAGCAACAATGATTTTGTGAAGACCGGTTCTTCATGGCAGCAGTTTATTTTCCTTTTGATTTAAAGGTAATTCTTCCACAGGGATAATAAAAAGTTGTCTTCCATCCCACCCAGTGGAGGAATTGCAGATGAATTTGTTTGTCCTGTATGATTCCAATGGCTCTGGATAGGGAGAGGAGAGGGCCTGGTGAAGGTGCTGACAGCAATGGCAAGGAGAACTGTGCAGCCCAAATTGCACTGGCAGGGCAGAGGTTTGGTTTCTGGCTTCTCATGCAGCTTTTTCTCTGGTTTCCTGTTTTGAGTGTTGAGCACAGCTGGTGGATCTGCATCTCTGCTTTCAATGTGTTTGGATCCAGCCCTGTGGTGCAGAGGCTTGGTGTGTAGGCAGAGCAAAACTGAGAAAACCAAGAAATTTTCTCATTAACCACCAAAGAGAGGTAATCCAAACAGAAGCTGTCAATGACACTGGTCTGGAAAGATCATAAAGGCAGTAAGCACTGAAGTGTTTGCTTGTAAAGCCAACATTTTTCCAAAATTACTTACCTACTTAAAAATTGCATTCCCAGCTCAGGGGCGGTCACCCCTCTCATAGGTAGACATTAAAAAAATATATCTAAAGCCCAACTGGACATCAAATGCTTGAAGAAAGCAGTTGTGCAGAACACATGGGACTCATTTAAGCCTCAGAAATTTGGGGAAGTTGGGGGGCTCTTTCTTCCCTAAGAGTACTTTGCTGTTTTGGAAGAGAACTGGTGCAATATGATGCACAGATGAGTGAGTTCTTCCCTCTGAAATGGTGATCTGGCATGTCTGTCCAGGAGCCACGGCAGTCTGTGCTGGGAGAAGTGACCAAACTGCCTCTGTTTTGGCATCTCCAAGTGACCTTCCCCAAACACCCTCGCAGTGCCCTGTGCAGCTCCAGCCCAGAGTTTGTTTCCCACCCCTCTGGACCAGTCAGTGTTAGATTTGTTTCCAGGCACTTTTCTTGAGCATCTTTGAGAAGACATCCAGAACAATGAGGAGGCTCTGTGCACAGACAGAAGGCAGCACATCTTGTGGTTAAGGACGAGGCAACTCCTGCAGGGAAAAGGGTCCCTTATCTCTTTTAAAACCCTGCAGAATGTGGCTGACATGTCTGGAAGACAGCTGGGAATTGAAGCACTCTGGTGAGCTCAGGCTAGCGATGCAAAGGAGGGCCGAACCTTGGGCAGAGCCCAGTTCTGCCCCAAAAGCTTCCTGAGGATAGAGTTGGGTTTGTTTTTTCTGCTTTTGTCTGTCTGTTTGTTTCTTTCCCAAGGCTTTCAGGAGTGCTGGGGGCGTTGGTGCCCATGGAAGGGAGAGGGGCTGTCCCTGCAGAGGCCCCGGATGCCCGCTGGGCCTGGCCTGGCCTCCGATGCCGCTGCTCCCTTGCAGAGCCGTCTGGTTTGCATTAAGGGTGAAGTTTTTAGCAAATTACTGCTCCTTTCTGCTCTGTTTCCATCAAAGAATGGGCAGAGGCCTCCCAGCAGTCTGTGGGCAGATTTTCTGGAGCAGAGCACAGATCTAGGGGGGTTTTGTTGCCTTATTAATGCACGCTTGGCCCTTGTCAGGCTGCTCTGCACTGTTTACCTGGCACCTATGGCTGGCAGCCTGGGCTGAGGGACACAGCTCCCTCTGAGGAAATATTTCAGAGCCTTTGAGGATTTGGTGATGCTGAGCCCTGCCAGGCTCAGTGGGCAATGCTCAGGTGGCCTTTTTGGAAAGAAATGAGGGAGACGGGTGAGGGCTCAGCTCATCCTGCTGCCCTGTTGGACCTAGGACATTCCTCTGGCTGCCCTGGGTGGTTCAAGACCCTGGCAAGCGACTCAGAGACCTTGGCACAGAGTCAAAACCACCTGTGCCTTCCATTTTAGCCCATGGGAACAATTACCAACATTGTGTGAAGATTTACAAGCCACAAGAGTCTGAGTAAAATGATAGTTAATTTGTCACAGGGTGAAAAAGTGGAATTTTGGGGATTTAGAAGCAAGATGGAGGAGTCTGGCCCTGTCCTGTCCTTCTTCTCCTTCTGCTTGTCCTCCATCTTCTGCTGTGATAGTGTCACTGTTTGATTGGTTTAGAATAGAGACAGACTACCTAACATTGGTGATAGGTATTGGAAAATTATTGTAAATAAAGTACATGTATAAAAAGTTAACACCACCCCAAGGGCAGACAATGTGCCACAACCCAACATGCCAGGCAGACCTCAGCAGGTCAGAGAAAGAATGGAATAGATAAGAGAAAATAAACATCCTTGTAAAGCAGAACCAACAAATCTTGACTTCTTCTTTGGTTGCGGGGCTGGGTAAAAAGATTTTCTAACATCTCAGGGGTCATCTCAACCACAGAAATCCAAGACAGCCCCATCCTTTGGGATCTCCCACAAGACTGGGATTGGTATTACATGCAGGGAGATTAGATTTTGGGCAACCCCTAAATGCCCTTTCTCATATAAAGAGATGGGGTTTTCTATCTGAGCAAGGACAGCCTGGCTCTGAGGCCACGCAGGATGCAGCCTGCATGTGTAAATTGTTTCCAAATGGAAACAATTAGTCTTGCAAAGACTAAAAATAATGTCTCGTCAACGTTGCTGTTTAGTGCTTGTAAGAAAATCGTAGAAGCTGTTTGGTTTTGGAATTTTTTTTTTTTAAACAATGTAAAAAACTCATCTAGTAATGGAAAATGGGTTTTCAGTTTGCATGTAGTCATGGTTTGCTCCATGACTACATGGAGGAAATTTGGCTGCATGGGGAATTTGTGCTGGACAATACTGAAATAGCTTTTTTCAAACAAAGAAAAAGAAAATTATTAGCAAAGGTTTGTCGATAATCATGTTCATTGCTTAAAAAATTATATTTATTTTTAAGTGCAGTGCTGTTCCTGTGCGTAGCAATCCCATCCCATTGCAGTGAGGCTTTCCATGCTATATATAAAGCTAAACATGAAACTGTTGTGATATAAATTATCTTAATGCTTAACCATAGTAGCTCCTGGTGGGAATGTTTCCAATGTTTTGTCGTGCTGCAAACTGATATGATTTTGGGGTCTCACACCAGGGGCTGATGAAGGAGGAATCTCCTGGCCAGGACACCTCCAGGCTCACAGCAGTGAGTGGTGTGTGCTTGGGGTAATTCCTTGTATGACTAATTTCATACTCTTCACAAGTTTTTAAATGTCATAATCAATTTATTTAGCCTTATAGATAATAATGATAAAAAATAAACAATAGAATATAATTTAAATGCATTTGAAAGGACAAATGATTAGTGCAGCAGCAGTGGTACTGTATGGAGTAGAAATTTGTTATTTTGTGAGTGTTTCTGATTTTTCTGCACTGAGGACTTTGGGGAGGGAGGAGGAGCAGCAGTAACTGGGGATGAGGTGACATCCCAGAGCAAGTCTCTTGGACTCAGTTTATTCACAGTTAGTGCCAGTGATTCTCAGCTGCTATTTAGAGGACTCATAGGTCATTTTTTGTTTCTCAGTCCCTTTTCTTCCCTTTCCCTTCAGCTGGGAAGCTGGGAGCAGCCACAGCAACCTGGCTGTCTTCCTCCACTTTCCTTGTGACAGGCCTGGCAGGGTGTGCTTGGCCACAGCTTTTGCCAGAGCTTTCTTCTCACACAAAAATGTGCTGAGGAGCCACATGGCCAGCAGACACTGTCCTGCCTGTGAGGATTTACAGCATGGCCTATAGGAAGGGATGGTCCCTGCTCCCTGCCTGTGCTGCAGATGACCCAGGGCCCTTTGCAGGGATACTGAAATGTTGTCATGCTCTTTTGTTCATTCCTTGGAATATAAGATTCTACCCTTTTCTGAAACCACAGAGCCAGAGATGGAAAGGCAGCCCTTTGAATTTGTCAAAATTTGACTGCAGGGTTCCTTCCGACCCCTCTGCTAATTTTTAGCAGAGCAGGAAACATTAAAAATAACCATGAGAGAAGATTTCCCAACTCAGAAGGATTGTCCTCTTAAAAATCTCTGGCTTTGCTTTCACTATATATTTTCCCCCCTTAAAATTCCTGTAATGTTTTAAGAGCAAGTCCATCCCTGACAGCAGCAGTGAGGATGGAGGGGGATGGCAGAGGGCCAGGGCGCCAGGCTGGCACCTGGGCTTGTCTGAGCCTCTGAGAGGTGAGTGATGAACGTGGGAAATGCCTGTTATTTATTGGAACAGCTTTTCAAACTCCACATCTTCCCTTTTGGGTGAGCTCAAAATCTTCTCAAGCCTTCAGCTGACCTCAGCAAGGGGTGAATCTCATTTTTGCAATGAGAGGTGGCATTTTGGTGCTGTATCTCAAGCCTTGTGAGCTTCTACTGTGAAACAAAATGAAAAATACATCAGAATTTGTTTTAAAATGCATTTGAATGCAGCCCCTTACTCTGAAGTTGAAATGTTGTGTGTCAAAACAAGGCATGCATCAAGATAATATGATATAGTAACAAGCTCTGCTCAAGCTTTTACATCCTATCTGACCCCATCTGCATTCTCAGCATCAAGGTGTAATTAGATATCATTAAATAATAGATCATCAATGTGTACCATAAAATATATCAGTTTTAGAAATAATGTCCTCACCCTGGTGATGGCAAAGGGGATGCACCATGGGATCACCATGGATCATTATTCCTGCAGGAACACCTGTGCCTGTGTCACTCTTTGTGAGGGGTGAAACCAAGGTGTGCAATTGCAATTATCACTCACCTCTGTGAGTGACTGATTGAGCTCTGTGTCACCAGCTCTGTGTCACCAGCTGTCCCCACTAATCCAGCTCCTCCTGCTCCAGCAACCTGAGGGCTCCAGACAGATGTTGCAGATGTATTTTCTTTGCAAAACTGACAGCAACAATTTTTCTTTTCTAATGGGGAGGGTGTCCCACAGAGCTGCTTTGACCAGGCGCAGAACACATCTGGTGTGTGGTCAGAAAATGAGATGTGAGTTGGTTACCAGCAGGAAGGGGCCTCTAGGGTCATCTGGGACCCCAACAGTGTGCTCTTCCTTGAGATATTTTGTCCCACTTAGCCAGTGCAGTGATGGTTTTGGTCAGAACTGTGTTTTGGGTGAAACTGTTTGAATTTTCCCTCTACCTTGTTTTAAAGGATTGGGTTTGTCCTAGGCAGAAAGTTCATCCCCTCTGGATATAGAGAATAATGAATTATCTGAAATTATCTGAATTGTGATCACTGTGTGTGATTTAGAGCAAAGGACTGTGATCAAGAGTGAGTGAAGGCACAAGTGAAATTGCTCCCTGGGCAAAAGGCAGAGCCTAAAACCACTGTGATGCTTTCTTTGCCAAGGAGTCCAAGAAAAAAACTCTCTTTTTTCACACACTTTTCCTGGTTGGTTTAGCAGAAGTATTTTTTGTCCTCTGAAAGTGAAAACTTCTACAGAGATTGGTTTTAAGTGGGAGAATAGAGGGTTACTCATTGTTTCCCCATTCCTTATTTATCAAATAAATTAGAGATTGCTTAATCTTTAATTAAAATGACATGGAGGAGAATTCAAATAAAAGACAATAACAATCTCAACACATGGGTGCTCCTGAGATTTGCAGGCAGTCAAGTCAGGCAGCCCAGATTTCAGATGAAATCTCCTGGCTGCTCTTGGGAACCCTGCCTTGTTCACACAGACATTTGGCTGGGCAGGTAGAGCAGAGTCAATTCAATCTCCAGCCCAGACTAACAAGATATTTAAAATTCTGTGTTAGTCTTGTCCATTCAGTGTTGTGGCTGGCCAAGAGCCCCTTTGGAACCCTGATGGATATTGTTTCTCTCAAGCATTAAATGTTTTCCCTCAAATATCTTCTGAATAGGCCATTGTTTTTGTTTCTGGATGTCTCTTTGTGGACTGATACAAGAATAGCTAAAAGCTGAAGAACTGGCATTTTATATTTTAAAAAATAATAATTCTGGGACTTCTACTCCTCTGAGAAGTTGAATGTGCTGCCAGTTCTCTGCTCATATCCCATGTCTGATCCTCTGAAAGTCAGGGAGTTGCATCAAGAGCTTCAGATGAATGACCTCAAACAATCACAGTTTCAGGGAAGAAGCTCTGTGAACCTGATGCCATTCCCAGCTTTTAGAACCTAAGGAACTGAGGTGAGATAAAGTGTGCAGGAGGTGTCAGGGTAGTTTGGTTGTGGTCTGCAAGCCTTTGAATTAACAGACACCACTTCTTTATGTATATTTTTCATGACCGCTATGTAGCTTTGAGTACTGATGGTTCCTTAGAAGAAAAAGTCCACATCACATAAGGAATGTAACCTGTGCTTGATGATTTCAGAAATCTCATGTGTGTAAAGACATCCTCGTTTATTTTCAAGTGAGTTTCTCTTGCACAGGCCCCCCAGCCCTTGTAACCCAGCTACTGATGATATGCCCAGGTCATCTGGATTTACCTTTTTCCTAACAGAGCTGTGTTTCCCAGAGTTTCATATTCCAGGTCCCATCAGCATAGCCATTGCAGACTGATTTGTTCCTTATCAATGGCCATTTATTCCTTATCAATGGCTGTGAGCTGCAAGGATATTCCACAGTGTGGCTGTGCAGGGCAGGGCTGGGAGGGAACTGGAGCTGATCCCAAGGTGCAGCTTTGCAGGGGGAACTCTTGCATTTGCCACAGGCAGTGGATTTACAGTAACTGGTGGGTGTCACTTTGTCCCCAAAAGTGCCAGCTCCAGCTGATGACAGGGGCAGATTTGGCCTTAGAACATCTGTTCTTCCTCCCTCCCCACATCCCTTATCAAAAGCAATGTTTTCTTTGGCCCAACACATTCAGTGGTTTGGTGTTAATTAAGGGCTTAAGTGCCAGAAATGCTGGGGAATTACCATTTTCCATATTGGTGCGCAACCCTAGGAACAGGATACCTGAGGAAGAGCTGGGATAACTGAGTGCTTTAGGAAAAATAGCTCAGATCCAAGGCTGATGTGAATCACTCATGGATCTGCTCAGTTTAACCAAATCAGGCATGTTTTACTGCTGCTGGTTTTGACTTTCAAAACCTCAGGGAGCCCCAGGCCGAGTGCCAGAGCAGTGTCACCTTATCCCTGTCACTAATCCTGTCGCTTCCTTTCACTCTCCTTCACACTCTGCAAATTGTTTGATGCCTCTTACTGTGCCTCTGTGAAACCTTCCTGCTGGATTGCATGGATGGAGGAGTAGGTAAATCATAGAATCATAGCCAAAGATTAAGTAAGTAGAGTCTCTTTCAGAGCATGCCTGATAATGCTATGTTTGAAACATTTTTTTCTTTTTTTTTTTTAATAATACTCTCTTTTCCTTACTTTTTCAGGGGCCTCTTGGCTTGGATGGCAAACCAGTAAGTAGCACCAAGTGCCAAATATAACATGTCTTTGTTCATGCTGCTCCACAATAAACAGGCACTATCTCAACTATTACTCATTTAGTGCTACATATATAACTGCTCAGGAGGAACAATTGTACTTGGGAAGATTATTCCATGCAAGTCTGAATTCTGAGCCAGGGCTGGCCAGCAGAGCTGGAGGTGAACTTTCCTTTACCTGTCAGCTCATCTCAGCCGCCTCTTCCCCTCCTGCCCCAGCTCAGTGAGCACAGACTGCAGATGGGCATCAGGCCAAGTTTGGGGAAAAACTCCAGTAGCACATTCAAAGAGCAAAATCAATGATCTTGGTTGTGTGCTTCTGGCACTGCAGAGTGATACCATAAAAATAATTGATCCCAAAGCAGGTTCCATTTTCATCCAAAGGACCTGAGCTGGGAACTGCTTCAGGGTGCCCAGTGTCCATGAAATACTTTTTGGAACAGACTGGATTAATTTATGAGCTGTTTTCTTGATTTCATTTTTGCTTGGAAGCCCTTTGGATATTCAGGTGCTTCATTCTTTTCTATTTTACAGAAATGCAGACTTTTTATTTTTATGCTAATTGAATCCTAGCCAGCTCTGATTCCTTCCACTGAATGGTTCCTACAGAAGGTCACAGCTCCATATTTTGTCTCCAAACCCCATTCTCTTCCACCACCTTCACTACAGGGCCCCATATGAAATCTTTTTAAATTCTGGTCCTAAACCAAGTGGGATTTCAAAGAGGGTAAAAGCCATTCAGTCTTTGCAATTGAAAAGTCACTCCAGACATTTATTTCCATCCAGTGAGGGAGTGTGTTGTTATAGCCATACATTGCTGTGGTTGGTTTTTCTCCTAACCCTGAGGATAGCAAATGTGAATAAAATCTAGAAATAAAGCATTAGACAATAAAAGAATGAAGGGCTTGGCTTTCATTAGCAAAACCTCATGCTGGGAGGGCAGTCAGACCCCAGAGCACAGCCCTGCACCCCCAGGCTGGGGTGCCACTGCAGGGCAGGAGTGAGAGGCAGGGAAATCTCAGTGACACAGCAAACTTATCACACAGCCAGACTCAAACCAGACTGCTGTTGGTCTCTTCCATGACAGAAAGGGGCCAGCAGCCTTGCTCAGAGGAAGGCAGTGGGAGGGAGGCTGCGTGGGAATGCAGATGCTGCTGACCTTCCCCCCTGGTCCCACTTCTGCACCAAGGTTTGGTGCTTCTCTGTGCTGGAAGGCAAATGCAGAGCAGACACATCAAAGTGCTGCTCTGGGGCTCTCTCTGGGGCTGCAGTGGCCCTGCCTGTCCTACAGACTGCTGCTCAGAGGGAAGATGAATGATGCCTTCAGCAACAGGCCAAGGGAAGCAGCCCGTCCTTGTTTATTTCAAACAGATGTATAATTGTTGTAATGATACACTGAGCATGTGCTTTTTCTAGAAGTGATTTAATACCTCCAGGTATCTTTTGCATCTATTTAGAGTCACGTGTTGGTGAGCTGCTGCCACACTGCCTGCCCTGCTCTGGTCCTCTGTACTCTGTCCAGGCAGGACCTCGTGGGTGCTTTTGGGTAAAGTGTTGCTCATGTCAAGCACTGCACATTTTAAAATAGTAGCATGTATTCCTTAAAATAATAGAGAATGTGGCTCAGGTTTGTGAATTGATAAATGTGATTTCCTTGGTTTTAATGTCACATGCATTGGTGATTCTGCTGTTCCTTAATTTGGATTCTTCTTATGTGTTTCCAGGGACCTCCAGGACCAAAAGGGGAAAAGGTAAAGGCTGCATTAACATGTGGGTTTTGGGGAAGCAGTTCCTGTATATCCTCCTGTTGCTGTAATTCTTTCAAGCTCAGGTTGCCCCAATAACCCAGCTGGATTTTGTTGGAGCTGTTAGAGTGGTTCTCACATTGCTCTTAGAAAAGCCCCAGGAAGGGGAGAGCAGGAACAATTTGCAAAAAAGGTGGGGGGACAAGTGTGGTCTTAAGGCTCATCTATGCCATAGGGCTCTGGTAAGCCACTAAGGGTGATGAGAGCATAAAACTCTTCATTCCTCCAAGAGATCTGGGCTCCATCGTGTTTGCACGACACCCGTGCAATCAGAGGAGCCAAAGAAGGTCATTACTGAAAGTGAAGCTAATTTTCACATGTGAAGGACATAAGCAGTTGCTAGGAGAGCCTTAGAGTTGGAAACAAACTGCTATTTCTGATTTATTATCTGTTTCACTGCCTGCCAGGGCAGAATCTTTCCCTATTGTGTTGTCTCCAAACCTTCTCCTCCCTCATTTTAAATACATTAAACAATAGGAAGGACTCTTGCCCCTTCCCTTGTGTGCTGTGCCCATGTCCAGCTGACCCTGTGCTCAGTCCTTCAGGGCTGAGATTTGAACTCTGACCCTTTGCTGTTTTCCTGATTTGCAGGGGGAAGCAGGAGACATTGGCCCAAGGGTAAGTGGTGACACAGCACACTGATTTATTCTAAAATCTGGTTGGGTTTAGTCACTGCACAAAACAAAGCCTTGCTGCAAACAGTATGGTAACAGTTGTGGAAATGTTTAATTTTGCCTCTGGAGCTCTTTTGTGGATGGTTTTTCTAACTTTGGCCATGAGGAAAAAGGAGTGGAAGATCTTTGGGTTCCTCATGGAGGGTTTTGCTCCTACTGAACCTTCTCATCCCTGATTTCCTTTTCTAGTGTCAGACTCCATGTTTCTCTTGAAGTTTCTCTTGAGGCTGTGCTCCTTATCTGTTGGCATTAGAGCACCACTGTGTGGGGGTAGGATCTGGTGCCCCAAGGAGAGGTCCAGCACAGAGTTGTGCAGGATGGAACATTTCTCCTCCCTTGCTGAGCTCCCCACCTGGGAGCAGGATGGCATCCAGGTAATAGCCAGGCTGCCTTTGAAAATAAAGGGGTTAAAGTAACTGTGTGATGAGGGAAAACCCTTTTGGCTATAGCGTAGAGAAAATAATGGAATTTCATTAAATTTCCTCTCATGGAACCGCACAAAGTTGAGATTTACTGAGGTAAATCAGGACTGGTCTCCACCAGACACAAGGGGGATGTGGCCCATGCTGGGGATGGGGTGGGAGGTTTCACCACGAGGTGTGGGCTCTGTTGCAGAGGTATTTCTCTATTTCTGAGGTGTGGTTGTCTGTGAATTATGGGCACCTGCTGCAAACCCCATTGTGGGGATGTGCTGGAATCCTGCTGTACCACTTTAGGAGGCTGGATTTGGAGCTGGCAGTCAAGAGTTGGCTGACCTGGGTTAGATATCATTGCTGGAAGCATAGCCTGGACCTCAGTGGTTAATGTTGGGTAGAGATGCTTCAGAGAGATTTTTCTTTTTCCCCTGGAGGTTGTAAAATCACTCCATGAAGTTGGTGTCATATTCTGAAGCAGCTCCCAACTGCCTTGGGTGTGTTTGGAAATGTCACCCTGGGGCTCAGAGAGCCCCTAAAATTTCTCAGATGGATTTACAGCCTGTGTGGTGAGGGAGGGGCCCAGCCAAGGCCTCACTCTGTGCCCACCCACGGGCTGAGCACAGCCTTTAAGAGGTGATTCAGCAGCACAGGGACCTGGGTTCACTCCTTGGCCAGGGCTGTGGGTGACTCTGGGGCTGGCAGCTCGGGGATGCTGGAGGAGATGCTGCTCAGGCTCCAGAAGCTCTGTGCTGCCAGGTGCTGGGGAATTCACTCCTGCTGCAGGACATGCTCTGGGACAGGCTCTGTCTGGGCAGGCACCAGCTCTCAAGGTAACACTTCTCCTTTGTTTTCACCTACCAAGAAAAATGTGCTGGGTTTTGGGGGCAGATTTTGTCCTGATCTGCATTTTTCCAGATTTTGCTTCAGTTTTTGATTTATTTATGACTTTTTGCAGAAGAGTGAGAAAAAGCCTCAAAAACAATTTGGGAGAAAAGAGAGAGAGAAAAGCCTAGCAGAACCATGCACAAGTAGCCCTAAAAACAGGTGCCTGACTTTGAAAATAGCTCCCTTTATGTCTCCAAACACTCAGGGCTGTCAATAGGAGCACTTCTTAATACCATCTGGTCTAGATTACTTCTTATTTCTGAATTTAATCTATCTTACTCCTCAAGTTTCAGTGGTTGCTTTGTTTAGCTGATTTTGATTTTGAAAGATGTGTCAATGCAACTCACTGCATCAACAGGAAGATAAATAACTAGGACTGTATCCAGTGCCCTCTTCCTTGTAAATGGTCATGTCCATGGGCTGTGGAATGAGGATGGAGTGTGTCAGGGAGCACTGGAACACTATCATTAGCAATGATGGATTAAAACAGAATAGTCCTTGGGGTGGCTTTGGAGGGGCTGTCTGTGGTGGGAGTGGAGTGATGGCAATTAGGGATTAGCTACTGAATCTGTTCATGTCTGCGCTGCTTCTCTTTGTGTAATAAACACCTGCCAGCAGCGTGGACAAAACCAGAGATTATTGCATGTTGGAGTGTGCCTGGTGGGAGATGCTGGAGGCTGATTTTGGGAAGCTGAGGAAGGAGATCACCTTGGGTTCTCCTTCATCATCTCCTTCATCCTTCATCTCCTTCCTCCTTGGGGTCACCTTCATCACTGAATGCTCCTTGTTGTAAGCAGCATGAGGGAGGATGCTGTGCAGCCTCACCTGCTCAGGATGGGGAATAAATGTGCCCAAATGTTCTGACAGAATGCATGGAAGTGTATTTACAGGGAGAAATCACTAACAGGGCCCCTCTGCTCTTGGGAGGATAGAGAGAGTTGAAGCAGGATGGTGCTGGGGCTGGGACAGCTGTGCCCTGATATTCAGAGTCACAGAATCACAGAGCTCATGCCTGTGCTTCTCTCCCAATTCAATACATTGCTGCACCCCTGGAAAAGGCTGGATTTGTAAGCCTGACTTGCTCCCTGAGCTGGCACTGGGCCAGCTGCTCTGGATTTATGGACTCAGCTGGGTGATCTTGTTCCTACTGACAGATGAGATGTTCAGACAAATGATGGGGCTGAGGGATCCCTGCACATCTGGCCCAGAGGATGCAGTGCCTGTGGCAGCAGCACCAGCTCTGCTCTCCAGCGGGGGAAATGAGCTTCTGCAGTGGGAGAGCTGCTCTGTCTGCATGGCCCAGTGGCCCTGCCTGCCCATGGCCAGGGCTGGTGGAGGTGGCTTCTGCATCTCCTGTGTCTGCTGGGGGCCAAGCACTGGCGTGGCTGGAGCAGCTCTGCAGCTCAGTGCAGACACTAAAGGAGCTTTTGCTCCCTTGTTTTCTGCAAAATTCTAACTGCTGGCCAAGCTTACACTGAAGATAAAAACCCAGCACAGGAATCATCCTGCAGAGCTCTCTGTGGCAGTCCACAGCCACCTATGGATATTTTTATTTTATTATTTGCTGACTTTGGAGTGTTATATTGAAATGGCTGCATTGAGGACTCTAAAGGTGGAAATTACCAGTGTTCAAGGTTTCTGTGCTCCAATATTCCATTGCTAGATGAGGTCAGACCCAGCAGCCTGTGAGCCCAGTGCCTGCAACCCAACGCTCTGGGAACTGTGGAGCAGGAATGTGTTGCTCCATCACACTTAACCCCTCTCCTGGAGCCTGGATGTGTCCTGAACCAGGGATGGTGTCTCTCTATTTAATATCCCTCAGGGCTGTTCACCTCTCATGGGCCCATCTGTAACAGGAGCTGTTTAAAATTAAATGTGTGATGGCTGGATTTAGTGGGATATGGTGTGTTTGGCCTCAGAGCAAATGTAAATTGTTATTTTCCATTAAAACAGATAGGGCTGGGCTTGGAATGTGCTTATTTGGATGATGCCCACCAGTCTGAGGGACAAGAAAAAAATTTCAGTTCCTGTTTTGCTCTGTGGGGTTTCATAAAAATCCCACTTTTATGCTTTTTTGTACTTTATGCCCATAATGAGCTACAGAACTGTGTCCTTTCTGTCTACCACAAACCCTTTTACTCTCAGTAGAGTATTTTTGGTGGTTTCTGTAGTATTTGGAGGACCTGGCCATGTGCAAGTGTTCTCATTAATTTTAATTTCTCAGTATTTCAGTGCTGTTCTTCCTGAAAGTAGCTGCATTTAACTGAGTGTTGAGCTTAAGGCCCCTCTCTACATCTTGAAAAAAATTCTTGGTAGAGGCTTGTTTTCTGGGGTTGATTGTTTTTTCTGAATTTACTTTTTCCCTTGTTTCTTGTCATGGTGATGTTAAAATATCTGTACTGGGAGGCTGGGCAGGAGGTGGCCTTGCCAGTGCACTATTCTCCCCAAAACTGAGGTTTGGGGTTATCTGTTATTGGTGTGCAAGGTTTAAAAGCTCTTTGGCAATTTGCAAAATAGGTTTGTTCCTCAGAAACCTGCAAAAACCCTCATGGAGGCTTTACTGTGTGTTCCCACAGGGCTTCTTGTGGCTTCACTCCACCCTCTTGATTCCCTATGGATGGGTGAATGGGGAAAAGGGAGATGCACGTGGTGTCCTGAGAAAGGAAATGTCTTCCTGCTTCTCCCCAGACAGAGGAGTGGAAAGGCTAAAACACAATAGCAATGACTACTGATACAGTCTAAATACATTGTTTTTGCATCATATAAATCTGGGAGATTTATGTGCAATTTGCAGGCTGGGAATACATCAGTATTCATTTGAGCCTCTGAAAACAAATACAGTATTTGGTCAGAGGGAAATGCTGGGATATATCATCCCCTATGGGGTTTATTGGAATAATACTCTTTATTCTGCAGCAGGGGAATCCTTGCTCCAGCTGCTTTGAATGTTCTATTGTGCAGTAAACTGGTGAAAAAAATACTGTTTCCCTCAGTCTGTGTCCTGTTACAAAGATCCAGTGTACCCAGAACCTTAAACCCCACTGTTGGCTACCTAGACTATTACTTTCTAATGTACCAACTAATTATTAAAAATAAATGTTATATATTGCTGCAGCCTTTAAAACTCTCTCTTCTGCTGTGCTTTCATCTTAAACTGCTGCTCTTTCTTCTTCTGCCTCCCACTCTCCCTGGATATAGATGGTTTTTCCCCACCTCAGTCATGGATTTCTGGCTAATGATCAGCTTGTCTTTAGCCGGCGAGTGCTCAAGGTAGACTCCAAATCTGCTGCCTCTGGTTTGCTGTGATTGAGCTGCTTTTGCTTTCTCTTTCTGGCTGACTGTTGCTATTTTAAATTGCCACGACCATGGCTGTGTTTAGAGATGCTTGTTGGGAGCATTTAACTGACATCCCATTGGAATTTAGGGGGCAGAGTAAAGGAACATAAAACTAATGGGTTTTAGCATTTGGTTCTTTGTGAGATTTGGGAATCAAGCAGCAAAGTCCTGTAAATTTGATATAAACAGTGTTGGTATTGTAAAATAAAATGCATTAAAACTAGAGTAATCTAAATCCTTGAAGTCTAAATGGGACATTGTAATTAGGAAAAATTCAGTGGGAGACTCGACATAATTGGTTGCAGTGTTCAGCATTTACAATTGGGTTTTTAAAAAAAGGATGCAAGTGATTTAGGAGCCCAGATCTTGTTGAAAGGCCATGGGACTTGTGCTGCTAAGTCACTTAAGGACTTCTGAAAAATCCCACACTTGTCCCTGATTTGAGGGTGGACCGCATATTAAACCCAGCCCTCGGTGGTGACTCTCCCAGATGTTGCTACAAGATTTATGAGCCTGCCCTTCCCATTGTGCAGCCCATGGATGGGCCAGGCTGGGCCCCAGGGCTGGGCTGGGCTGGGCTGGCTGCTGGGGGGCCAGGAGTGATTCCCAGCCTGGAATCAGCCCCATGGGGTGCTCCCCTTGGGAACGGCACCCACAGACCTGCAGGGACACAGCGAGCTCTGGGCACCCAAATCCGCAGGGTGTGAGAAGCTGGGGAGGTTTGTGTGACCATGGCTGGCTGTAGAGGGTGACATTAAGCAGTGCCACTTTTTGTGTGGTTTTCTGGAGTGGTGCACTGAGCCATGGCAGTGTGTGCATGCTCCCTGCCAGCATGGTGTGGGCCTGGGCTGCTCTGGGTGCTGCTGGGTTGGTGGATTCCATGCAGACAGTCACTGGGTAAGGGATTAAGCAGATTAAATCTCGTTGTTGAGCACAATCCTGGTTGAGGAACCAGCTCCAAATGGCATAAATTGGTGACCTTGGTGAGCTCACTTTGATTTTTCACTGCTGCAGTTGGGAAAGCTGAAAGTTAAACAGCTGGAAGCTGCAGTTAAATTTCTCTGGGGCAGCAGAGGCCAGGGATGCAGTGCATGTGTTGTGGACACCCTGAGAGCGCCCCTTGCCAACACTGCTTCGTCTCACCATGTCTGTGTGAACTTCTTCCAGGGTGATCAAGGTCGAGATGGAGCCATGGGCCCCCCTGGTCCTCCAGGACCCCCAGGTGCCCGGGGGCCTCCTGGTGACACGGGAAAGGATGGCCCAAGAGGACCCCCGGGCTCCCCTGTAAGGACGGGAGATGCGCAGCGAGCTCGTGCCAGGCAGCTCCACCCCACGGGGACAGCAGGGTGAAGGGTGTCCCCTTCCCCAGAGCTGCCACCAGAGCCACTGAGCCCAGCCTGAGCCACTGCTGGGCTCCACAGGCTGCTCACAGAGCAAACCCTCGGGGTGTGGGCAGGGGAGCAGGAGGGAACCTTCCATCTCAGTTTTGGAGCCAGGAGCTGGGCCTGGGGCGTGAGTTTGCAGGTGCTGGTTGTAACTCACACAGCCAGGAGATCTCTTCCCCAGTCCATACCCTTTGGATGACCTGAAGACCACTGGCAATTTATTTAGTAAAAAAATAGGCTAAAGCTTAACACAGTGGAACATTGAAACATTGAGCACTGAACACTGAACATTCCCCTTGAAAATTGTCCCTGAGTATTTCAGAGAATGGGAGGTAATGGTTTCAATGTTGGTATTTTTATCTTTTTGCAGGGTTTCAAAGGCGAGCCAGGAGAGGATGGAGTCATGGTCAGTATTGCCCAGAAGCATCTCTGTGTGTGCCCCTCACCCCCACTGAACATCACCCTTCAGCTCACTGCAGCAAGGGGGTTTGTGTCGTTGCTTACAGACACATTAAGCAGTGTCTGTAAGCAACGACACTGAAAAAAAACCCCTCACAGATTTATAGGTGCCCTAACATGGATGTTTGTCCAGGGCTACCTGTGCCCTGGGGAGAAGAGAGGCCAGTTTTTGTGTCCTCTGGGCATTTCTGGAGGGATGTGGTGCTCCTGTATCCTGACTCCAGCCCCTCTGAAGCCACCCGGCATTGTAACTCCAAACTGCTAATGTTTACATTGGATAAAAAGGTGTTTATTATACATAAAATACATGAGCCATGAAAGGATATTATTTACTGGGAGCACAGAGAACAAAGACAGCTCTATTTGTAAGGGAAGTGAGAAGTGACATCGGTGTAATTTTTTTTCTTGGAATTAAAATGCTCTTAGAAATGTTTTTATTCTGTTTTACTCTGTTGTCAAACAAGTATATCTATCACTCATATTCAACAGGGTGCCAGAGGCCCTCCAGGACCAAAGGTGGGTAATAATCTGTCTAATTTTAACATTAATTCTTGAAATTATGCTTCATAAGAGGGGTGGGGATGAAAATAAGCATTTTGCAGTGGAGTGGAACCCATTGATATATATCAGATATAAAATTCCAAGGCATTGATTGGAGTGCAAATGTTTGAATGTGTCACTTCCTCAATATCACATCCACTGCCCATGCTCAAAACTGGAAATGGGGCTGGAAGGGGCTGCCATCTGCTGTGCTGTGGGAATGTGCTTTCGTGCATTTGGGGAGGATAAATATGATCAGCACAAGCCAAATATTTTATTTTTACAATTAATTTTGATTACCTACATAATTCGCCTTATTTTCTGTCATGTTCCTAAATTTCTTTCTCTTCTGTTGATGTTGCTGCTGAAGGGTGAGCCTGGCGTCCAGGGGAAAAAGGTAAAATGGTGATTTAAAAAATATTATTATTATTTTAGTATTAGTAGTAGTATTAGCATTATTAGTATATTTATACTAATTATATATTATATATTATGTATTATATATTATATATATTATATATTATATATTATATATTATATATTATATATTATATATTATATATTATATATTTATTTGTTTTAACTATATATTTATTTATTTATTTCCCCTTTGCTTTGCTCTGTGCTTGGCTCAGGAAACCATTGCCAGGGACTGCTGTAGAGGCTGTGGTCATGGCTGTCCCCACCAACTCTTCCCTGTGTTCCCTCAGTTTCCCTCACACCATCCTGGGCTGGGCATGGCTGTGCCTGCAGCCTGGCTTTCATTTCCACCAGCAAGCCAGAAGCTGCAGCCACATCTGCCCAAGAGACAAAGAACAAAAGAGCAAATGCCAAGCAAAGCTGTAGGTCTCAGCCCTTTCTCTCCAATAATTCAATGGACCAAGAGGTGCCTGGAGGATGTTCTCTGCCCAGGAAAGTGTCTGGAATTCCTGGGGTGGCCATCACCCAGCAGCACTGCAGTCCCATGGGAAAAGTCCCCTGGAGGGCCAGGAATGCTGCTGGGGTGTGGCATTGAAGACTGTGAGAGATTCACATGCCCAAGCTCTCCAACCCAGTGGAGAAGTGGATAAATCTCTGCCTTTAAGAGAAGTCAAAGCACTGACAGGGCCCAGCCTTTCCCTTTTACTGATTTGGCCCAAAACAGGGGTGGCTATGGGTGTTTTTCAGGCCAGGATTTGGTTTTAACATTTCATAACTGGCTGGTAAAACTAATCTTGTCAGCATCCATGAAGTGGCATTGCTCCAGGAGAACCACAAAAAGCACAAGCAAAACCAGAAAATCTCCTCCTGGCAGAGGGTGTTGGTGGCTTGTGATGAAGTCCATGAAACAGCTACAAGAGGTCTTTGGGACCCAAAAGGCCTTAAGGAATTTAATGTTTAGTTTCTGTTGAAGGTGGGAGAAGATTTTTGCCAGGACCTGCTGTAAGCAAACTCTGGAAGATGCCCATCCACATTCCCAGGAGCAGGGAGGCAGGGCTGGGTGGGAGCAGGGACCACGCTGGAGCCTCCTGTGCTCCTTTGTGCTGCTCTGCCCTGGTTGTCTGCAAACCTGAGTGGGTTTGGGTCTGTGCAACACTCAGTGAGGTCAAATGATGTGTTGGAACCTACTGAGTGTGTCCAAGGCCTGTGTATTTCACTTTTTGTGTTTTGTTCCATCAGGGTGATGATGGGATCCCTGGGGAACCAGGACTGGTGGGCCCTAAGGTATGTTCTGCTCTGTGTCCCTCTAATGCACATGTTGGGCAGCATCTTTTGCTGATTTTGCACCAGCTGGGGCAGGATGAGAAACATTTCTCCTCTGGTGTGGAAAAAGATCAAAAAACTGAGGGTGGTGAGGCCCTGGCACAAGTTTCCCAGAGCAGTTGTGGCTGCCCCATCCCTGGAAGTGTCCAAGGCCTGGTTTAACAGGGCTTGGAACAATCTGGGACAGTGGAAGTTGTCCCTGCCCATGGCAGAAGTGGGACTGGATGATCTTCAAGACCCCTTCCAACACAAAACACTGTGAATGTATTATTGTATGCTGTGGTTTTGGGGCCAGCTTCATGGCTGAACACACCACCTGCAGCCAAAGTGCTGATTCTGAAAGCTTCACTTTTATCTCAAAACCTCCCCATCTGCACCTGGGCAAGGTGATGTGTTTCACAGCTGAAAGCGGAGCTCTGCTCCCTCGTGTATGTAAAGTGAAGATAAATCAAGAAAATGATAACCTGAAGAAATATTTTCTCCATCCTCCCTGTACAGCATTTGTCTAAAGGGTTTTGTTTTCAGGGAGAAAAAGGAAGTGTGGGTCCCAAGGGAGAGAATGGCACAGATGGCTTCCCAGGACTGAAGGTAAGGGAAAGCTGCAGCTCTGGGCACTGCACTGCTGAAGCAGGGGATTCCAGCTGAGGAGGTGTTTTGGGAATTTGCCTTCTAAAAGCCCCATAAAGTGCCAAAACTGACATAAAAAAGTGAGATTAGGAGTGTTTGAACTTTTTCTGGTGATTTGATGAAAGCTGGGTTCAAGCAGAGATCAGTACAAGAGCTTGTAAGTCATCCATGTGCACATTTTCCACTGAATTGCCTTTTTCCTCAAAAACTGTAGAATTCTGATCACATTTTGATCCCATGTTATTGATGGCTGTGGAATTGCTTCAGAGCCCCAAGCACTTGTGAGCTGTCCTGACCTCCAAAGCTGCTGAGAGATAAAATTATCTGGGTTTGTTGGGTGGTGCTGAGGAGCCCCAGACAGCATCCATGGGCTGCTATTTACCCCCTCAGCTGCTTTGTGTTTAGTAGGATCTGGATGCACCAATATTTTCTGTATTAAAGAGTTATGATCTGATTGGGCAAGACAGTGTGTATGTGAGGAAGAAAGTGGGCTCTGGTGAACTTCAGTAAACTTTTTTCTAGAACCATAGTAGCAGTGCTGATTGAATTTAGTTTTTTTTCTATACATTTTTACCATTTTTACTTTTGGAGAGCTTTAATTTGGTCAGCAAGGGGACCAACATGGGTGTGACAAATGGGACATCTTTTGAATCCTGAACAGAATTTCAGGTCATTACTGTAAGAGTACTATGACTTTTTAAAACCCTCCAATTAAAAAAACGCAAAAATTTATGAAAATGAGAGGCGGGGGAAAAAATAAAAAAGAGGAAGAAAAAAGGAACAATTTGGCACAGAACTTTTCCTTAAACTCCCCGTTGAAAATGGCTTAAACATCTCAGCTGAAACTTTCCACATGCAAAACTGAGCCTGAAGCAAAGGGAGCCATGTGGATGCAGCACAAAGAGATGGAGCTCAGCACAGGGACAGGGAGAGGAGCTGGAGAACAGCACAGCCCAGAGCTGGCCACTCCCCTCCCCCTGCAATGAGATCTCCTCTTACTCCTCTTGTTGTTACACCAACATTGTTTTTTGCTAAATATATTCATTCTCAGGTCAAATCTATTTTCTGCTAGGAGAAGCAGTCCTTTGTTGGTGTCATAATTTTTTCTTAATCTAAAGCATATCTTTATGGGTGGGTACAGTATTTTTAGGATAAATATTTTATATTTTACTTGATCTCATTGAAAAATGATTTTTGATTTTCAGGGTGAGCCTGGTGAGAAGGGAGGAATTGGCTCCATTGGACCCCGGGTATGGATGTTCAGGATTTCATTTTGGAACAATATTTTTCTCAACCTTAGCTGTTCCCCACCACCTCTTTCTGCTTAGTATGTGGATGAATTGCTTCAGGATCTATTCAGTGTCAGAAAATAGAGATGGTACATATTTAAACAAATGATTGCGCAGGTATTGAATTCTGGCATGGGAAATCAGCCAAGTCTAATTTTCTAATACTCATGACCATTCTGTGACCCTTTTTTCTGCAAGAGGAAAGCTGGGAATGGGGTAATCAAGTGAGGATTTTTATGCTCTTCTCCATTACACAAACTGATGGCCTTTTGAGGTTTGACAGTTCCAGCTGTCAGACTAAGGGCTGGTTAAATCCGTGGTGTTTGTAAGGTGATAACCCCCAAACGCTGCGTGTCAGGTCTTTGCTTTCCTAGCAGCCACCTCTGCATGCTGTGGGATTAATCCAGGATTCATTCCTACCTGCAGGGTCCCCCTGGGCTGAAAGGGGAGCAGGGAGACACCGTCGTGATCGACTACGACGGCCGAATCCTGGACGCGCTCAAGGTGAGCCTGTGCCAAAACTCGTGGGAAAGGACTGACATCCATGGTGGCAATGTGTTGTCCTGTGTCTCCTCCTGAGGTCTCTGTCTTGGCACAGAGCTGGTTGGGAGGGAAGAAAGAGCTGATTGCCTCTGGGGTTTGAGGATATTCAGGGTGCAGCAGCAAAAGCGGTGGCGGAGTCGATGGCAGCAGTTGGGATGTGGGAGGAAGGGAAAGGACACCTGAGCCTTAACCTGCCCAACTGAGCAGTGCCCTGACCTTTTCATTAGAAAGAAATAAGCTGAATAGAAGAAATACTTAATTACAGGCATATTTGAGAACCATGCTAATTGTTTTATAACAGGCTGCAGGGATACACAAAGTGCTGGTAATTCCCGTTTGCCAGATGTCCGCGTGGCACGCAGATTTGGGAGTGGAGTGCAGTGCTTGGAGAGGCTCCATCAAATGTCTGGAGCCTTCATCTGCTGGACCCAGACCCTGTCCCTTGTTCTGCATGCAGAGACTGCTGAGGGGCACACCACTGAACCTCACTAACTTTGCTGTTTTCCTGCTTACTCGCTGTTTGCAGTGTTTGTGCACTGACCTGTCTCAAGGACAAGGCTCTGAAAAGGTTTCCATTGTGACTAAGTGTAACAGCATTTGAGTGTGCAGCCATGGAGAAAGGTGCTCCAGGATATGATGCTGGTTTGGCTTCTATCTGAGCAAGACCACAAATTTTGCTGCTTGAAATAATTTGCAAGTTGGAAAATATTTGTTCATCTCAAGGTGGTTTGTGGTCCTTGCATCCAGCAGTGCCCAGGAAAAATAATTTCTTTAAGTGTACAAGGTTTTCCTGTTGTTAGTGCTCACACAAACTCCTTTTTTCCCCTCTTTAATTGCATCTCCCTGGCTGGCTGACACTGTTTTCAGCAGGATGCTGCTTCCCAGGCTGGCTGGCTGGAGTGGGCAGGATGCAAAAATAGACCATCAGATTGGGGTGCCACCTCCAGCTAAAGGCATTTTGCCTCTCAGCCCATGTCTTTGCAGCTGTACACCTGACTGGCTCCCACTGTGTTGTGTTCTGCATGAACAGCCCCGTGGCAGAGGAACCTTGGGCACTGTGTGGCAGCTCTGAGCTCATCTCAGTGCTCAGGCAATCCCACTCACCTGAGTGTCTCTGGCAGATCATGGCTGGGAGTGCTCATCCCCACAGCACGAGCACAGCGTGCCATGTCCATGCCAGTCATCACCAAACCTGTTTTGTTTGTGTTTCAGGGTCCACCAGGTCCCCCAGGGCCACCGGGCCCCCAAGGCACTCCAGGTCCCAAGGTGAGCCTGACCTCTGCCAAGCTACACATGGAGTCCTTAGTAGCTCCCCATGAGGAGTCTCCCAAGCCAAAATCAGGCAGTCGAAGCTGCCTGCAGAGGAGTTTGAGGCTGTGTGTGCTATTTAGCCCTTTCTCTGGCTGAAAAAACAGTGGCTTTCACAAAAAAGCCAAAATTTTGTTGACTTGTCTCTGGCCTTCTTCCAGAGGATGGTGTCCCAGAAACGAGTCCAGTCCCAGTTCAACCTGACAGACAAAATCCCAGCTCCTCTGAGAGTGCCCCATTGGTCTGTGGCAGGAGGCAGAAGTGGGAGAAGCAGCTGTGAGAGGGGCTGCAGTCCCATGGCTGTGCTGAGCCACCCTCACTCCCACCCTCCCTGTGTGTTCTTTGCTGTCCCAGTGCTGTGTCCCAGGCCCTGCTGTGCTCCTGCTTCACAAGCAAGAGTCTGTAACCTGCAGCCAGCTGCTTCTTCAAAAGAAAAATGTAATTTGTAGGAACGAATCTCTTGAAAGGATAGGATGGGACAGGATTTTGGTGCCTTTTGAGGTCTCTGTGCCAATATCCAGATCAGCTGGTGATGCTGGTGGGTTACTGACACCTCCTTGGTCCTAAGCTTGGCAGTGGCAAACCCATAACCACAACAGTTGTGTATGAATAACTAATTTCCTTGCACAATGCTTTCCCAGGATGAATCTTTAATTTAATTTACCATGGGCTCCCCTTTGTTTGTCTCCCTGCAGGGAGAGCTGGGCTTGCCAGGTCCACCTGGGGCGGATGGTGAAAAGGTGAGTGAGGCACGGCTGGATCGAGCGAGGCCTTGCCAGGAGCCAAATGAAAGGGAAGCTTCCTGTGTGTCTGAAAAGCAAATCCAGCGTGCCAGGAGTGAGCTCTGCTGTGGAGGGGCAGCTGTGACTCCCTGAATCGATGGCCCTGTGCCTGCAGCCCCTGCTCTGCTCTGCTCTGAGCGTGCTGATGCTGCTGTGGCCGTGCCTGCCGAGCTAAGGGGGCTCCTTTCACAAGCAGCTCATCAGATGCTGTCTCAAATCCTTTTGTAAACCTTCCCAACCCCAAATGGCTGCAAGCCCTCCTGCAGCCCAGCCAAATTCTGCTGCACCCTCAAAATTGGCATCTGTGAGGTTGAATGTTAAAACATGTTCTAGTGAGCTCGCGATGCGGAGGGAAACAGCAGAGAGGCAGAAGTGGCTGCTGTGGGGAGTTATTTTAAGAGTTTTCGCCTAAATATGTTGTATTCTCTCAACTTGCAGGGTCCCAAAGGAGCAAAGGGTGACCAGGGCAGCATGGGGACCATGGGGCAGAAAGGAGAGACAGGAGAAATGGGCTCGGCAGGTCCCCCGGTACGTCCCTTTGGTGCCCCTCTGCCCTCGGTTCTTTCATGCACTCATTTCTGCAAATGTTCAGAATGGGGCTGGGCTGGCTGATTTAAGCAATGACTTCTCCACACCACCTTACTGTGGAGCTTTGAATTTCCATTTCTAATCAGCTCATTCAGAATGTATCAAGGAGGAGAAAATATTTCTTCAAGGTCCTCCGGAGATGACCACGAGCTTTGCTTGAGCCAAGGCTGCTGTTTGGAGGGACACAAACCTATTTGTCTCTCATTTTTCCTCTCCTGGAAGATGTACCACATCAGTGTCACATTTTTGCCTTTCAGGGAGCAGAAGGGCCAAAAGGAGACAAAGGAGAAAAAGGAGACACTGGGTCACCATGTCTGCAGAATAATCATGTAAGATCTTGGCAATATACAGTCTCTTCCATGACACAGGACCAGGCAAAGTTGGGGTTCAGGATACACCCACCAGTCCCATATCCATCAGCAAAACCCAAGTTTTCTACAAGTGTCTAAATGGGGTTTATTCCTTAGGGAAGAGCAGTTCACACACTTAGCACTACAAAGTTATTTAGGTTTTGTATTGATGGTTGAGATATTGGATGCTGCTGTTGTAATCAATTGGGCATTAAATGATGATTCTGGGCTTTGTGAGATTTTCACTCCTGAGAGCCTTGTTAATGTGCTGTTAAATTCCCTTCTGCAGATCATCCCTGAGCCTGGACCCCCTGGATTGCCTGGCCCTATGGTAGGACTGAAGTGATTCCTGCAGATTTATTGTTGTATGTGATAAGGGACAAGGGTGGTTTGTTCTGTTTAATCATTTGCGCTGTCTTGAATCTGGGAAAAAAAAAACAGGGAAGTGCTACAGTCTGATCTGTCCTTGGAGAAATGAAAGCACCCAATTTAGGAGAGTGCATCAGAGTTTACGGCTCATTTTGCAAAAATCCAAGTTGTTCCTTGGGAGAAGATAAAATCTTGTGGGATGGAAAATCTGTTCCCCACCATGACAGTGTCTCTATTCCCCTAAACTCACCCAAATCATGACATTTTCTGCCATCAGCTGCACTGGGAGAGGGTGCAGGTGGTGATGAACACACAAAGCATTTTTGATGGAGACATCAAAGTGTTTGGTGCCTACAATGCTCCAAAAGGAGCTGTCAGGGACATTGGGAAGGCTGGGATGTCTCTGCTGGGTCCAAGATTCACCTTGAGAGAGCATGCTTCAAAAGCAGTGGCATTTCAGGTGGCATTCACAGCCTGGGGGGTATCCCAGCCCTGCCCTGGTGTGGATTGCTGTGGTGGCACAATGACACTCCCAGAGCTTCCTGTCACTTTCTTCAGCAAAGCTTCTGGGGGCTCTCACTCCCCAGAGCTTGTGTTGCAGAGTTTTATTGTCCTGTGTTACACAAAATACTCCTTTTCAGTTCCCCTGCCCCCTGATTTGATACTGGAGAACAAAATAAACTGCCACCTGTCTTGAAAATAAGTATTTGACCATTGTCAGCCTGTAATTTGAGCAAGAAATTGTTTGGGAAGGAAAGTTTTGGATATGATTTTAAATTCTGTGGTTTTTTCAAATGCACCACTGTCTTTCCCACAGGGTCCTCCAGGAATCCAGGGGCCTAAAGTAAGTCAATAAATTAAATGTCACCCAGTTTCCCAGCTGCTAGTGCATTATTTACAGGCTCACAAAAGCCTGTCAGCTCTGGAGACTGAGTTTTTTGTCCCTGTTGTCACAACACATCCCTTGGTTACTGTTCAGCAGTTGGCATTTTGGAAAACAAGCCATTTTTCCTTCCAAGCATTTACAATCCAAACCCTTCCTCCAGCACAGAGTCCTGAGGGCTGGTGAGAGCCAGGGTTTCCAAACCAAAAGGCTTAAAACCTGTATTTTCAGCTGTTTTCTTAGATGATGTGGTCAGGAGCAAAACCTCAGCAGCAGTGTGGGTGTGGGACCCCAGGGAAGGGTCTGGGGGTGCATGGGGGGCTGATCCTGGGCTGATCCATTTCATGTCTGCAGGGTCTGGATGGTGCCAAGGGAGAGAAAGGTGACAGTGGGGAGAAGGGGGACCAAGGTGACACCGGACCTGCTGTGAGTTGTTTTCCCAAATCTCATTTCTGGCTGTTGACAGAAACCTCTCACAGGAAACAATCCCAATGCTTTGTTTGTTTTTAATTTAAGGGTCTCCCAGGTGCTCCAGGGCTCATTGGATTACCTGGCACCAAAGGAGAAAAGGTAATCACGGGTGTGGGAGAGGAGCAGGGACATTGGGGTGCAATCCTAAAATAGGGGTGTAAAATCCTGCTGTGGGGAGTCCAGCCAGAGCCGCAGAGCTGGAGCAGCCCTGCCCTGGTGGGTGGCAAAGGAGCAGCCTCCAGTCCCAGAGCTCCTGGGTGAGCCCTGCCCTCACTGCCACGTTAAACCAACTGGATCTAAGCTTGCCTGCAGCACCAAGCTCAACACAGCACGTCCTAATTGTCATTTTTGCATCTGCAGGGAAAGCCAGGGGAGCCAGGATTGGATGTGAGTATGGAAACCATGAATTATTTGTGGTAGAAACACAAGTAACACACACCTAACTTGAGATTGTTGGGAAAACATGCAGCTAACACTGTATACACAAAGGCCATGGAATGATGGCTGTAGGAAGGGCTGAATTCAGGCCCACTTCTGGGCTGCTTCCACTGCACTGTGGAGCTGCTCACCTGAAGGTGCTGCCAGGGCTTCCCTTTCCAGCTGAGAATGTTTGTATTGTATTCAGTGACATGAAAATTTCTAATAGCTGGTAGAATAGCATATGTTGTAATAATAATAATATAATGTTAACAGTAATGTTACTGGGGTGTGGTGAAGCACTCCATTTTTCCAAGGAATTACTGACATACCGTGGCAGGACAGGTTGATGGCTGGAGTTGGCTCAGGTTGAACTGAGCCATTCACACACTAAGCTTACAAAACCTTTTTTTTTTTTTTCCCTTTTTCCCACCTAAAAATGGTGGTGACAGGGTTTCCCTGGTCTCAGAGGAGAGAAAGGAGAGAGAAGTGAAAGAGGCGAGAAGGTGAGTGGGGAAGGGCTGTGCTGATGCTGTGGGGCAGGACAGGCTGCTCTTCTTGGCATCAGAGCTGCTTGCCCTGGCAGCCACTGCTGAAAGGCCTTCTGTGCAGCCCAGGGAATTGCAATTTCCCAGCACAGGGCAGGACAGGCAGTTAATTCCTACTCTCTTGGAAGGGTTTTTGCAAGCCTGCCCCCTCCCCAGCCCAGCCTGAGCATTGTGGGGAAATGGAGCAGCCTCACAGCTCCAGGTTGCACAGAATCACTGATCTTGGTTTACAGACCTTGAAAATGGATCCAAGTCAAAGGTTTTGTTACAGGGACCTTTAAACAAAGGGGCACCCAGGTGGAGCCAGGAGCCCAGCTGAGCTGGAAGCTGCTGCTCCCATTTTCTGTCAGATACCAACCTGGGCTCCAGCAGAAACTGCTCATTCAGTCAATCTATTATAAAATTATCCATTGCAATATTTCCACCCAGCTTTAACTGAAGATTTTCACAGTGATTTCACTGCTCAGCTGAGGTCACACCAGTGCAAGTGTCCTTACTCTAGGTGAGGACTGGGGCTCTGTGAGTGCTGTGAGACACGAACCAAAGGTGTTTCTTCCTCCTGAAATCTTCCTGTTGTGCTGACAGGGTGAACGAGGAATACCAGGGAGGAAAGGGGCCAAAGGACAGAAGGGGGAACCAGGCCCCCCTGGACTGGACCAGCCTTGTCCTGTGGTAAGTTTTCCATTGCACTCATCCTAAGCACAGGCTGAGGGGCTGAGAAGGAGACACAGCTTTGCAGCCAGGGAGGATTTGGGAGTTCTCTCTTTTGCAGTAAATCAGAGCAGATGGTTATTGTTTTCTCACTTTTCTTAATGGTTTATCTGCACTGCTGGAAGTTCACTGCTGGCTGTAAGGCTCCTCACTGGCCAGATGGGAGCAAGCCACAGCAGTAAAAATGAAGCATTTTGCGTGAAGACCTTCTTATTGTAGTCAGGAACAATGGACCTCAGTAGAGCTCTTCAGGAGATAGTGTGATGCTGCTGGCTTGGATTCTGGACATGTTTGAAATCAGGGAGTAACTGGGTGCAGGGGATGGGAGCTGATCTGAAAACAAGGCCAGCTCCATCCTTCCCTTCATCCCTGCAAACTGAGTGAGGGATGAGCCAGGGGAAGCATGTTGGGGTTGATGGCATCACAGCTCTGCCAAGCATAAATGATGTATGAGCTGGAGCTCCCCAGGCTGTCAGGAAGTGCCCCTGGAAGGAGAAACCTCCCCTGGTTTGTGTGCCTGTGGCTCAGAGCTGTCCCTTCCCAGACACACCCCACTGGGTTTTCCAGGAAACCTCCCAGCTGTTTGAGCCTGGGGTAGCTGCATCCCCCAAGTCCACTTCCAGAGCCTTTCATTCATTAGATAGAGCTCACAAAAAAAAAAAAAAAAAAAAAAAAAAATAGAGTGGTTTATAAAAAGTTATTTGACCTGGTAAAATTTACCTCCTTTTTGCTACTGTTTCTCATATAATGACTAAAACTAGAGAGGTCCTCTCCCTGAAGTGCTTTGGAACTGCAGGATGAGAAGTATCAAATATGGAACTGAAAGCGCTTAAATGTAGCAGTTTAGAACTTAGTCCAGAAGCACCTAATTAAGAGCGCCAGCTGCTTGCTCCATGACAATTCAAACCCCATTTCTTCTCTGAATGTGTGACTTTTCCTCACTCTCTGAGCACAGCCATGGCAGCCAAGGCTGCTGTGTAGCTCCACTACACCAGCAATAAGCTCCTTTAGTCAACATGCTTTATTTTGCCTGGAGATTGAATGTGAGCTGCAATTAATTTTTTCCTCTTTTTACATGTTGGTTGATTTACCCTTTATCTCTTTAACTGCACTTTTACAAATGTGAACCTCTGGTTTGTGTACAGAGGATCTTCCCCAGGTGACAGACTCCACATGTCATGTAAATTCCCTACCATAAAACCACTCTGCTGACTGCTGTGTCATCAGAAATGGAGCTGTGAAGCTCTAGACCCATCCTCCTCCCCCTGTGCTGAAACATGGCTGTCTGTCTGTGTAACTCCTGTATCCTTTGTCATTCTCAACAAGCAGTTATTTTTCCAAACAGGGAGATCATAGCATTGCAGGCAGCAAAAGGGACCCAGGTTTGGCAGGCCTGGATGGGCTGAGCCTGCCCTGCCCTTTGGTACAGTATCTGCTGTGTCTTGCATGGTTTGTGTGTGTTCCTGCTGTGGCCCCAGGAGCAAACCCCTCCAGGAAGAGGAAAGACACAGGGCAGCAAAGCGGCAATGCTTCACTCTGGCATTTGGGGAAGGATGCCAATGAGTTATGCCTTCTTCTCCCCAGTTAAAATGATTTTAGATGAGTATAAATCATGGGAGATCACACAGGGGATGCCAGTCCCTTTATGGTAACAGATGCTCAAAGTTAGATGCTTTCAAACATTTTTTGGATGCTCAAACTCTGGTAACAGATGCTCAAAGTTTCTCTCAGTACCCATAGCCCAGTTTGGTTCCCCTTGTGCCTGTGCTGCTGCAGCCCTGAGTCCCATCCTCAGCTGGGGTTTGAAAAGCTGCAGAGCAGGGCCACTGGCACTCTGGGCACCAGAAAGGTTTTGCTGTGCCAGCACAGAGCTCTGCCCAGAGCTCAGGTTGGGTCCAGTGCTTATGCAGGAAGGTTTGTGCTCTGCTCCCCAAAAGGGCTCTGCACCACTAGCTAGGAGAGGTCATTGTTTTATTTTCATTTTTTTTAACCATAGAAAATGCTGCGTGTTAGATGATTTGCAGTTGTCCTCAGAGAAACAAAAGGGCAGTAAGCAGTTTCTCTTTCAAAAAGTTAAATTACTTTCAGATGTGTCCAAGAAACCAATTCCTAACAGCAGGCCTGCTCTAACTTCTTACTTACTCCCCAGAGATGTTCTATTTTCCAAGCATCTCCCATCTTAACTACACAGAAATCACAGGACCCATCTCTGCTGAAGGCATTGTAAACTGCAATAGGTGATTCCTCCAATTGACTGCATTCCTCCAATTAACTACAACATGACCAGTCAGTAAAGCTCTTGTGCATCTTCCTGGTTAGCTGCAGGTTGGATGAAATGTTGATTTTGTTTTGCAGCCCAGGGTGCAGAGGAGGCTTGTTGGGTTTTAAGTCCAGGAGCATCAGCATGAGCCCCACATACAGCCATGAAGAGTCATTTTGGAGTCACTCAAGTAAAACATGGTAGAAAATTGTGGAGTTTTATGATGGCCAAAATAAGAAGGAGAAATAGCTCAGGACACAGATAAACCCCCTGACCATCAGTGTTAGGGTGACCTTTACAGCAGGACAGCATGTTTTAGGTCAAACAGCCACCCTGCACCTTGTTCCCTGTACCCATCACACCAGACAACTCTGGCAAATGTACATGTTTCACCCTTTTTTAAATAGCTTTGGATCAAAATATTGACTGTGTCTGCAGAAAAAAATGTGTTTTCTAACTAAGGAAAAGTTACAGGAAAGCATGACTGCTTACACTCTGAGTAGCTGGAGAGGGTTACCTTACTTCACTGCATCTGTTTTATTGGGCATAGGCTATTTTACATATAAAATCAATACAGAATACAAAAAAATGTGATGACTAACATTACAGTAAAAAATGTAAAATTGCATTTTGACCTGTATTTGCACTAGCAGTTCTCTGCTGCATCCACATCCTCCCAGCCCCAGTGAGTCTGGAGGTGGCTCTGAGGGAAGGGTCAGTGCCTGTGTGCTCTCTGTGGCTCTACATGCAGAAATTCATGGAATTGGAGATCCAAGAGCCTTAAACAAATCCAGCATCAGGAAAGGCAGCAGAAGTCAGCTATTTCTTCTGAGGTGTCTGGAGAGAGCTGGTCATACATAGCTCATTCCTCTTCTAAGGGCTCCTTCCTTTCCAGTGTTCTCCTCCTGGAGTCAGAGCTCTTCTGGCTTTCTGATTTTTGTATGTTTCTTGTATCTCCAGCGGAACATGACAAATATTTTCACTCCCTTTGCATAGTCCACAACTCATCCTATTCTCAGTTCAGCAACTCAAGACTCCTTAAAGAAACTAAGTACTGCAGGATCAAATTTAACACAATTAGGATACCATCTAGGAAAAAAATACCTACATCACCTCCCCCAAACAAAAAAGCACATTTTAACAAAAATTACATTCCCACATCATGCTTTCCATATATATGTCTGATTGCAAAATACACTACCTTATAAAGCAGATTATGAAGTTGATGAACTGTGATTTCAAATCTATTTGTACACATTTTCTTTGTTTAAAGGAAAAAAAGTGTAGATTTCCAATTCTTTATTTTATTTTCCCCTGAGGTGTATTTAATTTTGTGTTGTGTGTGACATATGGATTACATTGCCTGCGTATTCATGTTTGTGCATATACAGCAAATGGGTTTTGCATGGTAATTAACAGTGATGCTAAGCCTTTAATTGTGACCAATGAGCTTGAGGTTTTTGGGTCTGACACTTGAGTCACTGTCAGGAAAACTGAATCTGTAAATTGAATTTTGCAGGGACCAGACGGACTGCCAGTAGCAGGATGTTGGCATAAGGTACAGTAACATTAATAATTGTTTATTCTTGAACAGGTCCTGAGTGATTTTGCTCCCTGCATGGTGATTGTTTGCTCTGCTGCACATGCTTCAAGCAGCAGCTCACAGGCCTGGCAGACATGGCATTATTCCTTGGGAGAGCAGAATTCCAGCAGCTTCAGGGCTTGCTCCCCCCAGCTCTAGACTGGGGCTGGGAACACCAAAAACTTGCTAAGCATGGCAAATCATTAACACTGTCAGCAGAATGCCTTTTTACAGGCCTGTTTGGGCTTTTATCAAGGCCAAGGGAGCTGAGGAACCACCCAGGAAAGGCTGCACCAGGTGCTCCTGTGCCTTTCTCAGTCCTTACCCTCCCAGCTGAGAAGCTAACAATGGGCTCTCTCTTTGTGGCAGAGTTCCAAATAGTTATTTACAACAAAGATTCTTCTGCCATTGTAATTATAACTCACAAGCACTGCCTCAGTGCTCTCATCAGCACCCTGGGTGCAGTGCTCAGGGAATTTGTAGCATCTTGTGCACCCAGAGCAGCCAGGGGCTGGAAGTGCTACTGGCAGCCTGGGAGCATGAGGAGAGATGTGTCCTCCTGTAAAATGAGGATTTGATCCAGACTTGTAAGAGAATCCTCATTCTCCAACACGAGTATGACACTGAAGCTGAGTGGAATTACAAACCCAGCTGTAAACATGTGGTGTGTGGACACAGCTGGAGTTAACAGCATGCCACTAACTGATTGCAAACCCTCAGTTAGAATGTCAGCACACCCTTGGTATATCAAAGGTTTTAACTATTTGTGATTTGTTTGGATGTACCATTACTAACAAAGAAATCTGAATGTCAATCCTTATAGTAACAGTAAAGTTAGTAAGTGTAATGAATGGAGCATTTCTCTGATTAAAATGTTTGTTTGTGTGTTCTTTTTCAGTGATCTCTAAGCATGAAGCACAATATGTAAATAATGTGATATATTTTGATCTTTTTAATTTTTGTATAAAAAAAGGAAAAAAAAAACTTTTGACAGTAATATATTGACCTTTTTTTATACTGGATTCTGACATTTATGGACTTGGAAAATAATGTAAAGCTCCCAAACCCATAGCACTGCATGGTAACACCAGGATTTGCTAAAGGTACAGATGGCAGTAGCTGAGGATGAACAATGTTCCCTGCTCATGCTGCAGTGTGAACTAACAGTACTGAGCCAGCCTCGTGTGCCTTACTGCATGAAGGAGGGCAAAAATCCTCATTTAGCTCTCAACTTCATATTTGCATTGTACATGCACATTAAAAGGGTGAAAAAACCTGGCTGAAAACAAAGAAAAGAAGGATGCAGCCTTAAAAATGGAAGAAGCTGCTGTCTGCTGTCTGGTCAAGCAGGAGAAGGATTTGCAACCTGCAGAGGAAACAAAGCCAAGCTCCATCCATCACTACCTGCTGTGGGTGTGATGAAAACAGCAATTCTGGGGCTAAACTGAACAACCTTGACTGCCTGTGGTTAATTCCTCTACAATCAAGAGAAACCTTTTTCCTCAAGAGGAAGCACCTCTGGGTCCTACTCTGGGGTCTGAGCCTGAAGATGTGCCAGCACTTGGTTACTGTGGAACACAAATTCCCCAGGAAGCCTCTGCTGCAGAATTTCAAACCAGAAAAACCTGGCAATGCTTTCAGTGCAGTGCAGGGAGCTGCAGGACAGGGAAGGCTCTGCTCAAGTCCCTTCTTAAACAACAGAGCACATAATGTTGCTCTTGGGGCTACCAGAAATTGGGAGTTTGGAGTATTTAATTGATTTGGTTTGTAGAGTTCATTTGCTTTTTATTTCTTCTTGGTTTACATGGTTTTAACTGTAAACTAACTCTGCACTCTCCTCTTGTTGTCTTATTTTTCTTCACCTTTTTAGTCTCTTTTGTTACATTATCTCTTCTCAGGCACATCCCATGCAGAGCAGGGCAGTGGATAAAAATCATTATTATTTTGATATCTGCATATGCTACTGTGGGATCAATTAAAACTACAAACTATTCCACAGATCAACATTTTTAAGATTGTTGAAAAAACAGCAATTGTGCAGCAGAGAGCCATAAAAAAATATTTCAAAGAGGAATACGATGGCTTACAGCCGAGTCTGTTCAGCTTACAATGAAGATCAAGAAGCAAGCAGATTCCTTTACAGGGAGGAGATACTTTGTATTAACAAGTTTTTAAACTGCACAGAGAAAGATATACAAATACTCATCCAATGGGTAGAAGTTGAAGCAACATAAACTGAAAACAGTAAGCTGTGGATTTTTATTGGTAAAATTGGTCAATTCTAACCAGATCAGTGATATAATTGCTATCACCCTTATGCCCTTTTGATTTAACAGATCATGGCTGGAGGGAATACTTTTCTCAATACAAGTTGCTGGGTTCTGAGTGGGAGTTTTAGGTGAAATTGGGAGCTCACTGTAATATCAAACATGGTATTATGGCTCTTGTGGCCTTGATCTTAGAGAATACAGAAGGGAGGCAGTTTTGGTGCACTGAGTAGACCCAAAACCTCTGTTAAGATTGTTGCTGCATTGCCACTCTCACTGCAGCTACTGCCAGAGAGGGATGGGACTGTCCAGGTGCTCCCTGCCCTGTCCGGGCTGACCTAGTGCTGGAGGCGCTGCTCTGATATTGTGAACAACATGGGGATGTGCTTTGTGCTGCACACAGGGAGGGTGATGGTGTCTGAGCTCTCTGCTGCCTCTGGGTGTCCTTGAGCTTATCCCAGGGTCAGGCTGTGCTCTGTGCTGGTCAGTGCTGGAATGGCCCCCAGGCTCAGCAGAGGCGACACAGCCTCAGGGCTGTGGGCAGTGCATTGTGGCTGCTCAGGGGCTCACCTACACATCACTGGCTTTGTGGCTGTACTTGGCATCTCTAGCAGTTACTCACCATTTCCTTGGTCACCATACAGATTAAATCCATGTTAAATTCAGATCAACTAACAAATCAAGAAACAACAATTATGTAACTCAAAACAGCAATGAAAATGCATTTTATTTACTTCCATTTCATGTTCTCGGCTATCACTTTTGGTGTAGGGGTTTTTAAAGGCATAAGGAGCAGCTAACAAGCTTCCACTGGCCTTTAGTGCTTTTGAAAAACCCCTTTAATATCCCAAATTAAAGCTAAAAAATTTTCTGTGAAAGGTTGAAGGCAAATCTCTCATTGATGTCACCAGGAAGATCTGTAATTGTTCCCTTAATGTACAGTTGCTCTTCCCATCTCCCCCAGTCATCTCCAAACCAAAAGCAGTTCACTATTCCAAACCACACCGTGGGCTTCTACACTCAAATTCCTGCACATGTCGTGTTCATGGAACTTCTTTCAATATCAATGAGAGTTCAGTCCCCAGAATGACTGCAGAAAGCACAAGAATCTGGAAGTGTCCACAAACAATCTACAATGCAGATAGAAAAGTCTTGTTTTACATACGCTGGCAAAAACTAAACAGCTTTCTATCTAGCTCCTACTTGAAGAAGTTTGATATCACTGAAGCTACAAGACAAGCTAACCTCCAAAGCTTATGAAATTATATTAAAATTTATATTTTCTCTGAGGAAATACCCCGAAGTCCTATTATCTTCAGGTAAACAAGTCAGTATTCCGTCTTCACCTTGTGGAATATCCAGTGCTTGTAGGCATCAACTGTGACCACTGCCAGGCCTGCAAAACATTGACACAGAATACCAGAATAGTGCTTTACCCTCTCACAGCTCTGCAAGGCCACCATCCCCCTCCCAGCACAGAGCCTCTGCTGCCACAGCACCCAAGCCATCTCTTTGTAGTGGAGGAAGGCTGCAATTGCCACTCTAGCACAGCTGTATCCACCCCACCAGTGCTGCAGCTCAGCTACCAAACCTTTTTGTGATCCCCTTTGGAAGTTCCCAGGCAAAGGCCCTTGGTTCTGCATGTACAGAGATCATTGTGCACGTGCAGCCACTCAGGAATGTTCAGGACATTGGAGTCACTGCTCAGGTGCAGCGGCTCCTCTGGGCTCCTGCTGCTGCCACTCCATCAGGAATGGTGGCAGGGACAGATCCTGCTGCCACTGGGGCTGTGAGGAACTCATCTGAGGAACCAGCAGGTCTCTGGATCCCTCCCCACTCTGGGGAGAGTACATTTGGGGTGGTACATGCACTCTGCCACCCCCTCATCGCCAAAGGAGCAGAGCCTGTGAGAGCAGGGAGCGGATCCCCCAGCAGGGCACCTGAAGCCCTGCCTGGTCCTCAGCTCAGATTGCTGCATTTGGCCTTTAGATTCTGAACAGTGTCCCTGCTTCCCTGCCCATGGCACAGAGCTGGACCTCAGTCACCTCTAAAGACTGTTCCAAGCCCAGCCATTCTGTGATCATCAGTCACATCATCCAGATCAACAGACTTTATCAGAGAAACTGTTGGGTTTTGTACTGATTACACAGTCTAAGAGGAAATCTGTTTAGACTTCCATGTGCCTTACACACAAACATTTAGAAGAGCAGTTTTTTAATACAGACCAGTCATGATCCTATTGCAGTGAGTTGAAAAGATGTGCTTTGCTCGGCAAATTCATGCCAGATCAGTTGATTATTTTCTCCTTCCATATGAAAATGTTTATGTGGGTGTTTCTGAATACTTTGTGAATAGCTCACAAAGACAAATTTTACTTCTAGGTAGTACTGGCAGCCTTGCTCAAAACTCAGTCATGATCTCAGCCTTTCACAAAACTTAGGGAGTTTTTCCCCCAGGAAATCTCTCTTCTTTTGTTTTCCCCTCTGGTTTGAAAGAATCTGAGACTGCTTTTCAGCAATTCCAAAAAGCAGCTGAATGTTACCACTATATGTCAGCAGCAATGAATATGAGTGACAGAGAGGCTGCTAATGCTTATGAAATGTGGGTCAGGCTGAGACTGAGCCACTGATTTTTCTTGATCACTAAGATATTTGGTGTAACTTCATAGATTCATCAGTAGACATTCTGGCTAACACCCTGAAGTTACTGATACTGGGGGAACCTGAAACTCAGACAAGAATATTTTTGGTTTTTAGTCGACAAAACAAAATTCCTGCCTTTAATTTAACTGCATGGTGCTTTCCATGAGGTTAAGGGAACCATGGAGCAGAGGACACACAGTTTTCTGTCAGGCTTCTTCCATTTCAAACTGTAGCCAGTGACATCTTTCCAGTCACCACAAACATCCTCTGTCTTCACACGCTGTAGCCTAGTGGGTTTTGGAAGCAAAGTTCCCAAACTGAACCATAAGGGCACAAGAACTCTCTTGAGACCCCTAAAAGGTTTTCCAGCCCCAAGGCTCTGCAGGCAGGGCTGCCTTGCTGTGACACACAGGATGTGCATGCTGTGACTGAGGAGCTGCTGCTGCACCCAGCTGAGTATGGGAGCGCTCCCTAAAGCTTCTGGGGAGGATGGATTTGGGCAAGAAGGGAATAAGGCAAAAAACCCCATGTGTGTAACTGCACAGCTTGAGAGGAACCTTGCCAGAGCATGAACCCAATAATTTGGCCTGTTCTCATGGGGACAAATGTGATTAATTAAGAGTTTTGCAGCTCAGTCACGGCTTGGCCAGTGAATTCAGGAATTTTTTTGGATTACAAAACAGGTGGCAGAGAAATCCTCATCTGACCCCAAACTGGAACTGTTCCCAAGTGTCAATTCATCAATATTTTAGTTTAAAAACATCATAATCAAGACATTGCCACATGCTTTGTTTTACTCCCATGGGGAGTCACCTCTCCTGTATGCACTGCTCCTGACACTTCCTGTATATATAACGGTGATGAATTTATTTCTGTATGGATTTTTCTCCTGTGTATTTAAAAATAAGATTGTTTCTTTTAATGGCAAGCAACTTTCTGATGTGTTTTCTTTTTAGGAAACCAATAGATAAAATATTTAGATGAGCTTTTGTCTTCTGTAATTTCATAAATTCAGAATTTGAAATCCTTATGCAAACCAGCAAAACGTGGCAGGTTTCAGCAATTTAAGACATCCCATGCAACGATGCAAAGTAATCCATGGAAATGGCACCTGTGGTTTTAAGATTGTTACAGTAACCACTACCCTGGGTAAAGTTTTGGTTTTGCACTCAGCCAAATATGGCAGGTCTTGGGCAAGAATGCAAGAACTCACACATTGTAATGCACAACTGATTAAAATAAATAATAAAAATTAATTAAACTTTTAAGATGCCATGAAGCTTCCAGCTTTCTCATAATGGTAAATAACTCCCCTGGCCTGTCAATGTAATGTGTGCATTGTAAAGGTGAATGCTGGTTCAATGCTGCCCTCTAGAGGAGACTTTTTAAAATAGAAGCAAATTTTATGCAAATTTTGTGCTGTGACAGTGTCTCTTAATTTACAGCATGCCTGACTTTTGTGTAACTCTACAGTTTGAACACATACTTGTAAAACCAGGAGTGCATGGACAGAACTTTTTTTTTCCAAATCTGGTATTTCTTTCTTGGGAAATACAACAGTAATCTCACATTTTTTCAGTCCCAGATATCTGTTGGGACAGATATCTGTAAATGATCTGTTGCCCAGATAATTTACAGCATTATGCACATATAATCTACCTATAGTAGGTTTCCTGACACATTTCTATTTTTAAAATTTTGAGCATGGAAGCTCTGAATTTTCTTTGTAGGCAATAGATTTCTCTCCAAGATATGCAAAATATTAATAACTGTAAATTATTAAGAGATAAAAATTTAAATGTCCCCAAAGCACTCATCCTGGACAAATAGTGCAGGTATGTGGCTGAATTCAGCTCAGTGAGTTTGGTTCCACTGTAATCCAGCAGAGGAAGGAGTGTCCAGAGGTGGAAGAACCCCAGTATTGCTTTGTTTAATTTGAAATTCCTGCTTTTTACCTGTTCAGGACAGGCTGACATGCTGAGCAGCACAGCCAGCCTTGCAGAGGTTTAACCAGGAGATTTTCAAGTGAGAAGTTACACATATGGGTAATTTCAAAAGGCCTGTGACACTCTGACCTGCCAAGGCAATCACTGTGGCACACACTGAACCTGGCACCTTTACAGGACAGTTTATGTAAGCACATTTCTTGACCCTTTGCAATAGTGGGTTGGTTTTTGTGTATTTTTTTTTTAACAAAAAGGAAGGGGCAGAGAGAAACTGGTCACTCTAGTTAGTCCAGTCTCAGTGTCACTGCAGTCACCTGCCTTTTAACCATGTCCCTGGCACTGCACTGCACCTGACCATAATTACTTCAGTTTGAAATACTCCAGAGCTCCACCTGGGGGAATCCATTACAGACTGAAGCAAACCAGTGAGTAAAAAAAAATTCCTAAACTTTATTTTCCCTGGTGATAATTTGTATTTGTAAGCTAAAAATTGCTTTTAGTACTTTCACATGCCCAGGTGAACCACTGCAACTTTGCCATGTGCTTGTGTCCCATCAGATGGCACAACACCAGGGATGTGTGGCTGTTGTGTAACCTGCAGCTAAAGTCAGTGCTGAAAATCTGTCACTTAGATATGAATGGAGGAAGGACTTAATCGATGATATTATTGTATACTACTGTAGGGAGCCTGGGGGAAACCACAGCAAGGCTGGGAAACACGAGTTTTCCATGCATAAGTTGAATTATTGACAAGAGAATGGAGTAAGAAATACATTAGTAATGTTTGTGGCTTTCCTGTGACTTAGGACAAACAATTAATTCCTGTTAAGTTCTGCTAGAAGTTGCCTTCAAGTGTGGTTTCATGGAACAGTCAGCTCACTTCTCTGTCAGCTCACTTGTGTGGTTTCTTACATAACTTAGATATTAATGAACAGAAACTTTAAAAGGAGTTGACCTAAGTATCTGTAAATGACACTGATCCCATCTGCTGCTTTTTATTATAATGTTAAACACTGTATTTAAAAAGTTCATTTTACAGGAATTTATGAAGTGTAGGTGAGTGCTTATCAAACTTGTATTTCTGCAATTACATTAAAAAATTAAAGTCTGGTTTTGCAAAGCAAAAGCACCCATGGTATCCACTGAACCTGTAAATTTAGCAGGAAAGGTCCTAAACTGCCATCAGTGCAAATGAGAGCTGGAGCCTGTTGTGTTTGCTGGTTTGTTTCATAGACTGCAGTTTTACAAACTATTTCATAACAGCTTTTTGAGTTTCAGTTTGGGTTTCTTTTTCTGCTATCTTAAAAACAATCAAAAATATTGAATATGAAGAATGTTCAGCACAAATACCACAGCCAAAACTGAAATTACTGCATTACATGACTTTGGACATAGAAATGATACAAAACTGATGTGTACAACAGCATTTGAGAAACTGTACCTGCTGATACCTCAAATCTGTGTACAGTTTAGAAAAATAATAAAACATGTGCCTTATCTGTCCATACTTGTTTTGAAATTATGTCAATAGAGCTTAATCCTCCACCACGTTATGCAAGTGTCCCTTATTTACTTGAGTGGTTGCATCACTCCAGGGAGGCTGTTCAGAGGAGAAAGGGCTGTTTGTGTGTTTGCAGCTTGCCAAAAATGAGTTTTGAATGTATTTACATGATATTTTATACAAAACTGGCTAAATCTCTGTATATGACCTTTGAAAAGAAATATATAGATATTAAAATTACAGAAAATGTACTTAACATCTCCACTTGCAAACTTTTTGTGACTTTTGATCATGTATGTGCCACAAAAAGTATTCTATTTACTCTTCTTTGGGGAACAACTACTTTAAAAATGAAGGCATTAATAACAGTATTTCTTATCCATTGTTTTAACATGTTAAAATGGTATTAATTAGTACTGCATCATGTATTTCTAGTTTAAAGCTGTAATGGACAATGCATTACTTTGAGACCTAAAAAAACTTTTTTTCAGTGATTTTTTTAATAAAAGCAAAGACTCAATTATATAAAATGGTCTCTCTGTACAGATTACTTTTACAATTGTGTGAATATGTATAATGAACTCTGCATTTGTAACCAAGAGTAAACTTTCCAAATTGTAAATGTTCAGGTTGTTATTATAAATAGCTAGTAAATATCTTAACCAGACAAGAGTTCAAATAAAGATTAACAGCCATTATTAACTTTTTCTCCACTGTCTTTTGTTCCTTAAAACCTGACCTTTATGAAACAATGTAGTTAGACTAAGTTCAATCTAACTTTAAGCACACAGCAATTTGGTTTTGCATTCTCCATATTGCACAAAATTTAAACTGCTCCTGTGTTCATCAAGTAATTGCAGCTAGAGATAATTATTGGTGGCTATAACTAGTGAGCAAAGTCTGCCAAGTGTAGTTTTAAAATTATCAGTTCTGTTTTTCTAGAGTTTTTAAAAGCTATTTGTCAGTTTAAACCAAAAAGAATGTGAACATGTATTTGAAAGGAAAAAAAAAGTGTCATTTTCTAGAATCAAGCTGGAAAAGTTGATGAACTTGGTTATGGGATACACCTAGCAGAACTCAATCCATCAAAGAACCTCTTTTCTGGTTCTTTATCCTATTTTTCTTTAGGTAATTCCAGTCAAACAGGAATGGAAGAAAGATCATTCTAATCTGATTGACAGCATTTCCTCTTTTAATCCTAACTATTACCTGCTTTAGGATTGGCTCTGAAGGAGTCAGTCAGGTGTCTCCTTATCCGCCACCAACCAAACACAGGGCTACAACACGTAAAAGGCTGGGTCTACTTCTTCTTTAACAGTGATGTGAAAGAATTATTTAACTTCTACCACTTTGGCTTAAAAATTTTCAACTAGAAAAGAAACTTCCTCAATGTGTATTTCAAACAAAGAGCGCTGTAGCAGTACTGATGATCCTGAAGAGCTCCGAGGTGAGTGGGGTGTGGGGCTGGATGAACCCGAGCAGGGTAAAGCCCTGGGCTGTGCGGTTTAAGGGTGAGCTGCCAGCAGCCCTGCAGGGCCCCAGGACCGCAGCCTGTCCCCATCTGTCCCCACTCCTGCCTGGGAGGGAAGCGCTGCGCTGCCCTCCGGGTCCCTGGGTGAGCTCCAGCCCCGCTCCGGGCGCACGCAGGACCCGCCCCGTGCTCCGGGAGCCGCCGGGGCTGCGCTGGGCGCTCCGGCCGGGCACTGCCCGTGTCCCTGCTCCCGGTGCCTGGCGCTCCGGCCGGGCACTGCCCGCGTTCCTTCTCCGCCGCTGCCGCCCCTCCCCTCCCCTCCGGCCCGGCCCCCGCAGGAGGCGGCCGCTCCCTCCTTCCCTCCCTTCCTTCCCTTCGCTCCGCTGCCGGCCCGCGGGCGGCTCGGCGGCCATGCGGGCGGTACAGCCGCGCTCCCGGCAGCAGACCCTGGCCCTGCGGCGGCAGCTCGTCGGGTGAGTGCTGCGGGAGCGGGGCCGGGGCAGGGGACGGGGCCGGGGCCGGGGCCGGGGCCGGGCGGGCGCTGCCCCGGACGTGGCCGGGAGCGGGGCCGAGGCGCGGGCCCCGCCCGGCGGCAGCGCCATCGCGCCCGGGCTGGAAGCAGCGGCAGCGCCGGAGCGCCGCGCCCGCACAGCCCGGTGCGCTGCTGTAATTAACAGGAATTAGCCTTTCTTAAGGAGGGGGATTACGAAACTGCGCTGTAAAACCCGTATGATACCCAGGGCGCCTGTTTAGAGACTAAAGTGCTTAGAAAGCGTTTTCTAAGGAGGAGGCACGGCTGGGGCTGAGGCCGTGCTGGGCCAGGCAAGATTCTGGCTCAGCCACTATTATAGCCCGTCTTTCAGGAAACTAATTATACCAAAACCGTGATGGAATTAACAACAAACGTCTGCTCTCTGACAGAATGAGGGACAAGACTCAGTTCTAAACTTCTCGTTACCGGTGGTGTTTCAAGCAGCCTAAAGAAAGTGTTAATTCTATAGACGATCACTAAGTATGGCAACACAACTCTTTTATTTAACTGAGGGAATATTTTCGTACCATATATATTCAAATCCAAGGCTACTTTTATGTGCTGTATAATTACAAAAGTTGGGCTGAAAGTAAAAGCTGAAATTAGAATTATTCCAGTTACATGCACCTGAAAAATACTACACTGGGTATCAAATCTTTTTCCAATTGATTTGCCCTTCCACGAGCAACAGAGACCCAACTCTGCAAGCACTTTCTTAGCATCTTTTGAACAGTTACGAGAAGCTTAGAAAAACTCCCAAATGTTTTGCCAGCTCAGAGAGAAAGTATCAAAATACCTGCTGGGAGGGATAAGATAATGAAGCACTTTCTTACTTCACCATTGTCCTCTGTCATCCATTTGACAATGGCTTTGTATTTAGCGTCAAATTATTTCTGAATAAGCCATCTTTTACTAAATGAAAATGTGGATGTTTGGCATTGCCCTGCAGTCTCAAATCTCTGCAACTCCTACTTAGGCAGATGTGTTTCCATTTTACTTGTTTGGCAATTTATTTAAAAAGTGAAACAAAACAAATGCACTTAAGTAAAGCCAGCCTAATAAAATGACTCAGTGTTCTAGCTATGGTTAGTGAAGCTGTAGCAATCACCTGCAGCAAACTATCTGGAAAATCAGAACCTTGGCAGGAATAGCAAGAACATAGTAAGAATAATAAAAAGAACATATCACAAGGTAAGAGACACTACAGAACAAAAAGGGCCGACAGCACGGACAGTAAGGAATTGCCGTTAAGACAGGATGAAACTATAGAGGTGAGTCCTACTGCTTTGGCTAGACCCTCGAGTAGGATTTTCAGGTTTGGAGTGTGCTCTTTTCCTGTTAATCTAAGAAAATCTGAGTACAAGGCCTTTAGTTTAGGGGCCAAAAGCAGGATAACTGTGCCAGCAAACAGGAGAAATGTTTTTTATGAGTAGGATAAACTAAACTCACTAAGATATTTGCTTTCTGATGCTTCTCATAGCTCTTCTTGCAAGCTGTTTTTTCCTACTGATCCAGTGAAGATCACCAAGGCCAAAGGCCAGTATATGTATGATGAGAATGGGAGACAGTACCTTGACTGCATAAACAATGTGGCTCATGGTAAGCTAAAGTCATGGCACTGGATGTTATTTGATGCTGTTTTTTTAAGCAGAACAAAGAACAAGCAGTACTTTTACTGCCTTTGCACTGTGCTGGGGGAGGGGGTGTTTAATTGGAAAAGTGGAAGGAAACTTTCTTGAGCGTGTAGTTTGGGGAATTACAGTGTTCTTGAATTTGGGTGTGTCAATGTGCTTTCCAGACTTGCTTCCTGTCCTGTCTTCCTAGAAATGTGTCTAAAACATACAGATTTTTTTTCCATGGAAACTCAAGTAAAGCACCTCACTGTAAAATGAACAAGTGACATTTTGATGGTTTTATAAAAGTTACTGGTAAGTGTACAGTCACAAAACCACCGTGTGCTCAGTGTGGTGCCTTAATTGTGTATAATTAAGTGACTGCTGCTTTCTTACAGGATGTGAAATCTCTCTAACCTAACCCCTACCCCAGGGCTAGTAATTCTTTGATATTAAATCTTACCTGCACCTTCTCAAACTCCTGAACTGTGGCAATGCCTAAATCCAAGCATCAAATCAGACACTATTTGTTTTAGCAGATCAATTTCCAGTACTAACTACAAACCTTCTGAGGAGCACAGAAATGTTTTTACAAGATTGTTAAGGCCCTACTGATAATATCTCTGTACTATTAGAGAAATATAAGTGTTAATCTACCATGTGAATGAACACCATGGGTAATGTGAAGAACTCTCAAAGCACTCTCCACATTCTCTTGCAGTTGGACACTGTCACTCTGATGTAGTAAAGGCAGCCCATGAACAGAATCAGTTGTTAAATACAAATTCTCGTTACCTTCATGACAACATGGTTGATTATGCAGAGAGACTTTCAAAAACACTACCTGAGAAATTATGCATCTTCTATTTTTTGAATTCTGGGTAAGTTGGATACATTAGAATTGATAGAGGGGCTTTACTAGGGTATATACAGACAAGTATACACACTTTCTTATCAACAACCAGTTTCTGGTGTGGATGACTAGATACTGACAAAAACATGGGTCTGGTTCTGCAAGCTCTCAACCTGGGAACTAAACTTGTGCTTTATTTAAGAAAAGTTTTATTCTATTTGTAAGACCTTGGACCTCAAAACAGTAATGTAAATATTTGCTGTATTAGTTCCTTGTCTGATTTGTCTTCTGACTTGACAGTTATTCTCAAAATTAAATGTACCAATGCATTGCTTCTGTTGGGGAGGGGGGCACACATTCTTAAGCAAACTTCTGGAAGAAAAAGAAATGCCAAATTGTTTCTCAGAAAGTAGTTCCTGTACTCAGTAGTTCCTGTGCTCTGGCTTTTTAAGATCGATTCTGTTCTGGTGAACAGTCCTACCTAGTGAATGCTGATTACTGAGGAATTTGTGCATAACATGCAGCAAGTTCTGTCTGTTCTCTGCAGACACAAAGAACAGTGCAAGGGAAGTTAAGACTTCAAAACTCAAGATATCCACCGTGAAACAATTGCTGAATTTTTCCATTGTAGGTCTGAAGCCAACGACCTTGCCCTGAGACTGGCACGGCAGTACACAAAACACCAGGATGTGATTGTCTTAGACCAGTGAGTACATTGGCACTTTTTGGGTATAAGGCTCAGTTTTGGTCAGAGCATTTCTGAAATCCTCCTGTAGTAGAAAGACTGTAACCAGGAAGCTGAGGGAAGTAATTTTTGCCTCTGTTGAGTGTTTGCCAGCCCAGCCCTGAGAGCTGTGGTTGGGCTCTCCAGTCAGTACTGGACAGCTGTTGCACACTGCCAGGAGGGGCCATCAGTGACCTGCAGTGAGAGGGGCTGGGTTTGTTCTGCTACAAGGGACAGCCAGATCTCACTGCAGCTACAACTGTCTCATGGAAGGAGCAAAAGCATGGGAGCCAGCTGTGAAGATGTATGGTGACAGGAAAAAATACCTCAGATATAAGTTCAAACCTGAGGGATTTTGATAAGACATGGGAAAAAATGTCTTTCACCATGAATGGAGTCAAATATTAGAACAGAATGCCTACAGTCACTGGAAACTCCATTGCTGCAAGATATTCAGAAATAGGCCCTTCCCATTCTGCAATCTTGTGATACTGCTCAGGTCTTCCCTGCTGTGATTCCAGTCACCAGTGGCAAGTCCTGTCCCTCTGCATCCTTTATATGAAAAAAAAAAAAATCCAAGTAGTACTAAGCTTATTGATAGAAAAGAAATTGCAGAGCTGTTCTCAGCTTAAGTTAGTGAATTTCCTACCAGGTGATAGCAGCTGGCTACTTTGTACTATTTGGTATGCTAATACTAAAGAACTCTTGATACTGAGGAAATTACTGTTTAGTTCTGCCAATTGTTTTTTAAGTGCTTACCATGGACATCTGACATCTTTGATTGACATAAGCCCATATAAATTCAGAAATCTAGAAGGACAAAAGGAATGGGTCCACGTGGTATGTACTTCAGCCTATACCTATCAATTACTTGCCAATTATGTGAAGTTGTTTTTATGCAATATTGAATGTAGGATATTATTTCTTTGCATAGGCTCCTGTTCCAGACACATACAGAGGACTTTATAGAGAAGACCATGAAGATCCAGTAACAGCCTATGCTGATGAAGTAAAAAATATTATTGAGCATGCACAGAAGAGAGGCAGAAAGGTAAGATATCATTTCCTTAACTGTTTGTCTTGTCTTAGAAATGAATGTGCCTGATTGTAAGTACAATTCACAGTTACTAAACTAAGTGGGATGGACTTGTCAAAAAGTAAAGGTCACATTAATAATCAAAAACCCTCTAAGGACAAAGAGCTTGCTCCACAACTTTCTGTATTGTGTTCAAACATTATATGCTGTGTTTTAGATTGCTGCATTTTTTGTTGAATCTCTACCAAGTGTTGGTGGTCAAATCATTCCCCCAGCAGGATATTTTCAGAAGGTTGCAGAGTAAGTGGTCATTCATTATCTTTTTTTAACTTTAAATATTTGGTAAATAGATTCTCTGCCTGCTGCTTGACAGGTAGGAAATTACCCAAACCTTCATGTTAGAATGTGAATTGTATATGGCAAAGATCTGCATATAAACACACAGTATGCAGTATAGCCTTGTATGTATGTTTGTTTCCTCAAAGTTTGCAAAGTAACACTTTCTGCATGCTCCTAAACAATAACTGCTGTGTTCTCTTTCCTTTAAAGAGACAATCAAATCTGTTCTGTTACAGGCATGTGCACAAGGCAGGAGGTGTATTTATTGCTGATGAAATTCAAGTTGGCTTTGGCAGGGTTGGCAGGCACTTCTGGGCATTCCAGCTTCAGGGAGAGGATTTTATACCTGACATTGTCACTATGGGGAAGCCAATAGGAAATGGGCACCCACTTGCTTGTGTAGCAACAACAAAAGAAATCGCAGAAGCTTTTGCGGCCACAGGAGTGGAGTATTTTAATACAGTAAGTAAACAGCTGCCCACTTCTGTAAAGGAGCCTAAGGATTAAATCAGATACTCATGGTGTGTTTTTATTGGTATTTACCACACAGTAACTAAAGAGGAACTGTGTCACTCTACTATTTCTGTTTCTAGCCTGTGACTATGTATTGGCTCCATCTGATAAAAGTAATAATGTGCTCCTTGTATCACTGAGGCTACACTTTCAGTGACATGATTTCATCTTTCTTCCCTTTCCATGGCTGTGTGTTCCTTTCCTGGGCTCAGTTTGGTGGGAACCCTGTTTCATGTGCCATTGGATTAGCTGTGTTGGATGTAATTGAGAAGGAACACCTTCAGGCTCATGCCACAGAGGTAGGCAACTTCTTGATGAAGACACTCAAGGAGCAGCAAATCAAGCATCCCATCATTGGTGATGTCAGGTATCAGTGCCTTGTTTACATTTTTGGCAGCTTTCTCTTTGGTTCACTCAGTCCAATCCAACAGATGTTGTTTTGAGAAATTAATTAAATTTTGTGTTTTCAGTGAAAATAGCCTCCTGTAAAACTAAGTAAAACAAACTTGAGCTTATCTGAAGTCTCATATACTTTGCCACTCTGGGCCACTACTGTTTTATCAATTTATTAGCTGCTAAAACTGTTGAACTGCTTCAACTGCTACTGTTCAAACTGCTGTTTGAAGTCAAAGTTCAAGTGCACAGGGTACAGAAATGATGAGCCAGATGGAAAACATGTTTAACATCCTGTCCTGCTCTGCCAGTGTGAGCAGACAGAAGTCTCTATTACCACATTTTTTCAGAACAGCAAAACTTTTTTCTAACAGTAGCCAAACATCAGGTAACTCTCATGCAATAAAGGTCTGGTGTTAAAAAACTCTTTTTTTAGTTCACTTGTACTTCCTTCCTCTGACACTGACTGACAGACTGAGTGTTTTTATTTCTTTTACAGAGGTTGTGGCTTATTCATTGGAGTGGATTTAATCAAGGACCAAGCAGAAAGGACTCCAGCCACAGCAGAAGCAGAGGAACTAATAACAAGGTACAGGACTTGCTAAAACACAACCAGCTGGCCAAAAGTGAAACCAGTCAGTGTAGAAAGTGTGACATCCTGCAGGCTGGTGTTGCAAGTTTTCCTGAGCTACATGCAGAGGAAAATGTAATTCTTCATTATTGCTCTTTCCAGACTTAAGGAAAAATATATTCTACTGAGTACAGATGGGCCAGGAAGAAATGTGCTGAAATTCAAGCCCCCGATGTGTTTTAGTATGGAGGATGCAAAATTTGTTGTGGAGACAATTGACCAAATACTAACAGGTAAAAAATGATCAAAACCCTCAAAAATAGTGGGTGGTTCTGAACTTTCTTGAAGACAATGCTGAGCTACTGAGCCAAATTTTCAGAAATGCTAAAATGGAGCAAAGATGGTAAATGCTGAGCACACAGCCTTCCCTTCTCAGTTTTTCTGTGAAGTTCTCCAACAAACCTACTTCCTCTGCAGAGGCATGTGCTTTTTAAAATAGCTTTGCTCTGGCTGAGGTTTGAGTGTTTACCTTATCCAAACAAGCACAATTTGTAAAATATGTCCTGTTCCTGAAAGCTGTAATCTATGTGCTTTTGCCACTTAAGCTTTTTATACAACTTCTACAAACTTAGCATTAAGAAATGTGTAAATTATGTCACAAAGTCATGGCTTTTCTAAGTTGTTTCTTATTCTCTCTTCAGATATGGAAAAAGAATGTCTGAGCCAAAAGAAAACAACTGTTTGTTCCACCTGAGCAGGTATTTACCTATAGCCACCCAGTACTACTTACAAGCCAACTTCTAAACATAACTTCAGAAGCACTGTGAGAATAAAGCTTCCTCTGAGATGCTTTTACTCAAAGTTTGCAGGAATTTCTGGGAATCTCCAGGCATGGACCACACTTGTGGTGGCATTCACAACTGCCCTCCATCACTCTGACCCTCCCAGCAGCACTGTGTGCATCACTTGGTGTAAGCAAGGGCCAACATGTCCCAGACATGACTGTCTCTAGAGCATGCAAATGACTGCACATCCACACAAACAGCTTTTCTGCTTGCTGCTCAGTGCCTTCAGGCTCCACCTGCATAACCACTTCTCAGCAGATCTCCCCTTAAGTGTCATTTCAGGTTCACAGCTGGCATCTCATCCTTCAGGATCCATTCACCCCTAGACTCAAAAGTTTGTGGGTATCAGAGTAAGATTGGTCTTGTTTAGTCTTCAAAGCCTTGTTATGTCTTCATCTGTTGAGATCCCTCAGTAGGTTGCCAAGAGAACATCTAGCTGCAACTCAGTTTGCTGCACACCCATGAGCACAGTGTAACTCACAGTTAACACCTTGGTACACTTAGTACTTCTCCAAACTTCTCTGACTAAAAGACACCCACATGTTTGGTAGAACTCTGGATAGCTGGGCAGGAGTGCACCTAATGTGGTCATTGTGAGCAGTGGAATCACCTGTGACCTCAACCACCATGAGATTCACAGTGCTATGGCCCTGAGCTAAGGAGAAATATGGTTTTAGTTCAATGTATATTAGTATAGCAGGCACAAGAGAAATGTGTTAATATTTTATTTAGCAAGTTAATGGAAAGACATACAGCTGTTTATACTACTTATTCTTAGGAACAGAAAGATTACTGAACAGTGCCAGTGCAAATTAGAGGCCTAATGACTTAATGTACTTATCTGTGATCTAAACTAAGCAAGAAAAATGCCTTTATTTTCTACAGGAAACCAAGAATGCAAAAAGCCTCTTACTAAGTACAGTACTAGTAAGACACTTACATATAATGTAAGCGAAAGTGAGGCAATGGAGTAATTTCTTTTAATGATACTTTTACAAAAAAACCCATAACATTATTTTCTTTCCATAGGTTTCAAACAATGTTCAAGATCTACTACTAAGAAACATTATTCTACTATAATAATGCACATTTAATCTTCATCCTAGCATGTCTTAGACCAGATAAGTCACCTCTGATTTTTGTTTTCATTTTTCTTGTTTTTAGTAAAAGCTCTAGGAGAAATAAATTTTACAAGAGCTTGTCTCAACTCTGGCAGTGTGGAATTAGCTTTTATTTAAAACTGCATATCTAAAACTGATTCTAAAGGAGGATTTTTCTAATGGCCACTACAAAATACATTTGCTAAATTTGTGTACTTTCAGGTTATGACTTTTTCAAATCAGGATGAGCCAATGGGTGTTCTGATATTTTCAGGTCTTCAGCTATCTTTGCAAACACCATTCCAGGTGCCAGTACACCCAGTCCTTGCCAGGACTCTGATGAGTTTCAGCAGCCAGTGTCAGAACAAGGTCCCTAAGTAGCACTGTATTCAACAAACACTCTCAAGCCACCAGTTAAAGTCAAAAACTTCAGTTCCAAATTCCTGACATCAAACACATGAGGGACAGACAGCTGAGGGCTACGGCTCCCAAACCACTTCTTACAAACACAGTCTGTCCTCGAGAAATACCCAAGTAGGATTAGTAAATTAAGAGGAGTTTACAGCCATAAGCAACAACCTTGTGCACAAGCCTTCACTTTCACCAGGCAGTTCTTTGTATCACAAACTTTTCATGCAAAGAAGAAAGGGAAAAGCCAGCTCTGCATTTAAGTACCAGTATCCTCAGTTCCTGCCTAAGGCCACATCACCTGGTAAGGAAGCATTACCTGAGCACCTACTTACAAAAACCACCACAACACCACCAGCTGACAAACTCTTGCTAGGACACTACCAGCCACAAGGCCTGCAGCACTATGGCCCTGCTACCATGCACTTTTCCCACCGGAGGGCCAAGTGCTTGCTAGAAAAATATTCTGCTACCCCTTATTTCACAGAAAAAAAAATATTCAAAGTATGTAATAAAGTATTTAAATTTTAAATCTTGAGACAGTAATACTTCTAAATACTGTACTCATTTTTTTCAGTGATCTGCTGGTTTTTTATTTGCAATTAAGCCAGGCTGGAGGTTACATGGTCCAGCTGTAAAATTGTCAACTATCTGATTTTTTTTGTCCAATACTGAAGACTTTCACCTAACACCAGAAGAGTCTTACAGACTTCTAAACTTACAAGCCAGTTCTTCTTTTCAAGGACAACCAGCAGGGAGCAGCAGATTATAGTCCATGCAGAAATAGCTGCATCCCTTGATAAAAAACCTGCAAAGATCACTAGTAACATGTGTTTGTTTCTTGTCTTAGTTACTTGGTTTGATTCCACTTGCAGGTGTTACTTGTTCAAAGAGAATTTGTTACAAGAAAAAAAACATTGCCAGATTTTAGCTTTAAAAGGAGATTACTATCAAATTGATCACTGGAACAAAGATTAGAAGTTTACTTTGTGCAGTAGAGCTTGCTACTTATAGTCTGCAACAAGACAGGCAAATCACATGACAGTTATTGCCTTAAAATAGCAGTAAACTAACAGTAAAGTCAAAAAAGGAGAGTATTTCTAGCTGGTCAGTTATCTCTAGAGAAAGAGATGTTTTTTCCACCCACAACTGCAGTGGAAGTTCCTCTAGCCTTTTCTATTATACAAAAAGGCTGCAAAAATTCAGACTTTGCATTGGTAATTGAATGTCTGTCCAACCTGCCTTTCAAGGCAGGTATATACAGCCTATTAACAACTTGCAGAAAAGTCTCAGACTCAAGACAGTGAACTATGGAGGAAGTGCAGCCAGCTTCTTGCACAGCTCTCAGCTCCCTCCTGCAATGCTGTCCAGACTCCCAAGGCCTGACACCTGCGGCTCTGGCTCCTCCTACAGAGCCCAAAGCAGACACCAGTGCAGTCACTGAGCTCTGTGCCTGCCTAGAGCAGAGCCACCACCTCACCAGCACAGCCCCACCACAGCTGGGGCTCCTCACTGAGCTCTCCTCCACAACCTCCAGGCACAAGTGACAGCAGGTTTGAGCTGCCACTTCAACTGCAAGTGAGCACAACTACCAACACAGCCTTCTAGTTTTAAGATTAAAAACATTTAAGCACAACTCTTAATCTATCAAGGTACTGCCATGAACTAAGTTCTGGGAACAGGATACTGGTGTTTTACTAACACATGAGCTGAAGAATGGCACAAGACACTAGATTACGCCTTTTTTATTTCAAAAGCTAGGATAGCTCCAATATCCATGTCATGGTGAATCAGAACACATGTAAAATACCTTACAATACATTAGATTCCAAAAAGGTACCAAAAAGTACAGTAAAATTAACACTTCCATTACAGGAAATGTATGACACAAAAACAATACAAAATAAAAAGGTGGAAAGTGACACTGGTTCCCTAAGATGCATCTCATTCTGTACAACTGGAGTAATGCAGAGTCCATAGTTAACTCCAAGAGGCAGTCCCTAGATGCAGAGCTGCAGCTTTAAGCAGACCCTCAAAATCAGTTTCAGTTTAACCTATTAATGAAATCATTAATTAATATCTTCAGCAATGCTGAAAATTACACACCACACTGTCTAGACAACTAGTTATTGGTAAGTAATAAACATGTAAAACATTTCCAGGGAGCTCTTCCAAGTAAGATGCACATTTAACAGGCCATAGAAATTTATTGTAAAGTTAAATTTGGTACAGAACTGAAGTATCCATCTACAGCATTGTATACAAAACCTATGCAGTCATTTTCCAAAAGAGACCATGCCACTGCATACCTGAATAAGTTTGATCAATATGGCTTGTAGTTATTCTGATGACCACCACGTCTTGGTGTCTTCCCATAATTTGCACTGCCTTGACCTATGAACAAGAGAACAAATGCATTAAACTGCTAATTAGTTATGCTTGCTTATACCCAATACAGTTCTCTTTACTTACTGTAATCATAGCCTGGTCCATATCCATAATACCCATATCCTGAATAATCATAGCCTCCATAGCCACCATAACCTTGCTGATAGCCGTATCCTTGATTCCCATAACCCTGGTTCCAGTAATTGCCATAACCTTGATTCCAATTTTGACTTTGAGCTATAGAAGGGAAAACCATCCACAAAATCCCATTTTAGTACACACAACTTATTTAGAATGTGTCCATACTAAAGTAGTGTGTGTGGTACTTACCGCCGCCTCTTCCACCTCTGCCTCTTCCTCCATAGCTACCTCTTCCTCCTCCACTACTGAACTGTTGCTGCTGGTACACTTCTTTTGGCTGTGCTACCTTAATCTCACACTGCAAATAAAAAACAAGGAAGAGTCTGTTAAGTGTTTCAGAGCAGCATTGCCCCACCTGAGCACCTGGAGAAGCCAGAGGTTCCTCTGGAGGCAAAGGAGGTGTACGTGCTGTGCTGCTGGTCAGGTGAGCAGCACTAATGCAGGGACATCTGATTTATTGTGCCACCTGGGCAAAGGTGAGTGCCTGCCAGCCTTTCCCAGAGGCCACTGCTGGCAGGGCATTTTATCCTGCCTATTCCCTACCATGGGTTTCACCATGAAGAGGTGCTGAGGCCACCTCTCCTGCAGGAGCCACAAGGCTGCCCTCTCACCTGGCACAAGCTCCAGACAAGGCTGTTGCTGTCAGACTGCTTCACCTGACCTGCACTGAATGAACAGGATTCTAAGAAATGCACAAAAGAAGTTTTCCTGGCAGCCATTGTACACCCTACACACTGTGTGTGTGGATAGACTGTACCACACCCCTACCAACACCTGAAATCACCATTCATCAAATACTAACAGGTAAAAGCAACCAGAACTGACATTTCCAAGACAAGGTTCCCAGGCTGCAGTTCAAGCTGTCAGCCAAGTGCCAGGTTCCTGGATCTGTGCACAGTCCAAGACTAAAGCTACTGTGCTGCAAAAGGAACAGCACCTGAGCAAGCCTGGCTCGGCATTCTTTACCACAGGACCTTTAAGGTAATCTGCTTATTATTATCTATGGCTAAAACACAAAAACAAGTCATAGATATGATACAGGAATTTCTCAGCTCTCTTGGCATTTAGGCATTCATCTCTCCAGAAAACAAACTTCACTTCTAACCAGTGACTTTAACACTGCATTAGGTTTGCCAAAATTTGTTCTGTATTGTGCCAAGACCAGTTTTAAACCAAATCCAAGTCAGTGTCAGACAGTATGACCCAGTGTAATAAACAAGTTATGTGGTCAGCACTGGCCTCAGAGCAAGGGAACAGGGACACCTCGAGCCAGTACACCTCATTTGCCTCCAGTCTCTCTACATTTGTTGATCCATGAGCCTCTCTCCATGAGCTATTCCCTCAAATGAGCAGTCAGCTGGTCAGAGCACCTCACACCACCCTTACAGTGGCTCTCATAACCAGCTGACCCAGCATAAATTTCCTCAAGTGTACATTCACTCCCTGGATCCTCGTAGTGGGTTTACATGACAAGGTTTTGGTAGCAGGGGGGCTCCAGAGAGAAGAAGGCAGAAGCTGTCCCCCAGCAGACAGAGCCACTTTCAGCCAGGTGCTTGCAAAATTATGCATCTGCAAGGCTTTCGTTTATGCAAGTGCTCTGTGCTGAAAATAGGCATCTACCTGCTGGAATGGCTTACACTGCTACACAAGCCAATTTCTCCACATCTATTTAATGAATGCAATTAGATACTTAGTATACCAAAGGCCCTAAAATCCAGCAATGAAAGCCACAAGTATTGTCAAAGAGCTTTGGCAGCCTCTGTGACAGAACTTAGGGCAAAACACTGCTGTGGTAAAATTCAAGCTGTCCTTATTGCAAATTCAGTACTTTGACACAAGGGGTCTACAAAAGCTTTTTCAGGTTAGAGATGTAGAAGTATAATCCTTGAAAAAAGAGTTACAAGTCAGAGTTTGTACCTTGCTTCCACTGACGTTGTGGAATTTCTTCTCCAAAACCTTCTTCACAGGATCCTCTTCCTTGAAAGTGATGAACACAAAGCCCCTCCTTTTGTTGGTCTTTGGATCCATTGGCAGTTCAATTGCTTCAATCTGAAGATGTGAAATACTATTTTCAGACTCATGCTTTAGATGAACAGTCAAATGCACAGAAACTGGGACAGCAAAACTGTAAATTTTCTCTTTATGCATATTATGCAACACCAAAATTGCAAGCTTCTCTATGCTAACAGTGGCTTTCAGATCCAAGATTTCCATTTTACAACTCTTCAAACTGGTGTTAACATCAGCTAAAACACTTTGAGTTAAAGACAAGAGTCTCTAACTAGCAATGGAAGCACCTAGTGCAGGAAGTGCCACCTCTGCTCTCAAGTTGGGAAACTTCTGGATGTTACAGAAGGGTTGATACATCTGAAGTTAACTTACTCTGAAACTTGCAAATTATTAATAAACTACACAGCAACTGGAGACTATACTTTCAGAGTTTACAAAGATACCATTACACACCTCTCCAAACTCTCCAAAGTATTCCCTGATTTTCTCTTCTGTAGCTTCTGGATTTAGCCCACCAACAAATATTTTCTTCACTGGATCCTTTTTCATTGCCATGGCCTTCTTGGGATCAATTAGTCGTCCATCTAGTCTGTGTTCTTTCTGTTCCAGAACCTAAAAGACAATTTGGTATGATTAACTCAAGCTGAAAACTTTCCCCTAGAAGTTAAAGATCTAAAATATTTTGCTCAAATTCACCTTTTCAACACTCCCAGGTTCTTTGAAGAGAATAAATCCAAAGCCTCTGGATCTTCCTGTGTTAGGGTCCATCTTTATCGTACAGTCGGTTACCTCACCAAATTTGGTGAAATAATCTTTCAAGTCTTTTTTGCTTGTATCCCAACTGAGGCCACCAACAAACATCTTCCTGAAATTTCAAGGAGAGAAGAGCTATTCAGATTCAGGAAGCACTGAGAACAGGCCATGCAGTAAGATGCTCAGTGGTACACACCTCAGCAGCATTGTCAGAACAGGACTGGCTGTTCCCAGTGCAACACCTGCACCTTGTCAAAAGCTGCTGATATTACGGAGTGCACAAGGGTGGGCTTCTCCCCCTCTTTTTGAGGGAATGCCACAATGCACCCTACCATTGTTTAGGGTAATACAAAAATTAATAAGAATAGCCTGAAATATTCCTTGCCAGTAACTTCTGTTCTTAATGAAAGTATTCTATAATTTGCAAGAAAGCAGTATTGATTATCAAGTACTGCCAACTCAGTTTTTGCAAAGAACTTAGGATCATTCCTACTGCTCTGAAAACATTCAGCAAAGAATAAGGTACCAAAAGCAAAGTATTTGAGGTCTCTTAGGTTTTGGTTAATGAGCTGGAAAAATTTTAGTCCAGGTATCTGTGACCTCCAATAACAGTCACATAGACCAGATGGGACTTTGGACCTGCCTTAACTCCTGTGCTGTGCACTGCTTCCTGCTCAGTTACTGACTCTAGTTCTGTCTTCATCTGTACTACAGGAGTCTCTCCATCCTCAGTTTTAATTCCAAGTGGGCGGATACAGTTCTTCCCTGCCCACTTTCCCATACAAAATACCCTCTGAAGGAGGATATCTAGCTCAAAGAACTAAATTCAAGGCACAATACAGAAGTGAAGCTAACAAACAAAACAGTGATAGCAGGCAATAAGGCATTTTTCAAATGCTTTACTTCAAATGAAAACATTAATAACATGGCTGCATTTTCTATTTTCATAGTTTCCAAGGTAACAAACTAAGCTTTTAAAAGCATTCGAGCCTTTTTATCTAACTATAGACTGAAGCAGTTCAAGTTGTCATTACTCTTGTTTGGAGGTAACCTAGATTGACACTGGAAGGTAGCAGCGCTTGAGAAATGAAACTGTGCTTAGATAAAATTGGCTTTTGGTGTTTATGTGTAACTTTGCAATAATCGGCATCTGTTTATGTACAACAGGCAATGGTGGGGGGTTCCCTTTTTTCTTAAACTGGATGAAACCCTACCCTTTATCTGCTGAAGTTTTTCAGCAGAGCAAGCTGTGCACTCTCGGTGAGTGCAGCAGGAAGCAGCGGGCCCCAATACAGCGTGTGCTTCCTGCAGCCATTACAGCAGAGCCCTGGAGGAACGGCCCAGGGAACTTTATTCACCCTTTCGACACTAGGGCAAAGAAAGGGGCTTGGGGGATTCCTTCCCATCCCAACAGCTGCCTGTGGCTGCTCTAACCTGTATGGACTGACAGCACACCCTGTCATCGCTGACCACACTCACAGAACAATCAAGAGATGGGGAATTTGTCTGGAGGCAGCTATGGCTGCTCTATGGAATTGCCACATGCTAGACTCACCTCTCACCACAGCACCGTGTGTTACACTTTGCAATTTGCAGTGCTTTGTTTTGTAACTGGAAAAACCGATACCTAATTTAAATAACACAGTGTTTAAAACTTTTGAACCTTTGAAACTGACAAAAAACCCGATATTTGGCTTTTCCTTCATAGGTCACAAACTGGACAACTGCACCCTTAACACGAAGTCATATTTCCCTCCTGAGTGTATTTGTGCAGCTAAACTGAAGCTTATTTTAGCTCATAACAAAACACTGTAAAATCAGTGCCTTGGACAGCACTACATTTTTCACATACGTCAATCCCTCTGAATAAGTGCTTTTCTAAGAAGTTTCATTTCATTCCGATTTGGGGCTGAAGCTTGTCACCTCCTGTTCATGAAAGGAAAATACATCACCCTTTTTTCAGCACAAAATACTAGAAGCGTTAAAAGGCCTGGTTCGCAATCCTTGTAGTGTCTGCAAAGAGTACATCCGGCCACAGCTCGCGGGAAGCCTGTGCAAGTGTTACTCGTTCCTTTATAGTCAAAAATCTATTACAGCGGCTTTAGCGCTCTGTTTAACCGAAGGGATCTGACCCTCCGGTTCAGAGCTCAGCGGTAACAAAGGGAGTTCCAATTAAATACACGGGGCAGCCCGAATAACAAAGAACTGCTTGAGAAATAGCCAGGTAATGTTGGTGACAATTACGCGTGTTTATGAACAGATCAACTAAGATGGGAAAGAAATTCCTCTTGTATACACAAGAATTCCACCACCAAAGCACAGCGAAACTACACTGACTGCTCCAGAAATCCCTTGCAAGACTTAAGGCAGTTTCTGACAATGCTGCAAAGTAGCACACCAAAATAGCTCTTACCGATTTAAACACACCGCGCATTATCTCAATCGTGCTGGTTTTCCTTTTACTTCCCTTAAAAAATACTTAGGTTATCAACGCCGCCTTCCAGGGCCAGGATTATTTTTTACGTGCTTTACACAAAACATTCACATTTCCACCGACGCCAGCGGCGATGGGCCACGCGATCCCCGCAAAGTTTGAGCCAGCCCCCCTCCCCCAACAGAAAGCAACTCCTTCCATCCGCCCCTTTCGCTAAAGAGGGAAAGGATGAAGAAAACGCGGGAGAGGTAAATCCCCTTCCATTTTACAGCGTGAGACGGCAACAGCCCCGCTCGGCGCCCCTCCCCCAGCCGCCACATGGCGCCAACAAAAGGCAGCGCCAGAACAAAGGAAGCGCTGGTGCTGCAGGGCCCCGGCTCGGCGGGGCCGCTCCCGCCGCCCTCCCGAGCGGGGCCGGGGGCGCTGCCGCCGCAGGGCCGCGCCGGGCCCGGCGCTCCGCACATGGCGCCCGCGCTTACCCCGCGTCCTCCTCGTTCTTGCTGGCGTTGATCTGATCGCCCTCGGCCCCATTCTGGCTGGCGGCCGTGCCCGCTGTTCCCGCCGCCGGGCCGGCTCCCGCCGCCGCCGCCGCCGTCGCCGCTCCCGCTGCTCCTGCCGCTCCCGCCGCCGCAGCGGCCGCGCCGGTCTCGGCCTGCTGCTCCCCGGCGCTCTCGGCCGCTTCGTGCCCGTTCTGGGTGGCGCCGGCCGCCAGCTGCTGCTCCGCTTCCGACATGGTGCCCCGTCCGCAGAGGCAGAGGGACGAGAGACGCCTGCGAGAGACGAGCGCGGGTCAGCGCGGCGGCTCCTCCCCGGCCGGGCCGGTCTGATCCGGTCCGCTCACACCCCTCCCCCTTCCCGCCGCCGCCATCCCGCTCGTACTCACTTTTAAAATCCGCTCCCGATAAAACCCGGGCTGACCGAAGTCTAATTAAAACCTCCTCGGCACTGGCGCTGGAGCCGATCCCGCTCCCCGCGGCTGCTCCGCACCGGCCCGACCTCCACCGCCGCCTCCCCCTCAGACACGTACTCGGGCCCGCGCCCGCGACGCGTGGCCGCCTTTATACTGCCGGAGCCTGCGCCACACCGCAACAAGGCGCGTCCTGATTGGACATAGCTGCCTGTCACTCAGAAGATTCTGCTCTCGCTGCTGGCTGCCCTGCCGCGGTGGGCGGGGCCACGCGGGGAGAGGCGGGCGAGGCGCGATCGGGAGTTGCCGGCGGGGCCGGGCGGGATCGGGAATCGGGATTGAGGCCGCGATCGGCAATCGGGAACCGGAATCGCGATCGCGCTCCCAGCACGGTGCGGGTTGGGCCGCGGCGGAGCGGGCCCGCGGTTCCGCACGGAGGGTCCGGCCGCGGCCGGAGCGCTGGGCTGTGCTCCGAGTGCCGCCCCGCTCCGGGCCGAGGTGTGTTACGGGCCCTGAGTCAGTTACTCCAGGAGCAGAGGTTTGCTTGATGATTCCAGCTCTGCTGGTTTTGCAACCGAGCGGGGCCAGAGTTTGTTGTTTTTAAACTTAGCTTTGGATATTACATAACTCGGGGCTGGAGCGCTGAGCACGTGCCCGGGCCTTAATTCCTTTTGCCCAAGGATATGTCAGCCTGGTTGGCTGAGTTATGGGTGAGGAGTCCAGAAGACAACTGCTCCCTGTAACCAGACATTATTTTATGGTATACAGCTCATAATGTCCTGTTTGCCCACGCCAAAGGAGCAGATTTTGCCTTCTAGATATACAGGTAAAGTTTACACATCTTTAAATAAAACTGAAAGTTAAGCCCTTCGCTTGTGGGCAAAAAGTAACAATTATTACCTAACTTCGTGCAGTAATGAGTGCACACGTTAATGCTCCACCCTCTGTCAAGTATGGCTTGTGGCTCAATTTAATCTGCTGTTAAAACTCAGGAGTGCCCACAGCCACTTGTAAATTGAAACAGTGCAGAAACATTTTAAGTGATCTGGTCTGGCTCATGAACTGTCCTTCAGCTGAGCTGCTTTTAGAACAGTTTTTATCCTAAAACTGTAGATCAGAATTCATCTTTAGGGATGTCTGTCTCAGCATAGGCTGCTGACAGGGTAAGGTATACTATACACAAACTCTCAACCACAACTTCTGTCTGAACTCCATAAAACAATGTTCTATGAAGTCAGGGCAGTAAAGACAGTACAGCAGAGCCAGTACACTTGAAAGTTGTAATGTCCTCAGAACAGGTTGTAGATGTTGCCTGATAGAGATGCTCATCTTTATGAGAACATCTTTTTATATCGTTTCCTTGTATTGAACTTTTAATAGAATGTTAGAAGCAAATAATTTTTTATAAGATACCATAATTTATACCATGTCAGAGGAGCTTACTCCACATCCAGCAAGGGGGCTTCTTGTGATTTTTCAAGCAGCTTTGGCTTAGATTTTAAACCCCTCAGGTCTGTACCAAAGAGATGTGGTTTGTGATTACAACCATCTGTCTGTCAGCTCAGTGCATTCCCTCAGCCTGTGCTGATGGCCTGCCTGGTGGGGAAATACCACACCTTTGTTTAAGGCACAGGAGCCAAGGCCATGCTGAGGCTGCAGGGCTGAAGTGGTGAATGCCCCTGCCCTGGTTCCCTGCCCATCTTCTTTTTGCAGCCTTTTGTGCATGCAGCTGTGGCAGGTGACTGCAGAAATGCGTCTGTGCTGAAGTTACAAGTTACAGAACCTGAGAGTAAAATGAAACTTGCGGCACTTGGCATGGGTCTGTCAGGCTCAGCTGATGGACATAACCTGAGTGCTCGGGATTACATATTTATAACTTCATTTTTTTGCAAGATTCACTGCCCATAACATCTGCTTTGTATTTTACCCAGTCTTGCTAAGGATGTAAATGACTGTCATTTCAATAGGACTTCTACATACATTTCCCTTTGCTTTCTCTTCTCTTTTTATTTCTCCAGTTCTCTTTTTTGCTTTGCTGAACCTGTCTCACCCTTCCCTACCACTGGCACTCAGTTAAGTGTTTTCAGTGTTTTCCTGTTTCTGACTAACAGCGCTTTCTTTAAAGCCTTGCACATTTCCAACTGCCCATTTCTCAATCTCCCACCCTGGCAATTCCAATTCCAGCAGCCCCAGCTGGCAGAGCTCTCTGTGATTCCCAGTTTTCCCATGTTAATGGCTGTTTGATTAAACCTTTGGTGTCCCATATCCAAGAACAGGATAACCATGTGGTTGTAGACTGCCTAAGCAGCCTGGTTTGAGAACTGACTGGCCCAACCAACAGAGTCGTTCTTTATGCACCTAGACATCAAGGACTGAGAAATTTGAGAATATGGGTTGTTGTGATTATTTTTTGTCTCACCAGGCCCCATCATGCCACAGGTAATTTTAAAGAATTCCTCTGGGCTGTGACTTGGGTTTTGGTCTTGCTTTTCACTCCCCACTCAAAGTGGTTAATCAAAGAAAAGTACACACATACCTTCTTGGGTGGTAATTCTCCCTATATGACACATTTACTGCTGAGAAAAAAGAAACTATCATTGTTTGCCATTTTTTAATCCTGTAATTGCTATGTTTACTCATGGTGCTGACTGAAATTCCAGTGAATTTTACTTGCATATGGGCCTTCTGATCTTGGGTCTAATTCTGCTGTTCTATCGGACTTGCAGTTTATGCCAAGCCCTGCCCTTGCTGTCTCTTCATGCAAGTTTTGTCCCATACCTATCTTAATTACCTCCTTCATTTTCTTGGTCATCCTCTCCATTTCCTCATTATTTCCCTGTTGATTTTCCTAGCTTCTCTTCTAAAAAATAAAAAAAAAAAAAAGAGAGAGAGAAACAACATATCATTCACTGCCTTAAAACTTGATGTAATTTCTGTTTCCCACATCCTATGCCTGTCTTGTCTAAGTTGATTGTATCTCAGGTCACAGATTGCCTACTCTACACCAAACACCACATTATAGGAAACTTCTGTCTGAGTTAGTCTTTATGCACAGCATAAGTAAATGCATTTTATTAATAATAATAATAACAACTATGCAAGTAATCCCATATATTTTAGTGATGGGACTGAATGTAATGGCTCAGAATAAGTATGGCAAAAAGGATTCCTTATGCTGATTTGCATAAGGAATACATGGAATTAAGATGAATAGCAGATCTCTTTAAGTAGGAATTGACAATATATCTTTTAAAAAGCATTATTTAACCAATTGCCTCTTTTAATTTGTTAGATAAAAGATTTTTATTGGTTTATTAATACATCAATTTCTACATTGTGGTAAGATCACAGTTACTACTTGTCTCTGAGCTTGGTGGCCTCAGGGATAATCCAAGCAAGCATTATTTTAAACATTGTCTAGAACAAATGAAGCAGCAAACACACACAAATGTTTTTGCTCTAAAGTTTAGGTGAAAGCTTGATACCTATATGCAGTGTTTGTATAGAATGTCTGTATACAGATGAGGAGGAGCTTTATAGAAAATAAATTGTCAGCCACAACCTCTACAGGTGTTCAGCAGGAGCTCATCCTGAGCCACAGGGTGGGATAAAGCAGGAAGGTTTTATCTGGAAGGCAGTAGTGGGATTCAGTTGTAGGGCTGCAGGAAACAGGAGGTGTCTTCACAGAGTGAAACAAAAGGTACATGGGGGTGTTGAGCTGGGAGCTTGGAGGGGAGGCAGGGCAATCAAGGACAGTGCTCACCAATGCTCCTGCAGAAAAAGGAAACACAAGGGAAGAAGGGACTGACAAGCCAAGCTGAAACAGTGACTGGAGAAGCGAAAAGTGAGAAAAACTGCAAAAACAGCTGAGACATGAGCTAGATATGCTAAATATGACTGAAGGGCAAACAAGAGATTGGTTTAAAATGGATTGAGAAGCTTTCAGATAAGAGGAAGCAAAACCAAGTTTGATGGGGATTTAGGGTAGAACCCAACAAGAGACAAAGAGATGTGACTGGAAGAACCTGTCAGGTGACAAGAGGCACTTACACCAAAGGCACTTCTTTTCTTCTTTTTTTTTAATGATAAAAGAGACAAACATATCTCTGTGGGTGCCAGGAATCAGAGCAGACTGAAAGACTAAAGCTGTGAACAAATGAAGGAATGAGTGTTGGGAAGATCAGGAAATGAAATGGGGTGAAGTTATCAGGGCAAGTGATGGAGTTACAGAAGACATGTTGATAAGATTTTTGCTACTGCCACTTAGAGACTTGTAGACTGAAGAAGCATGAAGAGAATATTTTATCACTTTTATCTTTACAGAAAATGGTGAGATAACAAGTAGAGGAAAACAGACAGGAGGGCTTGACAAGGGTTAAGCAGCAGCAATGAAAAGCTCCCTGGGATTACAAGCGTGCAGATGAGCTGCAGAAGGAGAATTGTTTAGTTGTGAGAAGGCAGAAATGGAGAGAGCAGGCATGTGGGAGAGGAAGTTGCCTTGATCACAGGATTTCCTGTACTGCAAGAGTGTGCATGGGTGGAGCAAGCAGTGAAGGTAAGCTGGTGCTGTGAGTAGGTATGACAGTTCATCATGAAAAGAAATAAAGAGCAGAGAGCCCATGGTGGTTGAAAGTTGTATGTGTGGTGAGTGTGTAGTTAGAACATTGCTGCTGGAGCAAACACATTTTTCTCTACTTAATGTCAAAATGCAAACAAAGCTAAAAGATGTGCAAGCTTCATTTTTAATCAGTTTTACTAGTTGGTACTACTTCTTTAGCTTTTCTTAATTTATTATCACCATTCTGGTTTTCTTTCCTTCCTTTTTAACAGTCTGCAAGACATTAGTTTTTGCACTTTCTTGCACTATCAGAGGACCGAAATAATATTTTTCCTTAAACTGCTATTTATCTGGTGTTGCTGGGATGTAAATGCACCTGCAGCCACAATCTTTTGGTGGTATATTCCATGCCAGCTAAAAATAAGAGAGGCAACTAAGGCTTGTTAAACCGCTTAACAGATAAGATACAGCAGCCAGGCTGTGCCCTGAGAAGTGTTCAGAACCACAATGGTTCACTGCATTGTAATTATAATTTTTGTTTTGTTTCTTTTCCTAAAAGCATATCTCTGGCCTACAGAGGTCATGGAACGTGCTTCAGACCAGCCTTTTAGTTATCAGAAATATTATTTCAAGCTCTGTAAAGACAATAAACATAATGATATTAACCCATTGTTTTAAGGTCTGGTATATGGAATCCAAGGCTTTAGAGAAACCTTGGAGATGCTACTACTGTTGAGCAGCTTTGTTAGGGAGCACATAATGTCGTTTTCTCTTAACGTGTGGGGCCACTTTAAATTTGTGCTTCTGCATTATTAAACCATCGTGGGAAGTGCAGCAGGAGGAAACCCGGGCAATTGGCTGCAGCTCCAGATGCAGCCGCTCGCTCATTGGAGAGAGGAGGATTCTCCCGAACTAAAATTAGACCATCCCCGCCCTCCAGAAATGCTTCTGGAAACAGCGAGGGGAGGAACTGTGCCACAGCCCGGGGAGCTGGGAGGGCAGGGGCTGTGCGGGCCCTGCTCCCAAACTGAGCCTGGGGCTGCCCTGGAAGGTGCTGCTGTGGGGTTCGTGTCCTGGGTGCCTGGAAAAAAATTACATAATAAAGAAACTGCAGGAGATCCACGTTCACAGTGAAACACAAATATTAAATTCAACATTTCTTATGTAATAATAATTCTGAAGTGTTCATGCAGGCAGAGGAAGCCTTTGAACTGCTAAATTTAAGCAAGGGCTGTCAGACTTGTGCTCATTGACTTTGAAAATAAATGAGTTGCTGAATTAACTCTGAACTAAACTAAAAAACTAAAAACTCTTTCTATCAGCATTTCTTAAAAATAAAACATGTTTATCCATTATCTCTGTGATGTTGCAGTGTTTACAATGTCTTCAAATGAAATATTGGATAGGGTTAAAGAAACAAATGCCATGTGTGCATGTTGGTGAAGGAAAACCTGTATCTGAATTTGTCTTGTGCACTTGGAGCCCTTATTTTTTAAGGTTATGAATAACAATGTCAGTCTTCGGTTTTTAAATATATTTCAAGGAAATATCTGCATATTTTTATTTCTTGTTTCTATATTTATATTATCCACATTACTTATGAAAAAGATTAAGGCAAATGGGCTTTTCTTACACTAAAACCAGCTTTTGCTGTAAATTCGCTATTTCCTCACCTAACCAGGGCACATAATGTCAGCACCTCTGGCTCCAAATCCTAGGGGATTTTTTGTCTTTCCTCCTTTGCCTTTTTCAGTGTGATACCATTAAAATTTAATGCCTGCACACCTGTGTTTTCTCTGTGTCCCTTTGTCAGTGTCACCTCAAGGGTCTGAGTGCTGTTTTGGCTGAACTCGGCCGCGAGCCCCGGGTGTTCGAGCACCTGGGATGGCAGAGCTCGGTGAGCACACGGTGAGGAGGAGAGGGGACGAGGCTCGGGGGGAAAGCGAGGAGCAGGGCGGCGTTGGCAGCGCCGCGGTTATCGGGGCCGTTCCCCATCCACGCCCCGATAGCGCGGGGCCAGCTGGCCCGGCTCCACCGGGAGCGCCGGTAAACAAGCACGGGAGGTGACACCGGGGCACTACGGCTCATGGTGGGTGGACAGCGGATACTGCACAGGCAGTTCCTGCCAGCCGACAGCCCCAGAGAGCCGGGGAAATAGGGCATGTGTAGGCAGCAAACGCGTTGGCATCACGGCGCGGTAACATTTGGGGAAAATCCCCAGAGAATGCGGTTCCCCAGCTCTGCTTAATGCCCTGCTCACAATGGTTTAATGCACAAAATAGTGAAGGTTTCCTATTCGTTGCACCTTCTTGTTTTAAACGTGAAGTGGCGCGGAGAGCCGCTGTAATTGGCTCGCAGTGCCGAGAGCCACCATTAGAGCCGTGGCTCGGGGCAGCGCTCCGGCTGTGAGGGAGCTCCCGCCCGCCGCCGCTGCTCAGGCGCGTCCGCAGGAAGCCTCCCCACAAACGCTGATAAATGACCTGGAACGGCTGCTGGCTTTTCCTTTATTCTTTGCCGGCCAATAAACCGCGCTACGTCGCTTCACAAGCGTTTGCTGTGAGCGCGTGGCTCCCTCAGCAGTTCTGAGCGTGAGGTGAAATCGACATAAAGCTTTTATTGTCAGGGAGGAATGAGGTTTTCGAGATGAGCCCCGGCGATCACAGCACCCCGCTCTTTATTCCCGCACCACCGCGGAGCCCATGCCGGGACAGCCACGTCTCCCGTCGTGTGCTTGGAGCCCGCGGCCGTCCCGGGTCCTGAGGCGCGCTCCGCCTCCGCCGCCATCACCGCGCTGCTCCCGGCCGCCATCTTCGTCCCGCCCCGCCGAGGCCCGCGGGCGCCATCTTGTGTCCGGGGCCGGCCCCGCCATCGCCCGGCAACGGCGGCGGCTCCGGCGGAGTCCCGGAGGCCGGGATAGCAACCGCGATAGCAAAGGCGGGCCGGGCCCCAAGGCAGGTGGATTTTGGGTTAGAAGCGGACTTTGCAGCAGGGAGCAGCCAGGCAGGGTCTGCGTGTCTGGGTCTGGTGCAGGGCGGATGAAGAGAGCCAGGGCTGGGAGCGTGGGGACACGGCGGGGAGCGGGCGAGGGAAGGCTGCAGGTGCCATTGTGTGCCGTTCTCTGAGGCACCGTCAGGATCCCCCGCAGCAACCTCGCTCCCAGTTCTCTCTAAAAGGTTAAGAGAGCTGAGGGTGTTCAGCCTGGAGAAGCAAAGGTTCCATGGAGACCTTAGACTCCATCCTACTGCCTAAAGGGGCTCCAAAAGAGATGGAGAGGGACTTGGGACCAGGACAGGGAGAGGCAGGAAAAGGGGGAATGGCTTCCCACGGGCAGAGGGCAGGGTTAGGTGGGATACTGGGGAGCCCTTCTTGGCTTTGAGGGTGATGAGGCCCTGGCACACGTTGTCCAGTGAAGCTGTGGCTGCTGCATTCGTGGAAGCCTTCAAGGCCAGGTGGGATGGGGATTGGACCAATCTGGGATGGTGGAAGGTGTCTCTGCCCATAGCAGGGTGGAACTGAATGGTCTTTAGGGTCCCTCCCAACCCAAACCATTCCCTGGTGAAAAGGTTACAAATGGACACAGGTCTGTCAGAAACCCCTGCACTGTTTCCACCACTCACAACACAATTCTGTGCTCTCAGCTTGCCAGGGCATCTGCTCAGTCAGAAAACTGACACTTTGTCTGGAGCCCATAAATACAGGAATTAAATAACCTCTGAGAAATTACCAACTCCAAATCATTAGTCTCACCCACAGACCTCATGTGTGAGGATACAGATTTGGGGTTTGAAGGAGCCCATGGTGGATGGAGAGTGTGGCAGCACAGGGAGCCACATCAGGGTGTGTGATAATGCCTCTCTCTCCTCATGCATTGTCCAACTTGGTGAATAATAACATTACATTTTGGCCTTATTTTCCACAAAATGCCACTGCACTGAAAATGGGAATGTGAACTGCAGAGTGCTAACTTGTCCAGAGAACATCTCATGGATTTTGTGAGGTGGGTGTGACCCTTTCTGTTCCTGGAGTGTCACCATAGGTGACTGTGCAGTAGACAAATTCCAAATGTCATGTACTGGTGTCATTGCAGTACGAAAGGGGCAAGTGAATTCTAATATAGAAGCCAGGATGGAGGTCTTAATGCCTGAACCTCAGATTTATGTGGAAAGAACTCTGGCTATCATCAAACCAGATGTCATTGCTAAAGAAGAAGAAATAGAGGATGTCATTCTCCGATCAGGATTCCGCATCCTCCAGGTAACAGGCTATGCTCCAGAGAAAATAGCTGTAGTTTATGAGTCAGGAAAATATTTAACTTCTAGCAATCAAGCCCGTAACTAAGAGCTTGTGTGTCCAAAAATCGATTCATGTTCTTCATATCATTAAACATTGCTGCCAGATTCTGTAAGGAGATGCTTTTTGGTGCATGGGATGGAACAGAGCAGACCAACTATTTTGCTGACCACAAGAAAACACAGACTTTATTAATAGACTCAGATTTAGCAAACATATGGAGCAGATGTGTGAGCTTTCCAATGCAACTCTTTGGAGAGTATATCATTCAGATCTTGCAAGATTTTGTGCAGTGTGCAAGCGGATATTAGAGAATTAATTGAATTCGATAGCTGGCCAGTTGCAGCCTAGCTAATTTTTTGTTTCCATTGTTTTTACATTAAATAGACTTTATGAATATTGAAATGAGCTTATGAATATTTAAATATACCTGTCCGGGCGGCCGCTGGGGGGCGCTGCTCCCTCGTACCTGTGGGCGGCAGGGGCCCCTCCTCCTCCTCCCCGCAAAGTCTTATTTTGTTTTGTTTTTTGTTTTGTTTTGTTTTTTTCGCTTCCTCCCTAACCTCTCTGGCTGTTTTATTTATGTGCATTTATTATTTGTATTTATTTATTTATGGATCTCTTGGAGCTACTCCAGAAGAGTTAATGAGGATGCTCCCTGGGCTGGAGGCCCCCTGCTCATCAGAAGATGAAACAAAATAGATTATTTATATATTTAATTGCAATATGTTGACACCAAAATTATTACGACTCTGAGTATATGGAACTCTTGTGTTGCACAAGTTTGAGCTCAAAGAATGCACTTTAATTTTTTTTTTCTTGCCTGTGGTTTCTGATAAGTTCCCAAAGTTGTCCTGATCCTGGCCACCTGCAGGCTAGGCAGCTATTGGGAGAGTCACAAAGCACTGAATGAAAAATAGAACAATTGCATAATTAACAGTGTGGGCTGGAGAGAAACTTGTTTAAAAGTAGAACATTGTGCTGTAGCAGCTGAGTAATAAAATCCTGCCCTTGTAATGCTCTTCACTTTTCCTGTACAGTGCTCTGTCATCTGGCAGCTGGAATGGCTGTGGTTTGCCTGGGCTAAAATCACATCTTACTCAAATGGGCTCTTCCTTAATTAACTTGGAAAACTTCTGCTCTTTGTTACTCTCTATCTAGAAGAGGATCCTATCTGACAGAATCAGAGGAATTTCAGAAGTTACTCTGTGTTCTTCACTTGAAGATATGACTGCAGGAGAGGACTCTATGCTGCCTTTAATTCTCTAACCTGTTTCAATTGTAGCAAGCAGTTTTAAATTTTTTTTTTCTTCTACACTTTATAGAAACGGAAGCTCCAGTTAAGCCCAGAGCAATGTAGCAACTTCTATGCAGAACAATTTGGAAAAATGTTTTTTCCTAATTTAACAGCCTATATGAGTTCTGGTCCTATAGTTGCTATGGTTCTTGCTAGAAATTGTGCAGTCTCATACTGGAAGGAAATGCTTGGACCATCCAACAGCCTAAGAGCCAGGATAACTCACCCTCACAGGTAACTCACTGACTGGCCTTGGGCAAGTCAGTAGGATTATTTTGTCATTCTCTGGATTGAGACCAGAATTCATTTTTTTAAGTTTGTTTGTTTGTACAGTACAGATACAGGCTTCTTATCTCTTCAGTTTTCTGCAACAGCTTTTCACTGTTGTTTTTTAGTATGCAAAGTTCTCCTATTTTATGGGGAATTCTGAATGTATGAATATTAAATTTTAGGTAGCTACTTATGTTTAAAGCAACAGCAAGCCAATGTCTTGTTAATTGGTCCATATCTATTGCTTTTCTGTGCTCTCAGGCTGCAGAGACTTGGAAGGGATTGCAGTTGCCCTCCAAGCAGTTATTTCCCTTGTTTTCAGCTTAAGAGCACTCTATGGCACTGACGAGCTGAGGAATGGGCTCCACGGCAGTGTCAGCACCTCCTCAGCAGAGAAGGAAATTCGGTTCATATTTCCAGAAGGTAAAATGGGGCAGTTGGTTCCCTGCCAGTCCTGGGGGGATGGAGCTCTTCCCTGTCCTGCCCTGACTCCAGATACAACTGATTTAGGAGAGGTTGGCTTGGTTTGTTTGACAGGATTGTGGGTCTCTTTATGTATAAACTGACATTTTCTGCTATGGAAGGCTTACCAAAAATCTGTCTGAGGAGCCAGTGTATTTACAGAGATTGCCTCCACTTTTCAAACTCTGCTCTGGGAACTGGAGCAGTCAAAGCTGGTAAATGAGAAGAAATGGGAATCTATTACACTCCAGCAAGTGTTTCTGGCACAGTCACCCTCGGTTGACTTGAGAGACTGACTATTTTCTTGGATTCAGGCTGAGTAATTACTATTCAAAAGCAGCTGGATGCTCACATGACAGTGCAATTCCAAAGTTAAGTGCCAGAAAAAGGGCCCTAGAACCTGGAAAGGCTGCAAGAGGATCTCTGGTTTGTAATGTAACAGGATTTGCTCTGACAGAAAGATGCACATGAAACTGCTAGAAAAAGGTGTCTGATACTTTTTGTCAGTTGTATCAGTGAGTTCAATAAAAGATGTTGCAGTTCCTTACAAACCTTACCCATTGTGTAAACCATGTCTCTTCTCACCCTGACATTCAGAGCATGACTAAAGGTGAGATTTTCAGGGTCTTCAGAAACCAGCTTCACACTGGAAAAAGAAAGTGCTGAACAAGGGATGTATGGTTTGTTTTCTGCCCCAAATGCATCTTCAAGGATTCAGGTTTTCCCCAGATGATGTGACTTCCTCCCTTTTCATAGCAGACTATCATTAGTACAATTACCTCAGGGACAGAGTGAAGAAGTTTAGGGAGTTCCTTTGCAGTTTGTTGTGGGAGAAGCTATAAAACCCATGATATACTATTAACTTACTAAGGAAAAGAGCAGCTCACATATTTACAACCTTTGAAAGGATGTTGTGTCTCATTACTCCAGAGGCTGCTTTCTAACACCTGTGCTTCCTCCTGCAGCAATCCTGGAGCCACTCCCCACTGGCCAGAGGGCTCGGGATTACCTGAACCTGTACGTGAAGCCCACACTGCTGGCAGGGCTCACTGCCCTGTGCAAGGAGAAGCCAGCAGAGCCCATGGTACGTGCAGTGCCAGCTCTGGGCTGCACTCACCAGCTCATAGCAGAGCTGCTCTGCTGGTGAGGAGCTGTCAGCTGATGAGCTACTCTATTATTTGGTTTCACTAAGTTGATTTGTTTGTTAGAGATGACACAAGAGCGTGTTATAAGTCTCTAAACAAAATCAGTTTTCTTACATCTGGAAAAACGTGGTTAATGTATCTTTGTTAAAGCTCCAGTCATTCACACCAATAGTTATTTAAGCATGCAGATAATTAATGTGCAAGTTGCTGGCAGTTGTACATCAACCGATGTAATGATTTTACATCATTATCACATTTATAGTCAACATTGCATTTTTCTAAAGGATATTTTTCAGAAAAAAAAGCCTTAAAAATCACTTGGGATGTTCCTATGAACTATGTGATATACATGAGGCCATGTTTAATGTACTTTGATTGTTCCAGCTCTGTAACCTGTTCACTTTATCTGTATGTCTGGCACTGTTACCATAGAAATCTAGAAAACAGAGATGAAGTCCATTCCTTTGCCCAAAGGCCAAACCAATTCTATCTATTCCTAACAAATGTGTGTCTGGCCTGTGGTTTAGCACTCCAAATGATGGAGAATCTACAGTCTCCCCAGGCAATCTGTTTCAGTGCTTAATTATACTTGTTAAAAGCTTTCACTAAAAGATAGCCTAAATCTCCTGGCTCCAATTTTAAGCTCATTACCTTTTTTCCTTTTACTATCCCCAAAAGACATTGGAGACAATGTAATATCTTTTTTTTAAGCAACCTATTGCATATTTGAAGAGTATTCTCATTTTCTTTCCCTTTAGTCTTCTCTTTACTGTATTAAATACTGATATTTTTTTTGTTGCATGTCCCATTTTTCTAACTCATTGTTTTGCCTTCCAGTTAATCTGCATTCTTAGCACAATTTTCTAGTCAATTATGAGGTATCTAACAGTAACTTCATTGAGACAGTGCTTTCCTTCCTTGCTTGTAAGAAAGCTGTATGAAGCAGTGTCAGCAGCTTTGCTAAAAACATTTTATTTGCATCTTCTTTGTTGTCCATAATGTCTGTGAGTTGTAACAGAAGGAAAATAGTGTTGATTTGATACTGCTTCAGAAATAGATATTGCCTGTTGCTTTTCAGTTTGTGTTCTGCTAGGTGGCTTGCAGGGAGACTGTTGGAATGCTTTTTTTCCAGTATCCTTTTCTTCTTTCCTCTCCTTTTGCAGATGGCATCAGAAGGTGTCTGTGCACTCAGAAATACTTGCTGTCAGCACAGAGGTTTTCTCAACCAGTTCCTTAAGCAATACAGGATAAATTTGTTTTGTTTAAATGATTTGCGGATTTCTTTTTTTCCAAAGTAGTTTTCCTAAGGGGTTTTGTGTTTTGGGCTATTTTGTTTGTTTTCCATTTCTGTCTTGGGTTCTTACTACTGAGCTGTTGTTGCTTTACCTGTCCTAGTCCTGTTTGGCTCTCCCTTTGCAAACCTTTAATTCGTGGTAGTAAAAGCAGAGTGTTGCTTACCTTGCCTGTCTGCTCTTCACAGTGTGCTATGAAGTTTGTTGTTCTCAGCATTCCAGAAACCAGTCGTCAACAGCCTTGTGAAGTAAATAAGGATGTGTTAAAAACTTTGCTTTACAAGTGGAGAAATTGAGGCAGAAGGTTAATTTGCCTCAGGCCAGGCCCAGACTGGCAGATGGAATTAGGACCCAAGGCATTCCTGCCTCCCACATTCTCATTTAAGTGCAATGCTGGAAAACTTAAAAGATGAATTTTAAAAAGTAACCATGTTTGAGTTTTACATTGTAGGTACTGTGTGGTGGTTCAGTGCAGAAGGCTGGCACTCTTAATGAATTAAGTATCTCTGAGTGTTGTCAGCAGTAATATTTCATTAAGCAGCTTCATGCACATTGTGCAGCAGCATTCCAAAACAGAGCTGGCTGAATTATTTGAACTATGGCTCAAATGGTCTTATACTTTCACAAAGATAAACATTGCCAGGACAAGTTGTCTTCTAAAGGTCGTGGTGCATTGTTCAAAAGCAGGATAGGCTGGGAAGATTTAATAAAACATTTTTAAAAAACAGGTTATCTGCATGTCCATTTCTTTCTAAAAGGGCTGAATTTTGTAGCACAGTAGGAGAGTATCTGTAGCAAAGCTTTCAAATAATGCTTTTATATATAATAATGCTTTTATAATGTTATTCTATGAACTTAATAGAAAGCAACAGAAAGCTGAAAACATTTGGGTTTTGTGTTTTTTGTTCACAGATTTGGCTTGCTGACTGGCTGATTGAACACAACCCTAACAAACCCAAGCTACAATATCACGTCTCTCAGCAAGAGCATCAGCAGTGAGAGCTTGGGGAAACCATCTCACCCATTCCAAGTTACAGATGTGTGTTGTCATTTTTGGTGTGTCCTTTGACTCTATAACCAACTCTGTCTAAAGTAAATGCATTTGACATAACTGCTTGTGTCCTCATGGGATAAATAACCCTACACTTAGCCAGGATGTAGTGGTTCTAATACCTTCTCTACTGACAGAGGGAATGTAGAATTACACAATAAATTTATGGCATTGGGTGATTAGAAAAAGACAATGTTCTCAGTGGTTGTGACTTACTGCTGTTGTCCACATTTTTCTTAGTTTGGCTGTGTGGGAGAACAAAATCATTTAGAGCAGTGTGGATTCCCAAATGAAATGCACCTGGCCTGTGCTTTGTGAAGCCAAGGGTTGTGTTCCAGGAATTTTTTAGCATAAATTCAGTTATGAAGGGAGGAACTTGGATGTAATGTAGAAAACAATTACTGGAGGCATGTTAGCAACTTTGGAATTTTAATTGCTGATTACATCACCCAGCTAAGGTTGTCCTTGAAGATGATTCACTGAAGTCTGATGTATTTTGTCAGAATGTAATCTGAAGGATTTATTTGAAGGTACATTCAATGCACCTTTCCCATCTCAGTGGCAAAGGGCTCAGGGACTATAAATAACAAGAAGATGTATTTTAGTCAAGGACTGAGGTTGTCTTCCAACATTTGTTTGCAATAAAGGTGCTTAATTGGAACAGCTCACCTTAAGAGTGTTTTCTGTGTTCTCCTGCTCCTAAATGTACACAAATTTCTGTTGTTTTCCTCAAACTTTCATGTGTTCTGTTGAAGAATTTCATAAGAGTGCTCTTCCACAGGCAATGGGTTAATCCTGTGCTATTTTCTTTATGAAGTAACCAAACTGTTTTTTGGGGATGTGGGGCTTTTTCATTTTCTTCAAAGAGCTGTACTTATGCTGTTAATAACTTCAAGCTTTGTATCTTATGGTTTGACTGGCTATAATGAAGAAAACTGTAATTTTCATAACTCTGAAATAAGAGTATGCTTGACTAATACTAAACAAACAAGCAATTTCATAATTTGTTTCATGAAAAAACTTGCTTCCCCAATTTGAGTAATTATGAGAAACATAAGTCATTTTTCTGTAACATCAAACTTTGTTGAAGTGAATTGTTTATCCTCTCAGTGGAACAAGCTACTGTTGCCAGCCCAGATAACAAACATTTATAAACTGGTCCCTACAGTTCCAAAACCTAAAAATCTTGAGACTGCCAAGATAAGGAAAAAAAAAGAAAGCTCAAACCCTCAAATAATGAAGAATAAAAGTATGAAGTGGTTAGAAATACAGTAAATAGATCTGTTTTCAACCAGTTTATTTTGCCTATAATTATTGTCCCCATATGTGTCTGATTGCTCCAATTACAGGACAGTTGTGCTTTGTGGTTTCCTGTCAGCCAAATAAAAAAATACATTTTCTAAAGATGTCAGAAACGAAAATCCAGTAAATTCACAAGGCATTCCCCTGTATTTGGTTAGTTACTACGACATTTGCCTGCTTATTTTGATGTGCTACTGTTTGACAATAAATGCATCCTTAATGTTCCTGCTGGAGTTTTCAGTGTTGTTTTTATGCCAGAGCTGTGTTATGTTGGATGAGAATAGGTGGGTCCTTACCTGGGGGGTGGGAGAAAGGACAAAGGCAGCTGGTGTTGCAAATGTCACCTTTGTCACCCACACAGTACAGACTCTGCCATTCAGGTGTTCATCTCTCATGGAATTATTCTCTCCTGTTGGAGCTAACACCTTCAATTGCTGACTGGTGTTTGCTTCCATTTGCCTAAGGAAAAGGTGGAAAGAGAGAAATTGTCCCCTGGGTGCCATCCTGCCTCCCTGTGTCCCCGCACACAGGACAAGCACTGATCAGCTGCTGTCACAGCTGACATCTGAGGAACCTGCATTCACAGGGCTGTGGGCAGAGGGTCAGCGCCGGGAACGTGCAGTGGCTGAGCAGCCTGATCCCGTGGGGGGAGCTGTGACACCACAGGAGAGGCTGCTGGGGCATGCACTGCTACATTTCTTATGGACTTTAGGTTTTTTATTTAGCCCAGAGTGGTGCAGGCTTGGCCAGGGTTATAAATCTGAAGCACAGAAAATGGAGCTTTGGGGAAAAGCCCAGATTGACTGAAAGATGTGTTTCCATTTGATGTCAGCAAGGTGAGATATTCTCTGTCAAACCAAAATAATTACCTTGCCTTTTGAGTTCTATTGGGCATTTTTAACTTTGAGGGAGTTCATTTTAGTTTTACTGCCTGAGTGCTGGAATGGATCTGTGTCCATACAATGAGTAGTTCAGTCTGTTTCCCATAATTCTGTTTTTTCAACAGAGCTCCTCCTGGAACTTTGCTTATCATATGCTTGCTATCACCTGCACTGGAAGTTGTTCTTGGAACTATACAGATTGAGCTAGGCTTGAAGTATGTGATTGTTCAGCCTTCCTGTCTCACAAGAGATTTATTATCTTCAGGAAGAGTTAAACTGCCAGGAACCTTGGATGTACTTTAGAGATGGCAGAAGCCTCAGCCAAAGGCAGTTTCCCATTGCCTGCATCTATCAGAGCATTCCAGCATGCCAAGCTTCAGAAATGAGTCCCTGGCCAGAGCTTGGGACTGTCATTCAGGAAATTTAAGATTGTTTCATGGAGATTTGCAAACTGCTGCTTTTGTCATGTAGGAAAAGAAGATTTGTGTTTATTCCTTCATTTAAGCTATTAATCCTGACCATCCTTTAAACAGTTGATGAGGGTCAGTGTTCAGTCATTCAGAGTATTCAGATCAAGATGATTTGTGTTCTGCAGAGTAAATGTTGGCTATTTTTGGTGGTACCCAACAACAGCTCATCCTCTGAAAATGTGAGAGTGGTTCTTCAGTTTCCTTTAAAAAAACAAAATCAGAAGAGAATTTTTTGTTGTTGTTGTTGGAAAGACTTTTTGCACATCATATAAAGATCATCATAAAGAGATAACTTGCAATTGTTTTTGCAGTGCCATTTCCTTTTAGTAGATTTGTCCTTGGACTAGAAATAGGACTTCAGTCCTCTCTACTCATTACCTGATTTGCTTTACTCAAGCAGACTTGGCACAAGCCAGCGTGGCAGCGTCACCAGCACCATCACAGCAAAGAGGAGCTTCCTGGTTCTGCTGTTGGTGGAACAGGAAAACCTGCTGCTTCAGGATGGTGCATCAGGGGCAGCTGCCTGCACCCAGAAACCTCCCCTGGTGCGGAGGAGCTCCTCCGGGTGTGGAGCGTGTCAGCAGCAGTGACTGATGTGTGCAGTCTCCTTGGGGGATGCCTGTCACACCATTGTCATGCTGCCTCCTGCCAAGTGATCATGGGGACACTGCCAAAGCTCAGGGGAGAGCTTTTTGTTGGTCTTCTGAGCCAGAAATGAGGTATTGTGAGATGGAGCAGTTGGTGGGAGAAGAAGGCAGTTTGCAGACAAGTGGGTGAATGATACTCTAATAATGGTAACACTGAAGGATGGAGAATTCAGTTCAGTGCTTGTGAGTGTTTTAGGGCTGAGGGAGGCAATGCTTTCTCACAAAGATCTTCATGCTGTGCCTTGCTGGGTGTGCTTATACTTGTCTAGTGTGGCATCAAGTTGTCCCTTGAGGACTCCTGAGAACCCCATCTTGCTTAGATGTGGTGCTATTCTGAAGCATGATTATTAAACAAATAAACCCAAAACACAGCTCTGGTATCATGTCTGCAACTTTGTTACCATCGTATTTAATTTATTGAAAAGTCTTTTCACCTGGGATTGGAGTCAACCTGGATGGATCCTGTGTGGCCAGAGAGAAAAGGCAGCTGGGTGCAGTCTGCCAGCTGCAGACTGCCTGAGCGAGCAATCGCATGTGAACTCACCCTAAGTTCCAGGGAATTTTTATGTGCAAAAACCTAATTTGGCTCTAAATTCTCCTGGCTTTAGTAAACTACTCTACAAACCACCCATGCTTCTTTATCATCTCTTTATAATCAATGCTTAAGCTCTCATTTCCTTGCTAGGGGACTGTTGTGTTTTTGTCATCCTTGCAGAATCTGCACGGATTGTCAGGTTGGGAAATTCTGCTTTGTCAAAAGCAACATCTTACTGTTATCCTGGCTGGTGGTTCTTATCTCCCTTAGGTGTTGTAAAGTGTTTTCTTTCTGGGTGGCATTCCTGGTGCTGTGTGAATGAGGCAGTGTTTTGTCCATGTTTAGTTTTGTGCCAGGCCTGGTCTCTGTGTGGGAGAATTCCCAGCAGTGTTTAACGGACGCGTGCGGACAAATCTCCTGCACGCCCCATAAAGCACTTTAACCATGGGCCACCATAAAGCACTCATTACAGAGCAGTGTTTAAACTTCTGAGATTAACACAGTCTCTCAATTGCACTTACTTATTTTTATAATGTGTAATTTAGCAACTGAACTGTGTAAAGTTACGGCATAGCAAGGTCTTCTTAAAAACAGTGGTTTCAGCTGTGCTTTTAGGTGCCTTCACTGTAAATCCAGAGCAATTCCATTCTGTTAGTTAAAAGAGAGAGGGAAAATGGGATCGTTTCTGGGAGCTGCTCAGATGGTGTGTGTGCATCTGAAATGTATTGTCAGGTGTTGGCATGGCACATTTTCCACATTTATGGAAAGCAAAGAGCTTGTGCCTGATTTCTCAGGAGCCAGACTTGGACAATGCTGTTCCCTGCTTGCAGAACACTTTGGCAGTTGCCATTTTGCTCAGAGAGTTGTGCAATGCTATTTTTGCCTGGATGAAGAAAGTTTGATCAAGCCTCTGTTTGAAAACCAGATGCTTTTTCTGTGGCCAACACAGAATCTCTCAACAATCTCGATAGCCATGAGATCCTTCCCTGCTAGTTCCCATCTCCAACTGAACTATCCCACCAGGCTATTTCAGAATACTTGTTTTCTTCCCAGCTCTTCCATGTAAATATACTGAATTGACCAGCAAAGTTTTGACCGTGACTGTCTTTGTTTTGCAAAGTTCTCTTGTAAACAGGCTCTGTGGGGCTTCCCCAAATAGCCCCATCAGTGCAACTGAATGGGAGCAACAAAGGCATAGGAAATGAAATGTCCATTCCTTTTCTTATTCATGTAAATGATAGTTCATCATACTGTTTATTAGCTTCATATAGTCAGGATCTGTGATGGTTCTTAAGGCTTTTATTGCTTTTTTTTCTCCTTTAATGAGCTGCAATAAAACATTGCCTTGCCAGGGTGCTGACCCAGTGCTGAGGCATTCTCCAAACGTAGCATTATTATTGGTTTTAATTAGTCATTACCCATCACAGCACAGAACAGCCATGATATATCTTTACTAGTTGTTCTGTCTCTCTGCAAAATGTTCCTTTTTAAGGTGATTTGGGATTCTTGGAATGAACAAGTCATCCATAAACCTGGGTTTAATAACAATACTTGGTTTCTTTATAATATCTCTCCTCAGCGGATGGGCAATGATGTGCAGAGGAACTGGCAGTACACAGGTGGTACAAGTGTGAAGGTGAGGAATGGAGATGTGAAAAGACTCCTTGTGTCCTCCCTTGGAGCAGCAGGAGGATCTAGAATCACAGAATCATGGAAAACAGGGGCAAATGCACAAGCAGGTGGTTACTGCATGTGCTCTGTGAAAGTGCCTACTTAGGGGTAGGGATGGGGAGTTAACACCTGTGTTCTCAAGGTCTGCCAGTGGTTTGATTCTTGGATCACTTGGCATCTTTCATGTTGAATCATTTCTTTGGAGGCTTTTCTACCTGATTATGGGCAGAGGGTTTCTGTCTGTGGTATCAGGTTTTAATGAAGATAGCTTTATCACTCCAGTAATGCTGTTGCAAGGCTGTTAATCACTTCTGGACTCCATAAAGCAGTCATCAAAAATGAGCAGTCAGTTTTCTTTCATCTCTGGGAGTGGAATCAGGCAGAGCTGGCACAGCTGTGAGCTGTGAGCATGGAATGAGCAGGTTTGAGCACAGCTCCTGGGTGGGAGTAATTCCTCTCCAGGGTACAGGTGGGTCTGGGGCTGGGAGGATCTGTGCTCCTCTGCCCCAGCTGCACCTCCAACTGCTTTCTTTTGTCTTCTGTTCTGTGTTGCTGTCTACAGCCACCAAAGGTGGTGATCCAAGGGGAAATCACACGGAGTTCACTGACACTGTGTTTAGAGCTGTGAGCAGAACAGGTAAAGGCCAAATGAGGACACGTGTGATTCCCTGCTTTGTTCCAACAGCACAGAAATGAAATGTTTCCATAAAACAGGAGATTCACCCTTCAGATACTCTGACCGAGCTCCTCTCAGCTCAGCCATGATCACAGCTTCAGGAGGACTGGCCTGGGCACACACAGCAAAGGCTGACAGAAAATTAAAGTTTGTAACTATTTTTATTCTGCTCCAGCTGTTGGGTTTCTTCCTAGGTACAAACAGTTGTGACTTTCCTCATCTGACATGAGGGAAAAGGTGTAAGGTAAAGTATATTTTTAAGTTGAACTATTTTATGGGTGCTTTTAGAGATTTGCTGCAGAAGATGATCTTTGGTTATGTCCTTGGGTCCTATCATCTGGTTTAATTCTACTGAGGTGAATTCTGACAGATTATATTAATTTGGGTATGACCTGAGACTGTAACATCCTGACAGTATAAACTGGCAGCTTTTGTTTTTCGTTCCTTTGTACTGACAAGAAATTGGATCTTTATTTAACTATCTATCCAGTTCCAATGAAAATTAATAGTTTCATTGTCACCTAGTGTTAATTTACAGTTCTGCTACAGGTTTTCTTTTAAGGTTGAGAAAGTTTAAATACAGAATAATTTTCATTTGTGTGTGCCAACCCACCCCTGGATGTGAAATAGCTGTATTTGGTGCCAGGGGAGTTTTCCAAATATACAGTATGTCTTTTATGTGCCCACATGTTTAGCATTAAAGGGTTTCTGCTCATGGAGGCTCTAGGATTTCCACACTGGTCCAGAGGTGACACATTACTGATGAGAATTTGCTTATTTTTATAGAAAAAATTATCTTCTAAAAGTTTTGACTTCCCCTGGTCCATAGTGCCAGGGGAACGTGTTGAGGCATGCCCTTTTCTGTTTGCTTTCAACAACAATGGGAATTCTTCAGTTAAGTACAAAAAATGGAAATTTCCTTTCTTTCTGCCCCTCTCAAGTATATTTAGGTAACTGAAGCACATTCACACTTGGAGAGATGGGGCTGTTTTGCAAGGGAAAACCAAAACATTCCAGTGCAGCTAATATTGCAGCTCCTCTGGTGTCTTAAGTTCAGGCCACAGCAGGAGGTGCAGATATCCAAGGGGAATGCAGTAACTTTTTGGATCTTTTCTTTGGAAGAAATAATAAGATGAGTCACAGTTAACCCATTCAGCAAAGTTAGTAAGGCTCTGGGGGATGAGAGAGAAATGGGATGTACTTAGTTCTAATGGTTTGCTCTACAGAAAATAAATCTCTTACATCCCTTCAGGTCCAATCAATACATTTGTCTTCATTGCAGGCAGCCTAAATTTGCTTCTTTCCTTACAACCTTCTCTTCCATCCCTCCTTGAGATGTCCAAGGCTGATGTGATGATTGTGCTTTGATTATCCTGCTCTGGCAAACCAGTGGGCTGCACTCTCCAGGAGAGAAGGGCTCTGCAGGGCAAGTGTCAGAATGTTGGCACAAAGCATTTTGTTCCTCTCCCGTGATGAATGTGGAAGGAGTGTTTTTAAGCAGTTTGTAATTTGTCACAGTGAGACTTGCAATGGAAAACTTGCCACAGCAGAGGCAGCCAGGCCATAAAGTGCTGCTGCTGGGAGGTGAGGATTATTCTAACACAGGTGATGTCTCCAGGGGGTGTATTCCTCAGGAGCCGGGGCGTGGATGAGCAGTCAAACCTTTGAGGAGCAGGGTGAAAGCCAATATGTCCATGGTGACAGGGACACAGCTGGAATTAAGAAGGATGACTAGCACATCTAAACCTTTTTAAAAGTATTTTGGTTGTTTTTTCTCTAATGATCTTTTCTGGTTTCATTTATTTAGCTGTCCCAAGAGTCCATATCTTTCAGGCAGCAGAGAAGTGTCTGCCCTGGTGTCTCAGAAAATGGGGTTTTGTGTTTTGGCCTCTCAGAGGGAGCTGCACACTGGTGCCAGGGGTGAGCAGGGACTGTGCCCTTGCTCTCTGCTGTCTCTGGCACTCACTGCCTGTGCAGCTCCTCTCAGCAGAGCTTTGCTGCTTTCTGCTTTCCTCTCTCCACCTCTGGGCCTTGATGTCACCGTGTGGCTTTGGAAAGAAATCAGTCACCCATCCTTCAAAATGCAGGTCAGGGTGCTGCTTGTTCAAGGAGCAGCACCTGAAGGTCAGTTCTGTTATTCCATCACTCCTTAATTGATATGTTTTCCTAAAAGCCAGTAATCTCCAAGGAAGGCATGTCCTGTCTGGGAAAATAAAGCAAGACATATAAATTGCTTTAATGGAGTGCTGTAGTACATTTATATCTTCTTAAAAGGAAGCTAAACCACATGCATGAGATGATAGATGAGTTTATTTTCACATGTGGATTTAATAACCTACCAAGATGTAGCTGCATATTTAGTGCTCAAAGTCATCTCCAGGAAAACAGCTCCCTGGGGTGAGGTCAGTGTCTGCTTACAGCCAAGAGGATGAGTGAAGGGGTTTGTCAGTGGTTAGCTTGGTTAGCAGGCAGGATGGTTCATATGATACTGAACTAATCAGGGTGATGTGGAAATTAATTTTATCTTCTGCACAGGACAGAGAGAGAGGAAGTGCCCCTGAGACCATCTGGGGTTTAGAACTCTGAGGAGCTGGAAGGAGCTGACTGCCACTCTGTTCTCTTTGTAGCACTGTTTGTTACTCTTCCCAAATATTTACTGGATCACAGTTGTAATTAAATTTGTGCTGAAAATGTACAGAGCACTCTGTTCTTAGTGTAACATGAAACCAGAGATGCTCTGCACTGGAGCAGTACAGTGGCAGGTCTTGGCCACAACAGCCCCCTTTGGAATGGGAGATAATCCAAGAGCCTTCCCTGATGATATGGCACTTGTAGAGTTAAAACACAGGAAATTGTGAATTTTGGCTCCATCCTGTTTGACCATTTACACAATCTCCTTATCAATGTACCTGGCCTGGCCCTGTGAGATTGGATGGTGTCTGGATACAAGAGGTACAATTTAGTGCTCCCAACTGCTTGAAAGGGACTGGACAGTGATTTGTGAGCTCTCTGCTGATGGGTGAGATAAAGGGATGTCCTCTGCCCTGCCTCCCCTGGCCAGAGCTGGGCCAGCTCCCCAGGCACACCTTGGAGCTGGAGCTGGGTGCAGGCTGTGCATTGATCATTCCTGATCATTCCTGATGGTTTCTGATCATTCCTGATCATTCCTGAATTCCACACTCAGCTCTCATGTCCTGTGACAGATGAGAGAAAGAAGTCAATGTGCTGCAGCCAAAAGCACACAGATGTTTCTCATGGAATTCAAATAGCAGGTTGGTTGGTAAATCAAGGGCTGAGGCCTGAGGTGACAGCACTCACAGCCTGTGGGGGAAAGCCCATGGGACAAACAAGAACTAGGAGAGCAAAGCAGTCCAGGCTGGGAAGCACAACTGTGTTTGCCCTGGGATAAATCTTATTAACTTAAGCACATCAAAGCATAAATGTTTTGTCGTACTCCTGGACTCGAGCTGGTTTGAGCAAAGCCATCCTGAGAATCTCTTCCCAGTGCTCCTGCCCAGGAGTGGCTGGTGCTCCTGTGCCACATCTGCAGCCTGGCCCTGGCTGGAATTACCTGCTCTCCTCACACCTGTGGTGCAGCTGTGATGCTGGGAGCGCTTGGCACCTCGGGAGGTGTTCAGGGCTGAGTTAATTTAATTATTCTCCTGCTCATTGGCTTCAAAATCCACTTAGGGAGGAGGTGCCTTGTCCCTATCACAACTGATGGCAGCTGGCCAGCAGAAATCTGCCTGGCAGGAGTGGGAATGAAGAGCTGGGCCAGAGTAGGTTTAGCTGTGCTTCAAGGCACTGGGCAAAAGGGAGAGAAATAGAAATTACTGCCTTTAAAACTGCCAGCTCTGCTCTTGATGGATGATCCCCTGGAAGCGTCAGGCCAGGAGCCACAGCTCTGTGAGTTAGAGAAGCCTGTGGAACTGAGAAGAGATGTGAGAAGACAAAATGTGTCCAGGCTTGATCTGAGTCAATAGAGTCCCACTGACACCACAACCCAACATTTCAGTTTGGGTGCTGGCAGCCAGGCAGGTGGGACAGGCAGTGCAGGCATGGTGCCAGCAGAGCTGACAACCAACAAACTCAGCCCATGCATGGCCCGAGTTTGAGCCCAAGTGAGGGCTCAAACTGTGCCTCTCCCCACTGTTTTACAGTCCTTCCACTGAGCTCATCATTACCATCTTTTATGGCATCCCATGTGCTGTTGAAAGCACCAGAGGAGGAAATGAAGGGCCCTTTACTGTCCAGGCTCTGTGCTCACACGTCCCCTGACGAGCTATTCTCACAAGGGGCTTCAATTAATGTTGCATAGGACACTGATGAAAGAATAGAGAGAGAGAGAGAAAGAATAGCTAAAATACTATTAGAGATCTTCCTGTCCATTTCCCATCATGTCCTACGGCTTGTACAGCTCTGCTGTCCCATTTATGACAGATTTAGGGTTAGTCTCTTTCATTTTTTGACTCTTTCATTCTCTAACTCACTCTGTCCCACATGATTGCAACTCATCTTTGCCTCCTGACTGCATTTGGTGAACATTTCTTAGCTGTGGCCATCAATCTCTGCTCTTCACTTCACTTCTAGTTACCACCACCTCCCTCTCCTTTCCTCTCTGCATTTCAGACCCTCTGGGAGGAATGAGTGTGAGTCCAAGAGTCCAGTGAGTGTGGGTCCTGGTGCACACTTTAAAAAGGTCTTTTCCAATCTCCTGGAGTGTTTGGGCCAAGTCCACTTTGTCTGGCAGAGCTCTTGTGTGAAGCTGTCCCAGGATCCATCCCTGCAGATACAGAATTGTTTAATTAGGGAGCACCTCATCCTTCTTGTTCATAAAATAAGAGCCACTCTGTGTTTGGTGAAGGGGGAATGGGATAGGAGAGCAAAAGAGAAGGAAGGAAGGAGTTAGTTTTGAAAGTACATTGCAAGTTACATTTATCTGATTTTCTCTAATCCGTCAATCTTCTGTTATATGGCCGAGCTCCTTGGGGCTTGTTTGAAAAGGGGGAATTTACTGCACTGTAAGCCAGCAAAGTGATTTGCAAAGTGGATTGTATCCTAGGAGAGAGCAGGCAACCAGAAAAGGAGGTGGGGAGCTTGTGCATGCCCCAGCAGAGGTGTAAATACCCTGTACATCACCAGCTCCCTCCCAGCCACCACGGGGGCGTTTTTGGAGGGACCAACCTGCTCTGTGTCCACCTCTTGTACCATTTCACATCAGAAATATGAAATATGGACCAGCAAGGGGGTAATAAACTGACACCCTGGCTCCCTGTACACCTCCTTCTCCTTGGAGAAACCTTTGGAACCTTTCCCAGTAGATCTGTGCTTGATCAGGGCTCCTGGCTGGGAGTGCAGCATGAATTCACACTGAATATGCAGAATTCCATGTTCCCTCCATCCAGGGAAAGCAGATGCAGCTCATCCCAGTTATTGTAGGTGTCCTCCCCAACCGAGAAATGGTTGGGAAACACTTGTAACTCTTTTTCTCAGGTGTTGCAAAGAGGATTTGTTTTGTAAATAGTGAAGCTGTTAATCGCCCTGACTTTATTAACAGGGAGCCGAAAAGGTGTTAACAAGTTTGTGTTGCTCTGCGCTGGCAGTGAGCCAGACCCAGTCCCTCTGTAAGGGGAAGGTGGCAAAGCTCCTCTGAAAGTCCCTTTACCCTCTAGAGGAAAAAAAAATAAATAAATTAGGCGCCCCTTTAGCCAAAGACTTGGGGTAACGTGTGAATTTTGTAGGAGGGATTTAACTCGGATCCCCACACAGCTCAGCACCAGGGGATTCACTTTCTGTCAGTAACAGGGACTGGGGTGTCCCCAGGGCAGCACAGCTGGGAAGGCAGAGCTGGAAAGAGCTTTAAAGGTTGTTTTCTGCCTCGGCTTCTCCCCAGGCTCAGGTAGAGAGGAGCACCTGCACACAACTGTGGGAGGCCCAGGAGTTCAGCAGCTTTGAAAGTCAGGCTGGTTTCAGGGTTTAGGGATCTAACTTCAAGCATCTCACTTAAAAATATATTATTGAAAGCTAGAGTTGAGGTTTCCAAGTCACTAAAGTTGCTAACTGCTCACCAAAATCTTTCCTGTATACTCCAACAAGCCACACACCCAAATCCTCCTATCTTTCCCTGAAAATTCCTGCTGACAAATCCCATGGATTTAATCCCATAAATGGATGCTTTCCCATCCTCCTCTCTGGGACTGGCACTAGCAGCAGCTAACCAGGGGCTGATTCAGGCCCTTTAACTTTTTCCTGCCAAGGGTTGGTTTTGCAAGTGGAAAAGGACCCGTGCCTTGTTTTCTAAGGCTTGAGGGAGTTGCTGGCACTCGCTGGTTTCCCTGCAGCAGATGCAGCGTGACCAGGAATCTACACTGCATATGAAAAGGTCACTTACCCTGCTCAAGAGAGGAGATTCTAACACTTGTCAGCTTGAGTGATGGAGGCTCTGCATGGAGAGCCATAATATTCATGTCAGGGAATTGCCAAGCCCTCACGGAAGTGTTGAAGATGGATGGCCTGGGGATACACTCCTGACACTTTAATACTGGGGGAGGATACAGCACAAACATCTCATGCAGAATTATAATCCATGAAAGGGCACTGGGGGCATAATTTAAAGGTAATCCAGCAGGCAAGGAGTTTAACAGCTGGAGGGAAGCAGGCTGGGGGAAAGGAGGGATGCTGAGGGATGCAGGGGGGCTGTGGTGGGGCTTTGGGGGAGGGAGCAGTGCCAGGCCAAAATCCATCCCCCTCCAGACAGCTTGGCAAAATAACCTGCAGAACCTGCACTTTGTGTATTAATAAATCAGATTCTCTGCTTGCTGGTGGTGACTGTGCAGCAGTGTGACCTGATGAGGGGAGAGCCTGGGGCAGTGCCTCAATCTCTGAGCAGAAATGTCCCTGCCAGCCTGCTGGGAGGGGCTGTGGGGGCACACAGGGGCAATGCTGGTGTGAATTCCCTGCCAGAGCCACCCCTGTTCTGGGGGCAATGCTGGTGAGAATTCCCTGCCAGAGCCACCCCTGCTCTCTGTTCTGGGAGAGGGAGCAAAGGAACCAGCCCAGATCCAGTTGCTGTGCCAGGTGCCACCCTGAGCCCCCACAGGCACAGCCCCAGGCTGGCTCTGGGTGCTGGGCAGCCCTGGGATGTTCTGTCTGTGTCCATTGGCACCTGCACCCCAAACTTCACCTTCCTGCATGCCCTGGTGGAGGTGACCCCAGCCAGGGCCACCTGAGTCGTGCCCCTGCTCCTGCCTGAAGGGGAGTGAGGCTGGGCAGGCTTTTCCAGCTGCAGGGAAGGAGAAACCAGAAGAAACCTGGGGGTGGCTGTCCCTGGTGAGGGTGCTGGGATGGACACCTGGACAGCAGCACAGCATGGCCAAGGGCAGCTGGTGAAACAGGGACAGGGATAGCCCTGGGATAGATGGGAAGGGTTTGTGGGCTTAGCCTGGGCTGGTATCATGGTATGAGCACCCCAAAACTGACCCTGTGTATTTCTGCAGGCATCTCTGACATAAACCTGCCCTGCTCTGTGCTGATAGTATAGCTGGAATATATTATTTCATCATTTGGAGTATGTTTCCCTTTCTCACTAGAAATGGATTGTAAAGTATCCCTCTCCCACAACAAAGGCACAAATACACTGGGGGAACTCTGGGGTCAAACCTCCAGAAGGGCAGCAGTGATGCTGAGCTGATTCCACAGATTTCTCACCCCAGAGGATGCTCTGTGCATGTCAGTGGCTGGCCAAACATGAAGATGCTGCTCCAGAACCATCCAAGTGGCCCCACAGCCCTGCCTAAAGTGCCCCTGCTCCAGGGCAGAAGCAGCGCTGTCACTCTTGAGGGACAGACAGCAAGATCTTGCATTGAGTTCATGCAGCGCCCAGCCCAGATTAAAACTTCTGGCTTTTCATTGTAATTAGGATCAAAACTGTTACAATACCATTACTGTGGGACAGTGTCAGGTTCCTCCTCAAGGCTTTAGAGAGCCAGCCCAGCCCTTCCTCCAGGTGTGCAGTGAGTTACGGGGATTGGGATCAGTCAGACTGGAGCTGACTTGTGTGATCATAAGCAAACCTGTGCAGGTTTGAAGGCATCACCAGGCCCTGCAAAAGCTCTCTGGCTGTGGTGGGACAAGGAGCCTTCACAGGGCAGCAGTGACAGGCTGTGCTCTGCTGTGGGTGCTCCTGTTTGCTTTGGAAGCTGCTCTGCAGGGATGGAAAATCTGCCCAGGTAAAATCACAGCTGAGATGATGAGCTCAGTCCTGTGGCATCCTCAGTTTGTTCCCCTGTGCCCCATGGCATTTGTGAGGGTTATTAGAGCAAGCACAGCAGCAGGCAGGGGTGTCAGGGCTCCCTGACAGTGCTGTGATGGATTAAGATGATCCTGAATTTCTATTGTTTTGTAGTGAATGTAGTGAGAATTGATGGCTGTTGTATCCAAGCAACAAGGGGGAGGATAAGGAAGCTTCAGCTTCTCCAGGACTGTAATATCTCTGGCAAGGTGCCACTCTAAGCCATAGAGTTGATTTTTGTATTTGTTCAGTCTTGGTATTGTCTCTGCAAGGTACAAAAAGGGAAAGGAAATCTGTGCCATGGGATGGTGTGTAACTTTCCCTTGAGTTTGTTTCAGTTTGCATTTGGTATCTGGCTTTTGGGTGTGATTTGATCAGTGCCTTAGAGAGTCTGGGAACCAGAAATGTAAACGGCTTTGATGACAAATTTAAGGAAGGACAGTTCATCTCCAGCATTTAAGCACAATGGGGTGGATATGGATGCTGAGTTGGTGGGAATGGGAGGGCTCAGTGGGAAAGGATTGGTCTCAGCAGTGGCATCTCTACTTCCCTCTCCAGCCCCATCTCCCTGGGATGGAGCCTTTGTGGGACAGAGGTCTGGTCTGGTGCTGTTGCCACCTACAAACCTGTTCCTTCTAATTTTCTGTGTTCATGTCAGTTTGAAAAGGTGCTGCAGAGAAATGGGACACACAGCATGTCCTGCCCATTCCAGCTCTCTGGGAGGCCTAATCTCCCAGGATTTTCCTGTGTGCTTTATTAACCTGCTGCTGCTATACAGCAGGAAGGTTTTTGTGTGCTTAGGAGTTATCCTGGTGAAATAGTTTCCCTCCTCTGACAGCACATCAACAGGGACTGTCCTGTGCTCTGTACATCCTCATTTTGTGGGATTTTGGTGGCACCCTGTGCCTGCAGCTGCTGGGGCTCTGGAGCACAGTCCAAACCAATACAAAAGTGACCCTGGGGGTAATATTTGTGCAGACAAGTCAACCAGTGCTCGAGATGCAGGAAAGCAGCTTTGCTTGTCTGTTTTTATCACTCCCAGTTCAGCCTAAATTTTTGGGGCTTGCAACTGCTGTTGTGGCAACACTGTGCAAAACTCTTGGGGTATTTTGGTTTGGTAGGGTGAGTTACTAGAAATAGCCACCCTGAAGGCAGCATAGCCCCTCTAACTGATGGGGGCTTTAATAAACCCCACTTTCTATAAAATAACTGCATGGAAGTCAGCTGTGCCTCCCAAATGTGTGTTCTGCAGACTGAGCTCCCTGCTCTGGCTCTGGTGTGTGCCGAGGCTGTGTTTACACAGGGAGCCATAGGGAGCCCTGGATAAAACAGCACCGGAGCATTTGCAGCGTGGGTGCAGCGTGCTGGCAGAGCTGTGGGGGGATTTTTACACTTGTCTCTCCTCCTCCTCCTCCTCCCCTGGCTGGAGATGGAGCTTGGCCGAGCATCCTTGCTGTGCCAACCTGGGTGTGGGTGATGGCACAGCCCGGAGCAGCTCGGATCCCAGGAGCCGGAGATGCTCTGGGATGGGACAGCAGCACCAGCGCTGTCCCTGCTGCCCTCCCCGGGCTGCCGGCACCCCGAGCAAGCAGCAGGGAACCAGCAGGGAACCAGCAGGGAACCACGAGACACATTCACAAGTGTCCCCGAGGTTTCTCTCCTGCCCCAGTTCAAAGGGTTCCTCTCGTGCCTCCGAGAAATCCGCGCTGAGCGCCGGTGCTGGCGCTTTCCACATCAAAGCGGGGCAGCCTCGCTTTGTCTGGGGGATGTCGGGGCGAGGCGAATTAAGGAGAGTTTGGGAGCTTCAGAGTCGGCTTTAGCCGGGCTGTGTCTGCATACTCAGCGCTTGGAAAGGGCGAGATCACGGCGATAGGCACTAAAGCCAACCCTCCGGGGGCTGGAGGCTGGAGCCACCTTCCTGAGACCCAGCCACTGAACTCACTGCCCTCATTGGATTAATGATGAGGAAATTCCTGGAAGTGCTGGGTTTTACACAGAAAGGGACAATCTTGCACCTAAAATCATACTGCTAGGAAGCCAGAAAAGAAAAAGGCAATTATTTTCATTGTGGTTTATTGCAAAATACAGTCCAAAATCTAACTCTTAAAAGATACCTTCAAAATATATAGTGAAAACAGATTGTGCTAAGCAATAATGCAATTTATTAATAAACAACATTAGGCATAAAGAATTCTGAATTCTTATCTGCTAATTTAAAAAAATTATAGGAAGTGTAAAATGCTTAATTTTATCCAGTACAAATACATGAAACTATTGTCTATTTGGAGCAAGGTTCTTGTGCCAGAATACAAAATTCAAAAAGGAGGAGGAAAAAAAGGTGGGGAGGGAGATATGTAAACACTGACTGTAAACTTTCCAAAGCCCTCAAAAGGCTGCAGCTGTCGTAACGCACACCACGACACTGTCAAACCTCCTCTCTCTTCACAAAGTGCATAAGTTTTCCTCCAGAGATGCTGCCAAGCAGCTGCTGTGCACCAAGAGCGGGGACCTGAGGCTGCAGGATGGGATCACCTGGCTGGACCTGCCACAGCTCCCATTCCCACCTCTGGCTGGGGGCTGGAGTCCCACTGCTCCATTGGCAGACCCACTGGCAAAGGCACGAGGGGTTGAGCCCACATAAACCATGAAATTCCTCCCTGTGTCCAACACACAGAAAAAGTGACTCCTGAGAAGAGAGAAGCTACTGGTAAATGAGGAAAACACATGGAAGCAAGATGGACCCTCAATGCCCGTGCCTTGAGCTTCCTCCATCCACAGGAGACCCCAGCACCTCACACGGCGCACGCCCAACCCTCTGGACCCCAACATGAGGACCCCAGAGAGCCTCCCCTATCTCCTGTGGGCCCTGCTCCTCTGCCGGCTGTGGTTGGGCGCGGCGGGGTCGCGGCGGGTGCAGAAGTGCTTGGCCACCATGGTCCGGCACTGCTCGCAGCGCACGGTGCAGCACCAGTGGAACTTGCAGTTGCAGCTGGACACCACCTCGGTCCTGCGCTCCTCCACGCGCAGCCCGCACTCGGTGCAGAGCCGCCGGCAGCTGCGCTTCTCCCACTGCGACAGGTTCCTGCCGCTCTGCAGGCACTCGCGGCCCTCGGTGCCCTGGTGGCCCAGGCTGGCGTTCCTGGTGCAGTAGTCGGGGGAGTCCTCCAGGAACACGAGCTCGGTGGCGTGGATGTGGTGGAAGGTCTCGGCCGTGGCGCCGCGGCTCTCGGCGCTGTTGCCGGCCCTCAGGCGCCGCTTGTCCATCTCCAGCTTGTGCGCTTGGTCGTACTTGAGCTTCAGCAGGTTGCCCACCTCGCGGAACTCGGCCAGCTGCAGCCAGCAGGTCTGGATGCTGCAGCTGCCCGACACCCCGTGGCACTTGCAGGCTCTCTTCATGGTGTCTTTGACCGCCTTGGGGGGATGAGGTGAAGAAATTAGGGAATCTCAAAGTCAGGCTCTACAGCACTTATAATGTGGGGACACTGCAGCTAAAGTGTCTGGTTCTTGGCATGACTTCAGATCCTTCCAAGAGCTGACCTGGAATTCCATGACCTGGAATAACAAAGCCACTCCCCACACCCAACTAAAGCATTTACTAGTCCCAGTATAGGCGATAGAAAAGACACCATTGGTGCGATAGAGACTACGTACTGTAAGGGAAAGATGAAATAATAATGAAAACTAAGCTATAAACAGCAAAGATCAACCCTTGTACCTTTTGCTCTTAGTTCCAGGCAAACATCTGTCCCAGAGCTAAGTGGGCACAAGCTATTGTCCCCAGCCCTTCCAGGAGAATCCAGGCCAGGAAAAAAGTGCCTTTGTCAGGTCATGCCCTTCTCACGCCACTCACCAGGATCAACCCATGTCCCTTTCAGAGGTTTCATTCAAAATGTGTGAAACTCCTTTGGAATAATCATAGCCAACCTCTCTGCATCTCCTCCAGGCCAAGCACTTCACAGATATTATCTGCCTATCTCCCTCTGATATTTATAAGGTCCCAATCGCTGGTATCTATGTGAGATTAAGCCTTGACACACCCTATGAGATAGGTATGTTAAGTGTTGTCATCCTTGTTTTTACAGACAAGGAGGTTTGGCAAGATGCTGAGAGCTTCCATGGCCCAGGCAGGAGTGGGGGCGAGTCTGGCTGGCTTGTGAGCAGGGCCAGCTCACACCTGGCTGCCCAGCCAAAGAGCTCAGAAATGCATATTGCAAGAAAGTAAGGAAGGTGCTTCTGGCTTTGTTTTACAGACCAGACAACCCTAGAGGTAAGTACAAATCCCATGCATTTCTGAATAAGTGGTGTGTGCCAGCAGTTAACTGCATTACACAGCTGCAGAAGCTGGAAGGGGGAACAGCTCTTACTGTGATTCCCTGAGTTGAGGTTCAAGGCCAGATCCTGGCTGTGTTTTTTCCCCCATGCAACCACTACCGAGCCTGGATTTTCACAGGGGCCTGAAAATGGGCACCTGAATAGCCTAGATTTTGTTTTCAATATAGACATTATTGTTATTATTATTTTTACTTACAAGTCTCCCAACCTCGTTGTTGTGCAGGTTAATCAGCGCGCGGGTGTCGTGTCCCGTTTCCAAGGCATCCACAAAGAGCTTGGAAACCTTCTCCCCAAACTCCACGTTGTCACTGCATCCTCCCCAGACCCAGCCTCGGCCACCTGCAGCACAGACACAGGGTTATGCACTGACCTGCCCTGCAGTCTGTGGGGCTCTGTGTGGACAGAGGGACGGGTCAGTCTGTCCTGGGTGGTCACTCACCCACGCGGCCGTTCCGGGAGTCGTCGCAGCCGCAGCTGTCGAAGTCCCCCAGGCTGCAGTTCCTGGTCAGGGTGTACATGACCCCAGCCGAGCTGATGGCGTGCACAAAGGAGGTTTCCCGGGTAGCTGGGGGAGAGCAGGGAAAAAAGCTGTCACATGCAAAAGCTGTCACATGCAAATATAGACATCAATCCCAGATTATCAGGAATGAAGATCTCCTCTGCTGCAAAGGTGCAAGGAGAAAATACCCACATGCTCTGTGCAAAAGGAAAGGTGCTACAGAAATGAAATGCTCATGACTGGATCTTTTCAGGCTTCAGCATCACAGGGTACAGCAATTTGCTCTCATATTATGCAGGTGTCCATACAGGGGATGGAATTTCTTGCCAGGGTAAGGAAATGCCATGGTCCTGCTGTGGCCAAGGTGAGTTAATTCTCCTTTCACCTGGCACTCAGTTCATCTCTGTCCTTCCCTGCCTGGGGGTATGTTGTGTTTTGATCTTGCCTGCTAGAGAAAATGGTCATTGATCCTTTGAACCTGTGCTAACAGCTGTCTGCACTCACACTCCTAGTGTAGTCCTTTGGCTTTCTGAAGACATTCAAATAGAGATGCTGCTCTGGGTGAAAGCAGACTTCTGCCCACTGAAATAGATAATATTGAAATATATCCACAGCTTCCTCATGAAGGCAGTTTCTTAGTGCACATCTCTGGTTTCTCCCTTTGCCTCTCCTGCACTTCTCCCCACTGGAAGCTCGGGTGTCTCTAGCACTGCACTCTCCGGGATGCTGCACACAAAGGGGCAGGAGCAGACCCATGGAGCAGGGGAACACTGAGCCTGGGATCCCTAGGAAAATGTTAGTGCTGTCTACGACCGCAGTTAATACACATAAACGAAACCAGCGGTGCTTTTGGGGCAGGAAGGCCCTTTTCCATCCCGCCCGCCCGCGCACCGGGCGCAGCGGGCGCAGGTGCGCGCACTCACCGCTGCGGAGCCGGTTGTGCGTGGAGAGCTGCAGGGCGCTCTCGGGGCAGTTCCAGCGCTCCCAGCCGAACTGGAACTTGCACTCCTCCATGCCGCTGTGTGCCCCGGCCGCCACGCTGCTGGAGAACGTCAGGTACGCCTGGCACGGGAAACAGCGGGGTTAAAATCCACGCTGGTTTAGCGTTTATCAGTGAGAACAGACACAAGCACGTTGTGAGTCTTTTCCCTCTGTACTTGGCAGCACTTGGAGCCGATATGCTCTGGGAAGTCTGGTTCCTTGGAAAGCACTATTTCCCATTTGCAATACAAAATCACTCCATTTAAATTCCTGACAGTCCATGTGTTAATTACCTTAGGTCCTGTCATCAGAAAGTTATTCACAGACCTGAAAAAGAGAAAATAAAAGAAATCACCTTACCACAGGCTGAAGAGCATCTCTAAAAAAATGCCCCTTCCACCAAGTTGGACCCTACCATGCTGCTGAGTGGAGAACGGCGCTGTAGACCCCTGTGATGGAGAGGATGAGGAGGGTGCTTCTCTTCATGGCTGTCACAAGGAGTGGGGTTGGATCCCTTTGGCTGCTCCGTGGCTCTCCACACCGCAGGTCTCTGCACAGGCAGGGCCACCTCCCTCCACTCCTTCCCAAGGTGAGCTATGGGGATGGAGCAAAGCTGCAGGAACCTCCAACCCTGATATTTATAAGGTGAAGTTGTGAATAGTCAAAACCCCCCATTCATTTGCTACCCAATGACTTAATGTGATAAAAAAGCTCCCGCTCCAATGGGTGACAAGGAACCGCCTCAGGTTGCACTTCAAAAGGCGGCGGGTGTCCCTGGGAGAGGGATGGTCTGAAGGAGAGCAAACTTCCCTAACAATGGGACACTTTTAACTCTCTTCCCTGCCACCAGCCATCCCTTTCTGCTGGCCCCGAGTCCTCTTGCCTTCTCCTTTTCATCCCCTGCTCGCCAGCAGAGGCTCCATCCCCACGTCCCTCTGAAATAACAAGCAGATGCATTTCTATAGTTCCCCTGCTCCCTCCTATGAGAATTCCCCGAGGAGTTTTAACAACCCTTCTGTAAAGATCTATAGGGGATGGACCTCCCAGGCCTCCTTGGTTTGCAGAGATGCGTTTAAGGGCAGGAATTTTCTTTCTCTCCTCTTTATGATGAAAGTTTCTGCATCTCCATCCTGATACCAGCGAGCGTGGCTCGGTAGCATTTGGAAATCTCTCTCATTTACAGGGCTGCAGCTTGGGAACACTGTGTGAATCATTTATGTGGTTTTCTCCATGATCCAAGGCTGTAATTAGGGGAGCAGTTTTCTGGGGCTGGCAATTTCCTTTGGGTGAAGGCTGCTGCAGCACAGGCACAGCTGCTGCTCCAGGCAGGAGCTGCCCATAGCCTGAGCAGAGTGAGGGGCCTCTGCTGCAGCTGAGCCATCAGCTGGGCTTGGGAAAGCAAAATCCTTATCAGAGGAGCCCAAAAAGCCTTTTGGTAGTTACAACCAGTATGGTTAAGGGTTGTGGGGAGCTGTGAGGCAGCTGATGGAGAAATGGGGCGATGGTGTTTATGGAAACTTCTTGGTCTGTTTTGCTGTGGGTGAATGGTCCCACTGGGGGCTGGCTCACCCTGGGCAGGGATCCTGTCTGCTCCAGGGGCAGTGTGGTGCTTGGCCCCAAAGCAGTGCTGTGCTGTGCCAGCAGTGACAATCAGCCCCTGGCTCTGCCTGTCACTGTCCCACTGTGCCACACTGGCACAGCATCTGCCCACGATGACTCTCTGGCCCCCCTTTTTCCTCCTGCTCTCAGCGCCCTGACTGACCCTGGGGTACCCTGGGTACCTCCCTGAGTTAATCACTGCTGCTGCAAGGGGACTGATGAAAGGGCAGCAAAGTGAGGTTCAGGGGAATGGGCCTGCACTGGAAATGCAGTGGGGAGCTACCCCACAAGCAGAAGGGGACACACAGGGACAAACCCCATTTTCACACCCAGTCAAGTGGCCGCAACCAGCAGTGCAATGGCCAGGCAGGGGGATGCACCTCAATACCTTTGAGAAGTAGTTTTCTGTCCTGCCACGAAATGCTCAAGAGCACTGCAGAGCCAGCAACCTGCCCTGGGGTTTGACACCTCCCAGCTGGTGTCTGAAGCAGGTCTGTGGGCTCAGCTCCTGCTGCTGGAGACCTGTCACTGCTCTCTCCCCTGCCTGCAGACAGAGCAGCTCCTCTCTGCTCCTGGCTGCAGCAACACAGGGATTCTCCCTGCCCTGCTGCCCCTCAGTGAGAGAGGAGAGATCCCTCTCCCTCCAGACTCTGCACAAGGGAAACCTGGAGTCAGCTGGGCAAAGCCACAAACAACCCCTTTGTAACCAGAGGATTAAAATTGCAGATTGGTTAAAAAGCAGGGATGCAAAATACCTTCCAAGTGAGCACAAAGCTGGTGCAGTCCCACCAGCATGGAAAACCCTCTGTGAGTCAGCATTTTAATCATTACCATCCCAAACAGATCCTACTTGTTGGAGCTGTCAAAGGACAATTACTGGGAATGAAGTGTTTCCCATGTATCAGGGGAGCTCATTGATTACAGCCCATGCATATGGCTCGGAAATCTGCGTGCATTTTCTGCATGCACACAGGTAATTCTGGGGGGTTGTGTCTGGCTGCCCCTGAGGCCATTTAGATGGGTTTTTTCAATGTCTGAGACAGCTTGTGCAGCTAAAAAAAAAATGTTGGCATGTCTGCTCTGTCAGTTCACACATGATACTGCTATCACATGCCAGAGGAATAACAGCGTCCCTGGGCGTGAGCAGCCGCTGGCAGGACCACACAGCTCTCTGCCCAGCCTATTAAAAATGTCCTTTCTAATTAAAGTCACAGCCATCCCAAAAGTCACTCATAACGTTGTCACTTGCACTAGTTGTCAGCAAACAAAGCAGCGTGCTGGGACAAGCCTCCCCACGCCGCTCCAGGTTTTTCCACAGGAACTGCTCAGGCCTGGCAAGCAGCACTTCTGCAGGGTGCCCAGCAAGGAGTGCACTGATCCCAATTCCATTTCTGCTTGATTCTTCCACCTTAGGCAAAAGCAGACCTGAGTCTTGCTGTGTTCATAAATTTGCCCTCATAGACCACTTTGTGCAAAGTTCTTGCAGTAGAAGGGATTAAATGTACCCATCTCTGTTTGCAGCTGGGTAAACTGAGGCACAGGAATGGGTGGTCTGGAGATCTCGGGGTGGATCAGTGAACTGGGCAGAGCTGTTTAGAAGCTGATTTTGGTGCTTTGCTCTGTAAGTCACTGGGCACATGTGGCTCTGGAGGCTGCAGGGCTGGGTGCTCCCCCATCACCCATGGGAACAGCCCACTGGTCACCCCATGGTGACCCACCCCTATGGGCCATCTGAGAAATGCTGCTGAAGCTGGTTTCCCTTTGATTTTCCCACTGCCTAGAGACTGCTTTTGGTTTGGTTCTGGATGGGGAAAAAAAAGCCTGGAAGGCAAATTCTGTTGAATTTACCTTGTTGTGAAGAATGTGCATGGTCAGTGGTTCTGGGCAGCCTCGTGAGCTGCCCAGTGTGGAGGCAGAACCAGAGCCTGCACCCAGTGATGCTGAGAGACAGGCTGCTTGCAGAGCAGTGTCCTGAGTGTCAGCTGGACCCCCTCGACTTAACTGATGAAATGTTGGTGCTTTGTCTCTTATTTTTGTGCTATGTAACCAAACAGGCAGTGCTTTTCATGGTAATAGCATTTTGGCATCTGCCCTAATTAAAGAGACAACAATAGCATATACAGCCTCCCACACCCACAAAACCCTTTTCACACCACAATGTGGGTTTTCAGGGAAGGCAGACATGATGTAAATCAGTTTATCAGGGCGGCAGGTCCCACAGGGGTGGGGTCTTGGCTTGTGCTGCCCCGTGGCTGTGGACAGCAGGAGAATAAAGCACAGGCCACTTGCTAAATTGCCCCTGGCAGGTGACACATTCAGAGCCCTGGCGTCAAATCCTGCATTGCTGCCCTCCTCACAATAGAAACCCACCTGGGTAATTAGAAATCACCCCCTCTCTGGTGAGGTGCAGGATGTTTTATGGTGCTCTCCCACACTGCTCACCCCGGGAAGCCCCCCAAGCCCCTCGGTCTGTACACAGCAAAGGGGATGTGGCCCTGTGCTGCACAACCCAGAGCCCTGCAGCTGTGGGGCAGCCCTCCTGCACACCCAGCTCTTCTAGGAATTTTTATTTTTAGTCTTCTCAGACTTCCTGTGTTGGGGAAAATATGTTCCCATTGTTCTGCCTGCTGCACAGTCCCTGTGGGCTGCTGCAGCTCCCAGCAGCAGCAAACAGAGGCAGGACCCAAGCCCTGGACCTGGCAGTGCTGGGGGGAGTTTTGCCTGTATAATGAATTTGTTTTGATTAATGAATTGTAATTGGGGATGGAGATGTAACTGGAATCAGGTATTGTGCCACACCTACCCCACAGGCTTGGTCCTCCTCATGCCTGTTTTGGCACACAGAAGCAGACCAATATTTACTGAAAACAAGATTAAACCACCCAACAGAGCTGGCTTAGGGTGTGCTTTCCCAGTGAAAATAATTATCCCGAGGATTTGCTGCCTCTCAGCAGCACTTTGTGCCCTCAGCTGTACCAATGCACCCAGTTTTTCTGTCTTAATTTTGACCCTGGTTCCCAGCACAGCCTCGGGCAGTGTGATGGGGTGAGCAGTGAACTTCATCAGTGAGGCCACAAAAAATCAAGTCCAAGGTAAGAGCCTCTTCTACTGAAGGAAACATCCTGGGATAGAAGCCAGCACCACAGGAAGCCCCAGGTTGTGCCTTTTGGTTCTAGGAAGGAAAAAAATTGAGGTTTGGAACCAAATTCTGATCTTTCTAGACACAAACTGGCCAGGGACATAGATCCTTCCCAGCAAGGGCTGTCAAGGTGATTTGGGAATGTCCTGATTGGGGTTGCAGAAAAGGCCTCAGAATGTTGCAGAACTCTTGGATCTGACTGCACAGGTTGATGTGTTCAGGCTAGAAATGAGAAAACAGAGAAAATAGGGATGGGGAAAATTTTATTCCATTAACAAGAGGCAGAGCAAGGGGCTCAAGATGTAGATTTAGCTTGCTGTGGGCTCACCATGTGTCAGGAAGGAGGTGGGTGAGTCTGGCCCCAGTGCAGTGGGAAGGAAGGGCTGGGAGATGGGTCAGGCTGGGCTGGCACCGTGGCTGCAGGGGGATTTCACCCTGCCAGCAGCAGTGCCCATCTCTGGGGGAAGCTCTGAGAGCACCTGGCTGCCCCACGACCTCATGAGCCTCACCTCACCTGCCTCCTGTAGGTGTGTCCCCCAAAACCCACAGGGCTGTTTACACAGCAGCCTTATAAAGCAGGCACAAGTGTTTTGTTTTTCTCTCCCTCTTTAAAGGAAGTGTCATGCAAACAGAGCCAGTGCAGCTGATAGGTTACTGCCCTGGCATGCATGCAGGGACCAGATCTCTGTCCTGGCAAGGTGTCACCTCCCAGGTGAAAGCCTGTCCAGGAAGAGATTGGGCACTTGATACAGAGGAAAATTATCACATCCTTCTTAATTATTCCTAGCCAAACTCAAGTTAAATTAACTGATTACAAGCTGGCTCATGTGGAGCTCCCCATCCTTTCCCAGCATGGGTCCTTGTATTGCCCCTTTGTGGCTGAGGCTCTGTCATCCCTCCTGTCCCCCATCCATTTCATGTCACAGATCAAGCCCAAAGATCTGAAATTCTGAGTTGGATGATATGGGTGTTGCTGCTGGCTCTGTCTGGCACACTCAGTGTGGGAGGTTTTGAAACTCACAGAAGAAAATGGTGATTTGAGCCATGAATATTTTCTTTAAACTTGTCTTTGTTTCTTTGGACAGAGGTGATTCCAAGTGCAGAAAGCTGTGGCTTCCTCTGGAGGAATCTGGGCTGAGAGCAACTCAAAAAATTCTTTGAGTTTTTCTGGGAAAAACAAAGTGAGGAGAACAGTTGCTTCTGGCACCTGCTTTGCCCACAAAGGCAGTGGGGAGCCTGAGCTGCTGTGGGGTTTGTTCCCCCCGGTGCCCACCTGGGCTCTGGCACTTTGCTGTGTTTCCCCTAAGGAAACCCCTCTTGTTTTGCCTGTCTAGGAAATGGAGAGCTGGGCTGGGCTCTGTATTTCCATTTCTCAGTGCAGCTGGGCACTGATGCCATGTCCATACCTCACTTCCATCACTCTGGCAGTGCCATGAATATCTCCATCTTTGAGGCAGGAGCAGACAGCTCCGGTGTTACCTGAGGTCAGAGTGGGATGACAGCTCTTTGCAAGGTCTCTGGTTTTCCTAAACCAGTTTGAGGCCTTTGCTGTTCAGTTAAAGTGGGAATGCCTAAGGTGAGGATCAGGCTCAGGGCTTCATCCGATCAGCATCCTCCAGGCACAGAGAACTGCTAGGACACTCCATGGGGTGAATGACACCCTTTAAAAAATATTTCCTTGATCGTATTCTCTTGGTAAATCCCAGATCTGCTCTGAACACTGGAGCCGTGGTGGCTCTGGAGGGATCTCTGCCCTGCCCTGCGAGGGTGAACACTCTCGGCTTTGCATTGTTAACTCTGAGGGGTGGAAACGGAGCCCCAGCACCGGGATCAACCCAGGGGCCGGCAGCAGAGGGGACACTGGGGATGGCAATGTCCCCGCAGCGTCCCCGCAGTGTCCCAGCAGCGTCCCCGACAGTGTCCCCGCAGTGTCCCTGCAGTGTCCCTGCAGTGTCTGGGCAGTGTCCCCGCAGTGTCCCCACAGCGTCCCTGCAATGCCCCTGGAGTGTGCCCGCAGTGTCCCAGCAACGTCCCCATAGTGTCCTCGCAATGTCCCCACAGTGTCCCCGGCGGTGTCCCCGCAGTGTCCCCGCAGGCTGGTGACAAGGCTCCCCCCTGTGGGACATCCCCGCACCGCACACCGTCCCCAGCCCGTCCCCAGTGTCCCAGTGTCCCCACCGTGCCCGCTGGCAGTGCCCGGGGACACAGGGGGTGGCACAGCCTGCAGAGTGTCCCCAGCCCGCAGTGCCCGGGGTGGCACACAGGGTGGCACAGCCTGCTGCCTCCGTCACTGCCCTCGGGCTCAGCCCCACAGGCACACACCTTCAGCCAAGGCTCCTCATGCCTGATTTCTTCATTGCTCAATGAAATGTGTGATCTGGGACCTGCACACTTGTTTCTTTAACTCTTTGTGGTGGTGACTCCTCCCAGTGCCAGCAATGATGGGGGGACCAGCTGTGGTCAGGTGTGACCTGAGGTAGCTCCCATGATTAGATAGAAAAATAAAACCCCTATTCTTCTCTCTGAGCAGAAGAATTATTTCCAGCATCATGAGAAAACAAAGCAGACCAAGGAGGATTATTTTCCCCAAACAAGATGCTGTTTGACAACACCCACATGGAGTCACACACAATTTTTTTCCTCCCTTCTTGTTGCAACTTCGCCAAAACAAAAATTTTGATACTGAGTTGGCTTTTGAATTTGTGAGATCAGCTTAAAATTCCTGAATTTTTTTTTTTTTTAAATTCTCATTATTTTGTTCAGTGCATACTGCTGGAGCCTTAAGAGACCTCATTTTCAGGTGTCCCTTTGACCAGAGCAGCTAGAACTCCCTTTTGCACCCCCCTCCTCTTCCTCCCTTCCCAATTCCCCACAGACTGAATGAATTCTGGCCCCGGGCCTTGAAGCAAACACGAAGCACTGGGAGATCTGCAGTTGATGGTAGGAGTTGTCAAGGGCTGTTGTCAGCACAGCTTACAAGATGCGCACCAACCATCCCCAGCAACTGTTCCTCGCCGAGCCAGCTCTGCTGGCAAGGCAGCAGCGCACGGAGCCGGGCACAGGAGATGGAGGCAGAGCTTTCCCTGCTGTCAGTGTGAGCAGTATTGGGCTGGAGGAACACCCCAGCACACCTGCTGCCACCCAGCCTGGCTCAGCCCCAGCATGCTCTCAGTCCCAGCCCTGCAGGCTGTGCTGCTGGACACACCTCGGGGCCCTGGGTGGGCTGGGAACAGGTGCTGAGGCCAGGGCTGCTGCCCGTGCCAGGGCTCCAGGAGGACACAGAGCCTTTGTTCGCCCCTGCACAGTGTGGGAGGCTCCCCCAGCTTGGCACCAGAAGGTTAGTGCTTTTCAAAAGACTATTGTTTTCACCCTGTGTTTTTGGGAAAACAAGGGGTGAGCCAGGCAGAGGCATGAGAACCACCCTGGCTTCTTCTGCCTGGGGTTTCTGCCGCCGTGGGCACCTCCCTGGCTGCACTCCCAGACCTGACCTCCTTCCCACGTGCTGTGCTTCACATTCCTGATCCCACAGAGCTTCTGCAGACCTTCCTTTGCTCACATCCCTCCCTGGTTTCTTTCCCTGATCCTCTCTCAGCAGGAGAGGTCTCTGCTGCATCAGGAGCAGCTTTTAGGGCAGAACAAACACAAAGGTGTTTTCCAAAGACTTCTCCAGCCTTGGTCTTGCATGGGCATCCCAGCTGGCCAAAACCCATCTGCCCTTGTCACTGTGGAGCTGTGGCATGTCTCAGCAGTCACATTTGGGGCTAATGACCCAAATAAGAGGGAACACCCAAATATATTTGAAAAAACCCGACATGCTTTGAGACTCAGCTGTGGTACCTGAGCTGGGGCTGGCAGGGCCTGCAGGGCCTTCACCAGGCTCCAGCTGTGGTGGAACACACAAATGCCCTTTGCCTAGAGGAGAACCAGGCTCTGGGCTTGTTCTGCCTGGCTTTCACTGCTATCAAATGCCTGCCTAATGAGATTTATTAAATCAACTCACTTTGGTGTAACAACGACAGGAATGCAGATCTCTCGGCCCAGCCAGGGCTTGCTGCAACTGTGCACAGCAATTAGAGGTGACTCACAGGGGCAGGTGGACTTGGCCAAGATCCTGAGAGGCCTGGCCCTATCCCTGGCATCCAGGGGGCAAAACTGGCTTCATGGTGATGCCAAGAAGGTGGGTGTTTATCTGCATATAATGATTTTTCTTGCTGTAACTGCATTAGCATGGAAGGCATTTTTCCTTTGGAGGAGTTGCAAGATAACACCTTGTTTCTGTACCTTTACATAACAGCAAGGGGCTGCTGCTACTTGGCAGAAATATTTAAGTTTCCCACCTGGAGCTGGCTCTGTTTATTGATGAGTTTCTCTCCATCACCATGGAGGCTGGGAAACGGCCTCAGTTCCTCAACTGGGTGGCTGTTGGGGAGCCTTGGAGCTGGAAGATGCTCTTCCAGGGAGTGAAGGTCAGGTTAACACCCAGAAGGTGTTTCCTAGGTGTGGGTAAGGTGTTTGCTTTGGTTTAGCTTAGCTTGGCTCTGCTCATATCTCCCTCTCAATGGCAGCAACAAATATTTCCTTGTGTAATGCCTGGAAGGATGAAAATTCCCTCTCTCAGCCTGAAGTAATGAGCAGTTTCCTGGTTGGTGTCCCCAGCTTGCCCCACAGATAAGGCCTTTAATGCTCTTAAGATAACAGGGAGCCAAACCTGTCCCTGCTCTTGACAAATTTTAATCTCCTGATGCAGTTCCTGGGTTGAAATGGTGTCCCCCAGCAGCAGAGAGGGATGTTCCTCAAACCAGAGTGCTGCAGCTCTGTGTTTGTAACTCTGAGCCTCTCTGAGCTGCTGATTGTGAAAGCAGCACTCCCCAGCCCTGCCATAAAGCCATGCTCCACCCGGGGCAGGTGGGGAAAGCTGGGAAGATCTGCCCTTTAACCTTGAGGAGTTTTTCCAGGTGAGCAGGTGTTTGCAGCCTTTGTAGTCAGATCCTGGGGTGGGGAACGTGACTAAAGCTCTTCTCAGCCTGTTCCATGGGGTGAGATGTGTGGATAAAAGCACTGAGATTGGTTTTACCATTTCAGGCTTTAAATTTAAACAGCTAAACTGGGAGCAGGCTCCATGGAGGGAGACTGAGCCCTGCAGCAGCACCAGGAGCAGCCCTGAGCCAAGTGCCTGGGCAAACCTGGGCTGTGCTGCCAATCCTTTGTGTCTTGCAAACACAAGAGGAGAATATCTGAATATCTCTGTTGTGTTCTTGCTTTGGCCAGACCTCCCTTCCCTTCTGCCCAAGAAGTGCAGGCTAAGGACACAGCCCAGGCCTTTGATTTTTGGGAGAATTTGTTGGCACAGAGACCAGCCCCTATTTCAGTGATGCCAAAGAAGTTTTTGGTGATTTACAGTGTCTTTGCTGAGTGAGTTGGCAGATGCTCTGAACTGGCAGAGGTGGAGGGAGATCATCACGTGAGACAAAACCAAGGATGAAGTCTCATCTGCGGCCTCTCTTCTGAGTGCAATACAGAGCTCCAAAACCATCCTGGGGAGAGGAACAGGCTGAATGAAATCTGGTTGAACAGTAGGAACCCTACAGATTTCCATAGGTGGTGTTGCTCTAAGTGCTATCTCTAAATGCTTCCTCCATGAAGGAGCCATCATCAAAGCAAATATTTGAATAATGTCAAAGGCTCCTTGACCCTGGAGTGTGCAGGTGTGAGGGGAGGCCATGAGTCACAAAGAAAAAAGCACTGTTTTCTTTGTTGCTCAACCTCTTGCATCCCTTTTATTAAAAAATCAGTATTAGTAAATCCAGCTGACCTGAAAATAAATACCTCTTTGAGTCAGGTGCCAAGGGGTCCTCAAAGGAGAATGTGAAAAAAACCTTGGTCATTAAGTGAAAACATCATCAGTATGGAACTGATGAACATGGATTGAAACAGCAATCTCATCCCTTTGGACAGCACCACATCAGCAAAGCTCTGACAGAAATCAGCGCTCCTCTTGCCCTGTGCTTCCTTTGGTCTCCTGGTCACCTCTGGTTGCTTTCTGTTGTCACCAGAGGTCACAGTCTTGTGGATCCACTGCTATTTTAATTGCAGCTCTGACTATCCATATTCAATGTCAGGTGTCAAACAGCCCTTAAGCAAACAAGAGCTTTCTGGCCATCACCCCAACCATTCCCCTCTGTTTCCTGAAGCCTGTAGGCTGCTCTCTGCCTCACCCCATGCAGGTCCAAGCCCAGACCAACCCTGCTGAAGTACACAGAGCTGCTCTCACTTCACAGCACAAGTAGGATCAAACTGAAGCTCCAGGGACAGCAGTTTATCTGCCCAGAGTAAGCATTTGTTTTTCTAATATGATTGCAAATTAATTCCAGAGATAATGTGATACCATGTAATTGAGAGTCCCCTGAGCTGGTACCAGAGTCTATTTTTGCCTAGTTCTCTGCAGACCAGTGAGGATGTTATTCTCCACCAGTAATGAAGATGTAGGGAGTCCTTTCTTGCTTTGAAGGTTTGTGTCTTACACCCCTGTGCTGCTAAAGATCTTCCTTTCATCCCTAAAAATTAATGCAATACTTAATTTTCTTTCTTCCTTCCACCTTCCCTCATTCTTGTATTGCTTGGTATGAGATGGGCCAAAGGCTGTGCTTGTGCTGCAGTTATCACAACACTGACTGGATCTTTGCAAGTTAGAGAGACAAAAAAGCTGTGGAAAGGGTACTGCAGCCCTTTTCTTCCTCTGGAATGTTAATCTGAATATGTCCTCAGCCCAACCATCAATTTGGCATGGAATTTGTGAGTGGGTACCTGTCTCTGGAACTTCTAATCTACTGCTGGGCAAGACTGAAGCAGGCCAGTGGCTTCCCCATGCCTGCTGCCAGGCTGGGGCTTTCAAAGCTCCTGGCACCCCCAGTTTGTCCCTCAGGGCTCCCATGAAACACCTTGAGTGCCACAAGGGATGGGGGTGAAGTCTCCAGGCTGCTGTGAGGGCACCGAGGGGGTTTCTGTGGATTGGTGCCATGTGGGGCTCTGGGATTCTGCAGGATCCAGGGTTGGAGAGGGGCTGTGCTCCACCAAGGGACATGAGAGTGCCTGGGGTGAGGATCCAGGGTTGGAGAGGGGCTGTGCTCCACCAAGGGACATAAGAGTGTCTGGGGTGAGGATAGAGGGGATGGAGAGGGGCTGTGCTCCACCAAGGGCCCTGTGAGTGCCTGGGGTGAGGATCCAGGGGATGGAGAGGGGCTGTGCTCCACCAAGGGATCTGAGAGTGCCTGGGGTGAGGATATAAGGGATGGAGAGGGGCTGTGCTCCACCAAGGGACATGAGAATGCCTGGGGTGAGGATAAGGATGGGAAGGCTGTGCTCCACAAGGGACCGAGATGCCTGGGTGAGGTATAGGATGGAGAGGGGCTGTGCTCCACCAAGGGACATGAGAGTGCCTGGGGTGAGGATATAAGGGATGGAGAGGGGCTGTGCTCCACCAAGGGACATGAGAATGCCTGGGGTGACCCTTCCCAACCTGCCCAAAGCCTTGAGCTGCTGAGGAAATGCAAACAAAAGAGGAAGGGTGTTGGTAAGTGTTGCAGTGTAAACTTGATTTCTGCAAGGCTCAAAGACATTTGGTCAGAAGAAACTGTTTATTGTGAGGTTTAGGAAAACAATTTCTATGCAAATTGCTCTTTTTTTGCCAAGTAATGGGGTTGATACAGAACTTGGAATTAAAATTTTAAGAATACAAATACATAGTATCTTCTTCAACAAACACAAAACAAACTTCTCCAGGGAACATTAAATGAACAAATGTTTCCTAAAATAAATGGGAAACAAATATGGGGTGGGAGGGACAAAGTAAAACAACAACCCAACTCAGATGCCAAAACCCCACTGAAGAAGCAGCAGTCACATCTTCAATTTTTTGCTCAGGCTGTACTTTCACTTTGCTTTTCCTGTTCGATAGCTGGCAGAAAAACAGGAAACAAAAACACCATCAGTAAACTTTACTGTTTATGAGCAATAAACTCTGCCTTCCTATAGAGACAGACTTTGGGGGTGTACAGCCTGAAGAAAAGAAGGGTCTGGGGAGAATTTAGAATCCCTTCTAGCACTTAGAGGAGCTACAAAAGGGCTGGAGGGGGACTTTGGACAAGGGGCTGGAGTGACAGAAAAGCAGGGAATGGCTTCACACTGCCAGAGGGCAGGGTTAGATTAGATGTGAGAAAGAAATTCTTCCTTGTGAGGCCCTGGCACAGGTTTCCCAGAGAAGCTGTGGCTGCCCCACCCCTGGAACATCCCTGTCCTAGGCCAGGTTGGAGGGCTTGGAGTAACCTGATCTAGTGGGAGGTGTCCTTGCCCATGGTATGGGGTTGAAACAAGATGATCTCTAAAGTCCTTTCAACCCAAACCATTCTGTGATTCAATGATAATGGTTCTGCAGGACACCAATTTCTATGGTCATACTCAAAGCCAGAGAATTAAATCCATAATGTTTTGTTTGGATCACCCTGAAAATGACAACTCTTCCCACATCTGCATAGCTAGAAGGGAGCAGGTCATGGTGTGCAAAGCTCCTCTCATATTTACAGCTTTAGCATTGGCAAGGATAATAAAACAGGGAAAAACAAGGGAAAAACCAGGTATCTAATGTTGAGACTGTGTGTGCATGGCTATCAGCACACACATCACAGTGATTAGCAGTTCCCTTCTGAAGGAAACTGCTCCCAAAACCTGCTCCAAGCGCTCTTTTCATATCTGAATCCCAGCCTTATCTGGCTGCCTGTGCACAGCGGGAATGGGAGAAGACTCTGCATGAGAACAGCTCTGGGGTGCTTTTCTGAGGGAGATTGCCTGTCAGATGAGGATGATGATGGGTTTGCTTGCTGCCTTATTCCCACAGAAGGTGCCTGCAGGTCTCCTACCCAGGGCTGACCGCAGGTACCAATGGGAGGCAGCAGCTTATCTGCCTGATAACATTAAATCCAGAGCCCAGCAGCCTCTGGGGATACTGCCTGGCCTGCCAGGGATGGGCAGAGGGTCCCCTGTGCCTCCAGGGGGGGCTGGGAACAAGGTAATTACAAACAGACTGATCCTGTTACCAGCACCCAGTGGGAACACTGGTCTTGCTTTCAGCAGAAGGAAGAGCAATCCCATCAGAAAGGGTTTTTCAGACAAAATGCACTGCTGGTTATAATTACTGATATCCTTGGAAGCCCAGCATAGAGTCTTAGTATTATCCCCACTTAAAGTCAGGGATGAGTTTGAGCCTGTAATCCTGTGATTAGTATTCATTCTGCATATGAACTGCAATATGGATTATGTCCTTGCTACTCGTACTTCAAATAGCCTCATAAGCACTTACTTTCTTTAGTGGGCAGTGGATTTTTCTCTCTGGTTTCTGTCTTCTTCAGCTTGGTCTTGTCAAATGTTTCAATTTCTGCAAAATCTGGTTTGTCGGACATGATGGGTTCTGACAAAGAAAGGGAAAACACACCCATGGCTTCATTAGCTAGTGCTGTGATACCAGCCATCTGCAAAGCATTTTCTCCTCAAGAGAAAAAATATTAAAATACCATAAAAATGTTTATTCAAAAACCTCCACAAACCTAACACTCAATCTGGGACCTTTCCCTGAGGCTTGGCTCTTTCAGAGCAAAAGAAGAAACACATAAATAGAATTTTCTGTAGATTTCACACATGCAATTTCTAAAAATCGTATTTTGCACATGGCAACAAGAATAATCAGTAATAAAAGAGACAATGATTAATTGCCAGTAATCCACAGTGTCCCCTGACATAAATCTGTATTTTAAGAAATGCTGCTAACTGGAAAATCTACAATAAACCCCAAATCCAACAGGAACAAAGAGCTTCAATTATGATTTTCTTTTAATTAATAGGATTTGTCTTTCATTCTGAGCCCCCTGTACTGAGTACATCCATGCCCTGAGCTGCTGTGGACACTTGAACATAACAATAGAGGACCGGTTCCCCCAGCCCTTTGTTTGCTCTTGCTCCATATCCCAGTCACAGCTCAATGGCTTTGATTATACTCTATTATAATAAAGAGAATTCCACAAAGCACACCAGCATTTCACCTGTCAAAACTTCCCTAATCCAATTCCTCTTTTTATTAAGAAATTCAAGTTAAAATCCAGCCTAGGCATTATTCCCCTTATTTCAGTGGAGTTTCCCATCAAGGCAAGGCTTGGCCCGGAGATGGCTGATATAATTATATTTTTTTCCTTCCTGCAGAAAATCAGATTTCATTGCTATCTGCACTGAGACAACAGAGTAAATATTCACAAGGAAAAAAAATTTAAAAAAAAAAGAAAAGCTACTAAAACCACATGGCATTACCGTCTGGCTGCTCTCTCTTCAGCTGCTTGGTGGCCGTCTGAGGCAGTGTGAGTTGAAAAAGGTCAGGGTAATCCCTCCTCTCCTCTCCTCTCCCCTCCTCCCCCTCCCAAACCCATCGCTATTAATATTGATTAGTTTAGTGCTGGGATTGCTCAGCGTTCAGGGAAAGGACAGATTGCTCCTGTAGAAAGTGCATGAGGGAGGGAGATGGGAAAACTGACATGGAAAACTGCCAAATTACATCTTGATTTTTCTTTTATTCTGTTCTCTTCATTTACCATGACAATCATATTGAAGTTTCCCTTCCCACCATTTCCCAGTGCTGAGGTTTGGGGTGAGGTTGAGCTTTGGGGGTTGCTGCTGCCAGATTGGTTTTTCAGGGGGGGTTTGTAGGTGCATTCAGCAACACTCCTGGGTATCATGCCCCCCTGCCCAGGCTGGCAGAAGCACAAGCCTGGGGCTCTGAGGGCTCTCAGCACAGCCTTGGTGTGATTGCCATGACCAAGGGCCAAGTCTGAGATTAGCACAGCCCAGGCACCACAGTGACACCCAGGAATGTGTCCTAAAGGGATGCACAGAGAATTTCTGCTTGTGCCTGGTTTGGTAGCTGTTAATTCACTTGCTGGTGCCTCCCTCAGCCCACAGCTCTGGAAGCAGGGAGAGAAGGGCTGTGTGCATCCTCCTGGATACTGGTGTGGTTTCCTCTCATGTACCTTTCAGTGTCTCACCTGAAATTCCTGTCTAGACTCCATGACAGTCAGAAGGAAGGGAATGAAGTTGGGATAAAATTGATTGTGCCCTAGGAGGAGCTGGTTTTCTCTGCTGACTGTAAGGCAGCTTGAGCAGTGAGCTCACAGGGACAGAGATTTCTCAGCTGACTGAGAGCCCCTGGAAAATCTGTGGATCTTTCTGTTGGCACCACAGGCTTAGGTGGAGTGGGTTTGAGTCTGACACGTGTGCATGGAGAAAACGGCTTTAATGTGCTTAAATGTGTCTTAAGCATCTCTTCTTACAATGTTTGTTTAAACTAAAACAATGAACAGGTTTGTGGTTGGACTTGATCTTAAAGGTTTTTCCCAGCCTAAGGGATTTGTGCAGGCTGGCTCGGTTATCTCTGCATCTGCACTGACCACACCAAATCACTGTGTGTGCACCATATTTAATGTCAGGACTCGGCTCCTTTGCTTCCATCCCACATATCCAAGCAGTTGTCACAAACAGAAAGCTGAGTTCCTGACTGAAACCCCCAGGGAAAAAGCAGGAAGGCAGCCACTGGGTGAATATTTGGTGTAAGCTGTAGCTGAAATTTGGCACTGAAGAGTCTTTGTGTGTCTGTTTGAAGAGAGAGCATTAACCTCTTGTTTGGCTGAACACAAGATTTAGATCAGAAAAGACTTTAAAACATAATCCGAGTGATTCATGAATCCAGGCAGCAAATAAGTATCAGTTTTAAATTAATATTTAGTATTTGTCCATTTAAAAAAATAACAATTACAATTCTGATTATGAAGAGGGACTAAAAGGACAAAACCTCTTAAACTTCAAGAGTAGCAGAAGTTCTCTCAGTTGTAGACACCAAACAAAGTGTTCAGAACAGCAAAGCAGAAGAACCTCACTTTTGGTTTTCTGTGTCCAGTCACAGGCTCTGCCCCCAGGACCCACAGCAGAGCTCAGGCTCTTCTAAACATGCTAAGACAGGCTGAACATGCTTGTTTTCACCACCACTACCACTTTAATTGCCCAATTTATTGTCCAACCTAATACTTAAACAGTTTGGGATACATTGTTTGGGTTTTTAGGCTAAAGATGACCAAGTTTTTAATTGATATTGGGTTGGGTTTGTGAGGAAGGTGCAACAGTGTTGAGAGAAATAACATAATGATGAGAACTTACACGTTCTCACTGCTGAAATCAGGAGATACTCATCTCCATAACAAACATCTTGACCATTGCATAAAGCGCCTGTCAAGTTTCTTTAGCTTGTAAATTCAGTGCTGTGGTCAAACACAGCTCGTGTGGGATTCAAACCTCATGTTTATATACTCAGTGCAGCACACACAGCTGGATGCAGTTTACATATGGAAAATTTGGAACTTGGCCTGAGGGCATTGCATACTTTGAGGTAGAGATGGGTAGGTAATATCATACTCAGATGCCTTTTCCTTTCACTAGTAATGGAAATATTTTTGGTATATATGAGCAGCAAAGCTGTTCTTTGTCAGGTTTTTAATTGCAGGATTTCAGAGTCACTGTCTTCAGTAGGGGAACATGGCATTTACCTGGCCTTGGGAAGACTGTGGTTGCAACGAAACCTCAACTTTCTTAATGTTGCACAGAGGCAGAAGAATGAAGTGTATTGAAATGTGAAAGACCAGGAAGCCAGTAGAGCATGCAGACTGTAGAATCTGTATACAGGCTCTACACATAAAGCATATAAAGCTACACTGCTATGGCTGTGCCTGAAAAGCTGCCTCATACAATGGAAACTCTATTTTATTTCAATTTGTTGCCAAAAGATGAAGGGCTGAGTCAAACCTGCCAGGAGTGACACTTCTGATACCAGTGAGTCACCTGCCATTGACAGCATTAAACCATGCCTGGCAGCACAAGGCACCGAGTCTGTCAGACACCCACAGAGCAGCAGGAAAAACAAACACTCGCTCCCAGGATTCGGTAATAGGTGAGAGGAAACGTTTAGAGAGCTCAAGTGAAAAGTCTGAAAAGTGAAGCTGGGAGGTTTGGATGCTGCTGCCACTTGCCCTTTTCCTTTGGCTGCTGTCATTTGGAAGCAGCGTGCCCAGCCCATGCATATACACACACATATATATATGTATATATACACACACATATATGGGTGTAGCCTTCAGTGGGCTGGGGGATGCTGTGCTCATGTTTGGCACAAGAGGTGCTCTGGAAATGCCAAGTTTCATCGAGATGAGGTGGGCAAGTGCCAGAAGAAGGGGTTTCTTTCTCTTTAGTGGGAACCAAATGGTCTCAATTTCCACGGGGAGCTGAGGGGGGACAAAGCACCCTAAGGCGAGCAGGCGGGTAGAGGAACAGACGCTCGAGCAGATCAGTGTCTGTAGCTGAGCCAATAAGCTGACACAACTGATTTTATAATCACATTAGTGCTGTCTCGAAATAACACGCCCACTCAAATATAACAGTGATTTCATTTTCAAAATGCTGTGGTATTTTTGGTGCTAAAGGTAGGGGATCAATTTGTCAAGGCTGAAAGCTGGGCTGGAATCTGCACAGACCCTAATTCCTGTAGGTCCCTGTGAGCACTGAGCACCTTCCAGGCAGGTAGCAGGATTGGGTGTATTATGAGCTGTCCTTAGAAGGTTTCCCGTCCTCAGGGGAACAGGAAAAAAAAAAAGACTACAGCTTCACTGAAAGGGTTTTCTTAGTTCTCTTTGTGCCTTTTGTTCCGTCTTGCTGCCAAAAAAAATATCCCTGTTTGGGAACGGAGACAGGTTCCCAGGCTAAGAGACAATGAATCCTGGGGGTGTAAGGAAGGCACTGATCCCTCTTTGGCAGGCTCTCTGCTGTAATGCTGCACTGCCACTCAGTAAATACTCCACACTTGTCTTACACTGGACATTTTAGCATTACCCAAGGTGTTTCATTTTCCTTACCAAGACCATTGAACCTTGAGGGTAGTGCATGCAGAAGATGAGGGGTGAGGAGAGGCAGTTGTAGACAGTCCTTCTCCTTGGGCTATTTTTACCAACCCCATGTTTTCCAAATAGCTCAGGAGTTCAGACAAGTCTATACCAGAAGCCCTGTTGCAGCACAGAGCAAAAGGAGAAAACATAAGCTAGTGGGAGTAGAATTTCCTCTCTCTCTCTTTTTTTTTTTTTTTTTTTGATATTATAAAACTTGATATGGGGGTGAATTTTAAGAAGTTTAACCAGATGGAGATTCTTGCAACAGAGCTTTCTCAAGAACTGACCCAAAAGTGTGTCTTCCAGCACAAAGCACTTGGCTCTGGCCTGGCCCCTTCTAGCAAAATGTGTTGACCCTTGAATGAATTATTTAAGGAAAAAATAGAATTAATACAGAATGTCCATGCATAGGCTTCTCTCCCCAAAGCCAGGGTGGGGAACAAAGCATGTGATGTGTTAGTCACATTAGTTAGTGCTACAGAGCACATGACAGTTTGTGATGAATACTGGTCTAGAGACCAAGTTCAGCATGACTTTGAGTCTTGAAGTCTTTTTTTTCCCCCCTCCTTTCTGTCTCTGGACAGATGCATCTCCTGCAAGCAGCAGTTTAGGGAAGAAGTAAGACAGGGAAATTTTGGATGAGCATTGGGAGCGTGCTCAAACATGGCTTTTCTCAGTGGAGCTGGCTGCTCTGAAATGAAACAATCCACTCTTGAGATTCTCCCTCTCTTTGCTTCAGAGAGGAAAAGCATTACCATTCAAATTGTGGCACCCACTGTGCAGCAAATAGATAACCAACATAATCCAGGAGAAGACAGATCAAAGATCATAAAATCCAGACATTACTAACTTTATGTTAAATTTAGATTTTCTTTTGTCCAGAGGAAAAAGGACAATGGGTGGGTCTGTTGTTACAATCCATGCTGTGCTGGGGTAGCTACAGGGGTGAGGAATTCTTCATTCACTGGGCTGTGGATGTAGTTTTGAGGGACACCTCACCAGAACTTTTCTTTGTGTTGCCAAATCATTCCCCTCTCAACACCCTGGGATCCCTGGTAGTTTGAGTGGTTTTATGTTTGGGGAGAAGATAAACCCTGAAATTTTTCAGCGGCTTAAGGAAACAAGGCTGCTGAAGCAGAGGAACAGAAAAGGCAGCCAAGTTATCTTTTCTAGCTGATTACTCTGAGCAATTTACAGAATAAAAACATGTATTTCTCCATCATCTTTTCCAAAAATAATTTTCCAATTTTATAAGCTTGTAAGTCAAACATATAGGTATTACATGTTGTGTACAAGGTCAACAATTATGTAAGAAAATGGCAATAAGTGAGTTCCACATCTGTTGACTTCTGCTTTTTCCATGAAAGCTGCAAGTATTTTACATTAAACACTGGTTTTCTTTTTTAGAATGTGAAAAAGAGAATAAAGAAAGATGATACTCTTTACCTCTCCTGGCATCTGAAGTGAACATCTATTTCTTCAGAACCTGAGTGAACTAGAACGTTTTAGTGAGTACTTTTATGATTTTTTTTTTCTTCCAAACGTATGTAAAGTGCCAAAATCAGTTGGATTAAAGCTCTGTCTTCATCCCAGGGTTAACCTGAGCTCTGTCAAAGTGACTCCTCTGGAGTTAGTGTACCTTGGGCATGAGTGACCACACCATGAAATAACATGGGAGCAGCAGAGAGTGATTGTGTTGGCACTGACAAATTGTGGTAACGGGAACTGCAGCCTTTGCTTACCCAAGGTAAAAGCAGCACAGCAGCTTGAGCACAGATTCCACGTGAGGGCAAAGAATGGCAATTCAACAGTGATGGGGACACACAAGCTTTAATTTGAGTTAACTTTATCCTTGGGGCATGAGTGTGTGTGTCCACAGCCCAAGCTGGTGAATGCAGAGAAAAGGAAATAGGAAGTAAAAAATGCAAGTGTGCAGTACTGCAAGTTTCGCTTGCCTGGTGCATACATTGAGCGATTTTCCCCTTTGGATGAATACTAGCTTGCACAAAATTCAAATAACTCAGCTGTCTACAGATGGGGGGTGGGGAGGAGTGTGGGAAGGGGAACAGACGGAAGGAAATGGAACTGAGAAGACTGAATTAACCTTTCGATGTCTTGAATTTCAAGGAGGGAAGAACTATCTCTTGTTAAGTCTGCAACCATGCAATTAAAATATGAACAAGCCTTAAAAGACACGTTTGACCCATATTCCTCGATTTCTGCTTTAAAGACAGATCTTCTGAAACTGAGATTCACATCCAAAAAGTGTTCAGAGGCAGGGAAAAAAATCTCATGCTGTAAATGTTTATTTTAATCACAGAACTCTAGTAGAAAAATGAGTAAAAATGTCTGACATTTACGCAGAACATGTGCCTTTGATACTGAATTCAGTTTTTTAAAAATCCTTACATATGTGTCTAGTAATGGCTGACAGGCTTTGAAATGATGAATGGTGTTCTCTCTGCTGGAGTTTGTGTTTCTATAAAACAGATCCTTTAAATCTGTTTGCTTGAGCATTGTGAAGCCTCATTTTTTAATACAGGGCAAAGATTTAAAAATGAACTTTGCTTCTTAGGTGCTCTTTTGGACACCATGAGTTAGAACAACTGTATACTTGCTGATATGAGAGTTTCCATGGAGAGTTATGGATGTTCAGCAAGGCCAAGTGTCATGTGCTGGGCATCCTGAAACAAAATGTTTGTTAGAAAATGCTATAATGCTGGAAAAGAACAAAGTAAAGACTCAGCTTGGGGACATGTCTCTGTTTGTGGATGAAATACACAGGAAAGGAAAGCTCTTTGTAGAGCATCCAGCTGGAAAGGGTTTGCTAATTTTCCCTTGGTGTTGAAAGGACTCACATTTGTCAATATTTTTTGCAAGGTATCAATAGGATCCATTTAAGGCAAAAAATTGAGCACTTCCAAGTTAGAAGAATGTATCAAATAATTTGTAGGTGAACAATTAAACCCAAAAGCAAACACCTTGCTGACATACAGATAATCTCCAGGAAAAACTGTTTGACATATAATACACAGGTATTACAACACAGTGTCTTGTTTTGCTACGTGTCAGATTCCCATTTCCTCCTAGTAAGATAATAACCTAATATGAAGGTAAGGAATTGCATGGCAGGCTATCAACCTTCCAAGGATTTTATGGCTTTGCAAAGCTGATTTCAGTTCTGGAGTATTTTAGCTCAGTTTGTACTAAGCTTTGTACAACCCTGAGCACAGTGATAAGGATATTTTTCTTTCAGTTTCTTCCATTTCTGATGAGGTGTAATGCAGGGCTCTTGCTGGAAGTAGACTTAATTGGAAGCTAAATTCTTCAGAGAATATTTATGCTAAAGCCATACTAGGTCTTGATGGGAATGGGGATACATGAAGGAAACATGGCTCCAGTTCTGTGACACATACAGGCAACAGTGATTTGTGCTTATGAATGGCTTTTCCTGAAAAGAGAGGAATTACACCACTAATTATTTCAGATTTACCGAGTTACTTTGTAAGCACTTAGCAGTCAATCTCTGCAAAACTTTTACACTGAACAATTTAGCTGTAAGGACTTGTAGGAAAACACACTGAGCTGCAGAAATGGCTCCCCAGTCATGGTGTGGCTCTGGACATGGATTTACTGATGGGACAGGCATGCCATGGCACTCTGGCTCTTCAGTCCTAGGAGCCAGATGCTGACCAGTCACATCTGCCAAGCCCCTGGAGCTGTGCAGCAGCTGCCTCTCTTCTCTCTCCATTTACTATCTTAGAAAATGTGGCTAAAGCATCAGACAGAGACTAAGATGGTGAAAAGTCTCAGGGGAAATTCTTACAAAGAGCAGATTAGCTCACTGCATTTGTTCAGCTCAGAGCTGAAGAGACAGAGGGGGGCTCTCATCACACCCTGCAGCTTCCCTTAAAGGCAAGGGGAGATGCTGATCTTCTCTTCAATAAGCAGACATAGAACCTGAGGAAATGGAATGGAGTTGGGTCAGGGAAAATTCAGGCAGGACATGAGGAAAAGGTTTTCACTGAGAGAATGGCTGGCCACTGGAAAAGACTCCTCAGGGAATTGGTCCCAGTGCCAAGTCTGCCAGAGTTCAAGGAGCATCTGGACAATGCTCTTGGTCACATGGTTCAGCTTTAGACAGTCTGTGAGGAGCACAGAGTTGGACTCTATCCTTATGGGCCCCTTCCACCTTGGGATATTCTATGACCCTCTGACTCCTGGGCTGTCCTCAACCTTTCAAGCAGACAGCAAGAACACAAAGTGAGCAGAAAAGCCTAAAATGGCAGCCTGGGACTGCATATGTCTGCCCCCTGCAAGGAGCCTTGGAAGCCTTTGAAAGGAGGTAGGATAAGCTGGCATGAAATGGCGTATTCAGAGCCAGTTCAGAGGAGAGAAACCACTGCCTTGGACTGAAAAGCAGCAAACAGGTGCTGTGCAGTGCCTGCCTACCTGCCTGCCTCTGCTGCCTGTCTCCCTCACTGCATGTGCCTTCTGTGTCAGGTTCCTTGCAGTTTTATTGCTGTCAGCCGGCCAATGGATCTGCTGAAGAGCCAGCTGGAGTCCGCTCTCCCCCATGTTTCATCAACAAAATTGCCAGCTTGTTCTGATTCAGTATCTTTATTGTTGTTGATGAGGCTAAATGAATCAGAAAGAACACGGCTATGTATACAAAATACAAATTCAGAAACCTCATCCTGATGCGAGGAAATTTTATTAGTGCTTCAAGTGGAGAAGTCTGCTGTGGAAACAGACAGAGAGCACACACAGACCATTTCCCCCGACCCTACATGTTTTATTGGGTTTGTGTGGTACCTCCTAATGGCACCAAATCTTCCAGCAGGAAAACAGAGTTTTAGATCTGATTAAAGCCAGGTTAATTTACTGTGGGGTTGTGACTCTCCCTTCTTTGGATTCTAAATGCAAAACCTTTTAATGAGTCTTATAAATGCATCTCTAGATAAAATTCAGAACCCATGCTGGAAAACTTGAAAAAAAAATCCTCCCAGCTATTGAAAATACAGAGGTTTCAATTAATCCCATCCTGCCTGTATAATTTTCCCCCCCTTTCATATACTCTTTGTCAGTTTTTCACGGGAGGAAAAAAAATCTTTTCCTGAGAGGATTTTTACTAACTAAATCCAAGTTTCCTTAAATGCCTTATTAAACCCACCACCTATGGCTGCTGGCACTGCATGACAGAAAAAGCTGTTGTAGTTTCAGCGTGGCATGTGGGAACCACAGACTGCCAGGCACTGCTTTTAACACTTCGGGTGTAAGCTTGCATCTCCTCTCTAACTTATGCTAACTCACTTTAAGGGTGCTAAATTTTGTGTTTCAAAATGCATTAGCTCTTTGTCAAAGGGCACTTCATTACTTCTGGCACGCTCGCATTTGGGAAATGTTTGGCAGTGATTGCTCTTGATGCTTCAGTATGGAAGATTTACAGGAAATATTTTAATACGGTTATCAGAAAAGCAAAACTGGAAAATCAGAATCAAGTATGCCAAAAAAGACTTCTGAGGTCGTTGAGTCCAACCTATGTCAACCAGGCCATGGCACCGAGTGCCTTATCCAGGTTTAAACAGCTCCAGGGACGGTGACACCACCACCACCTCCCTGGGCAGCCCGTTCCAATGTGCGATCACCTTTTCTGGGAAGAAATTTCTCCTCATGTCCAACCAAAGCGAGCAGGGTACGAGCCTCCATGGTGGCACTGCTGGCCGCGGTCACACTCTGGGCACCCCAGGATGAGAGGAGAGTCTTAAACTGCACCAGAGGAGGTTTAGGTTGGATGGGAGGAGGAATTTCTTCACGGAAGGGGTGATCAGACATTGGAAGGGGCTGCCCAGGGAGGTGTTCAAGGAAACACCGGACGGGGCACTCAGTGCCGGGTGTGGTGGACGCGGTGATGCTCGGTCCAAGCTTGGGCTCCATGAGCTCAGAGGTCCTCCCCAAGCTGTTTAACTCTGTGACTCGGAGCCCGCACAGGCCGATGCGGGCGAGTGGCTGAGTGACCGTGAGAGAACATGATGAAAACGTTCATTTTGGGGCGACCCCCGCTCGCCTCCCGGGCCGGGCCGGGCGCGGCCGCCGCCGCCTTAGGGCGCGGGTCCCGCCCGCCCTCAGCGCCCGCCCCGCCCCGCGGCACGTGACCCCCGGGGGGAGGCGGGCGGGGGGCGCGCGCTCTGCACCTGTCAGTCAGCGCGTCACTTCCGCCCGTCGCCGCCGCTGCCGTCGGGGACCCCCCGCTCGCGGCTCGGAGCTCGGAGCGGCTGTGAGGGCACGGACGGCGTCGGCTCCGGCAGCGCGGCGGCCGCGGCACACGGCGCGGGCAGCGGCCGGCGGAGGAGGGCTGCGAGGAGAGCGCAGCGGCGAGGAGAGGCCCGCGCCGGCCCCCGGGGTAGGAAGAGGCGGAGGAACCTGCCGGTGGTGCTGAGGACGGCGGGGAGGGCGAGTCACCCGGCAACGGTGAGGGGCGCGGGGCGCATGCGCGGGGGGTCCCCGTTCGGGCCGCTCGGTGTCACGTCAGGCTTCAGGAACCTTCTGGCACCGGCCCGAGCGGGGCGCGGGAACTTCCTCCTGCCCAGCCGCTGCAGCCGCGAGCTGCGAGCTGTCAAGGGGCGGCAGCGTCCCCCGGGCTGCTGTCGGTGGGACGGCAGCGCTGACAGCCCGGCTCCTGCAGGAGTGTGCGCCCAGGCTGCTCCCTCCTGGCACGGAGCGGCCGGGTGCCACTGGCAGGGCGCGCTGACAGCCCCGGCCCCGCTCCCTCACAGCCCCGGCCTCCCTGACAGCCCCGGCCCCGCTCCCTGGCAGTCCCGGCCCCGCTCCCTGGCAGCCCCGGCCCCGCTCCCTGGCAGTCCCGGCCTCCTTGACAGCCCCGGCCCCGCTCCCTGGCAGCCCCGGCCCTGCTCCCTGACAGCCCCGGCCTCCTTGACATAACCAGCCCCGCTCCCTGGCAGCCCCGGCCCCGCTCCCTGACAGCCCGGTGGGTCCCAGAAGTTGGCCCAAGGGCGGTCACTGCATCGCCTGGGTCACCAAGGCAGCGCTGGGTCATGCACTGAACGCGCCAGGCTGTGACCGAATATATCTTCCGAGGGCTTTGCTGCTGTGGGTATCCATTGTTCATGGAAGCTCCTTAGGGATTTCAGTGGAAATGTTTCTTGCTATCAAAAAGTTGCTTTAATATGAGATGGCCCAGTGTTGGGGTGCTCCTTCAAGGTTTGGAAAAAACCAACAAAACCCGACAACAAAAAAGCCTCCCATCACAAACTGCAACGCCAGCTTTTAATGCACAGCTCTCTTATTCTCAAATTCCTTGGTCTGGCTGCATTTTAAGAAATTTGTACAAAATTTCTTACTGCTGCCAGGCTCAAGATGGGGAAAAGAGGTAACAGATGAAGAAAGTAAATACCACATTATAACTCTTGCCTGTTAAAAAAAAAAAAAGAAAGAAAGTGAATATATGAAGAACACACAGTTGTTTATTTTTTTTTGGCATATGTTCCTGAATGTCCTCAGGGATGGAATTGTTAGTTTGTGAATTTAGAACAAATTGTTAAACTGGATTAGTGTTTAGATTTGAAGTTTTCCTGTCTTCCATGCAGTTTAATCTGCAGTATAAAAAGAATAGAAAGCTGATTTGTTGGCCTATATTATAAGCAGTTTAGCTATTTTGTTTTCTTTCTTTTTTTTTACTGCTCATAACTAGTAAATTGCTTTATGTGTTCTTTGTTGCATAGACTTTAAGATATTTAAGATCTCTTTTAATCTTCTTTGTCTGTATTTTGTACATTGTTTGGCTCCATAGGGATTCTTTCCTTGTCTCGACTATGTAACAATAAGGAATTAAATACCTCAATGCTTTGAAAGCATCAAACTGGAAATTTACAGTATTGTTTTAGAAAAATCAATCAAGTAGAGTGTCCCATGGTTACATTTAAGGAAGCTGACTCGGAGAGGCTCCTGGTAGCTTTTAATGCTTGCAGATTTTGACACAAACAACATGTCAAAACATCTGAGTTTGGCAAATGATAATTTTTATCTGCTCTGTGTTAGTTTGGGCACTTCATTTTTGTGTTGCTTGAATGAAGATCCTCATAAATGTTGAAACACTGGAGGATCTTCTTGCACTCACAAAGACTGAATTTAACATTTGTCATGTGTGGCTCCTACCCTGAGAGCCTGTGCAAGCAGTGAAGCATTGCTCTCTAATGTATGTAATGGCATGTTTGAAAAGCAGGTGAGGCTGGAGAAATATTCTGTGTGTTTGGAGCAGACAGCTGAAAGTTCTGAGTCCCTGCTTGCTTTATGGAAGGCTTTATGGGCTTGGCTTTTTCCTTCTCTAATACTCAACCTTTGGATTTCTGCTCAATTGCCACAGCTGAGCAGTGATGCCCCTTTCCTTGGGGAAACTGAGAAAAACCCACCAAGTCTGAGGTGATTTTTTTTTTAGTTTGGATTTTTTATATTTTTATGTGCTGATTCTCTTTTTTCCCCCCATCCCCCACAAAAGAAGCTGTGGCTGCATGGAAGAGGAAGTGATGTTGGTTCAAGTTGTCCTTTAATTCCGTGCATAGCAGCAGGTTAACCCTGCTGCCATATTAGCACACAAAAATCTCCTGTTCATTTGGGTGGGAGTGAATCAACTAGTGCAGGCTAATTCATCATTTCCATCTGTAAGGATGAAGGATGGAAACTTTTTCAACTTTTTTTCCTTGCATTGCAGGCCTAGCTGTATATTTATTGATAAATTCAGACTGTTCATAACATTTTATCCAAAACATATGAGGAGGAGATACAGAAGTGAAGGAATATTAAATCTTCTGGGAAGGGCTACAGAAGAGGGAGATTGTTACTTGTCATGCAGCTTGTAAAGGGATGGCTCTATCAGTTTTTCAGCAGAGGGACTCTATGTCTCTTGTCACAATTGGATTCAGGCCGAGAATACAAGAATTTCACATTGCTCCCTGGAAAATCAGTATAATTGAGCCATTCAGTCTTGATAACTATTATTTTCTGTAAGGTGAGAGATCAGAAATTTTGTTTGAGAATGAGTAGCTGTCTCAAGGCTTGGTAAATTCAGATTTATTTTCACAGTTTGTACTGGCTTGATAGCCAGCTCTTGAGATTTGTGGAAGTTCAGTCGGTTCAAGTGAATTCTGTGGATTATGGCACCCTAAAACATAATATATTTGTTACTGCATCTTCTACCAAGCTTTTTTTTTGTTTGTTTTCCTGTGGAGCTGGTTTGTTTTGAAGTCTTAAAAACATAGTTTAGAAGGTCAAAACCTGTTAAGTTTGCAACATATGGGTGGAGTCATTCCCTACAAGAAATGGGTAATATTTTACAGGCCCATATTCTGATTAGTGAAAATAGTTCTATTGTGATATTAACAGTTCTACTCTTGTGGTCTTTCCCCTGTGAATGTGTGAAATCCTGTATATTTGTCTTAAGAAAAAAAAGAAAAATATGCCATTTGAGCTTCAAACACAGATAGGGCTTTCTGTTTGTGTTCAGACTCTGGTTGCAGAGGCTTTTCCTATAGAGAGCTTTAAATGGTTTTTATTTTCTTCAGTGTTTGGACATTTGTGAGGCCGTTTGGGTGGGGCATGTGCTGGGTGGGAGCCCCGCACTGACTGCCCAGGTTCAGTGCCCTGGCAGCTCTCTCTCCTCATGTGGCTCTGCTGTTCCTGCACTGTGCCAGCACTGAAATTTGTGCTCAGCTCTGTAGGACAATAACACATGGACAGAACTGAAAAGGTGAGAGCTGCAATCTTATCCATGTGGTTCTTTCTTCCTTTATACCCTTTTGTAAGTGTGTATGTTTGAAAGGTTTGCTCTCCTTTCTGCTGAACTTTACATTTAATGAAATCTTTTGTTGTCTTGGCACTCTAGAAATATAATCAGGTTAGTTAATTTTAGTCTGCAATGTAACTCTTAACCTTGTGATTTCTTCAAATTTAGTCATAATTAAGTTTTGACAGAGGACCTCAATACCAGACCCTTTTTTTGTGGGTTTTTTGGGTCTTTTTTTTTTTTTTTTTTTTTTTTTTCCCCATCCCTTGAAATTCAGAGAATCATTGCTGCAGCACTGAACTCTTGGTTGAAATGTCTCTCTCCTGCAGTGGGGGTGCTGAGCCTGTCCTTTATTTTGGTGGCACCTGCTCAAGGCTCTGTTTGGGTAGCAAAGGGCTGTGAACCATTTTGTGATTGCTGAGTTCCAGTTTGTGTTTCTGCTGACCTGTTTGGGAGGGGAGCAACAAACTGATGATAAATGTATGTAATGGGATAACTTATGTATAATGAATTAAGTGCATTATATATTTATAGTTTGCTTTTTTGGTGTCTCTGAGATAGCTTGGCTTCTGTTCCAAAGTCTTTTTTAACAGCAGTGACAATTGTTAAACTGCTTTGCTTTTAGAACGTGAAGCTTGCAAGTTGCATAGTTTTGCTGATAATTTCTTCCTGTTACTTTACTGTACTTCTAGAATGCCATTGCAGCCAGGTTCTGCATGATCTGCTGCAGGGGCAGTGAGATTTGTGTGCTTGTGGAGCAGAGCTTTGCATTGGGGGGTGGCGAGTAGGATGAATATAATTAGCTGTTACACAAGATACAAAAGCCTTTTTATTTATTAACTACTGTTGTTAAGAGTGTGATGGGATCTGTGTGAGCAGGAAGTTTCTTTAGAATTCTGCACATGTGCATTGGCAGCAGCAGATGAGAGCAAATCTGGCAGTGTGTGGTGGTGGGTGTGAGCACTGAGCAAACATCTACTTTTGCTGGGATCGCTGATGGTTTTATTTTCTTGCTACAATGTACTTGGAGGATTCTAAGTTGCTGTAATGCTGGTAAAAAGCCTTTGGATTTTATCTAGTAAGTCAATATAAAACATTCTTTTTTGCTTATCAAAACCAGCTAACATTTTGATGACCTCTCAGCTTGTTCTTTAAAAGCGTAGAATATTTTTGGGATGTTGCTTAAATCAGTCACTGTATTTGGGGTTTTTCTCATGGATTGGATCTGTCTCTCCTGAGGGTCTGTGAACGATGGGCGTTTTCAGAATGTGCTCAGGTTCTGTCAGCTGAAATTGTAGACTAAACTTTAATGACTGGAAAATAATTACTAATCAGTATTATGGTTTCTTGGCTTGTAAATAAATAAAAAACCCCCACAAATTCCAAAATTATATTAGTTTTAGTTATATCTCTTCCAGAGGCATTTTCATGAGGTGTTTTGTTTCTTTCTTGCATGGAAACGACTTAAAAGGCTTAATTTAAATTGTTCTAATTTGTAAATTAGAAGGCTTGCTGCCACATTCCCAGGGAACAAAAATTGCATTAGAATTGCATTCCACTAAATCTTCTGTTGCATTTTTTTGTGCTTCTACTTGCTGTGTCAGTATGAGCAGTATTTTGTCAGCTGAGTGGTTTTGAGACCATCTCAGAAGTGCTGCTGGCCAACGATGGAGAATTTGTGTTTAACAGCACTGAGGTTTAGTGTGTGTGTGAATGCACACGTGAGGGCACACACAGCCAAACTGCTCATTAATGAGAGCTGCTGTTCGTGCTTCTGCTGACTCCTGTTTGATTGTGTGCAAAACTGCAGTGGGCTGCTGTCCTTCTGATTCCTGCTTAACCAGAGAGCAAACTGGGCAGTGAGGAGTTGGGAACCATAATGAGAAACAAAGGGAGCAGCAAAGTCACATCTGCTTGGGAAGAAATTCACTCTAACATGGATTCCTTCAACACTGCAAGTGAAATTTTGTAGTTCTACCTAATTTCAAACAGTATGCCTTAATGGGGATGGGGATTGTGTTCCTAAGAAGACCAGCTTAGTAAATTTAAAATAATAACTGAGCCCAATTTGCCAGTCTAGACTTGTGGCTAAAATACCTCTTGGTAGCTGATTTCACTGAGCCAGAAAGAGGAAATCTTGCTTTAAGAGTCTATTTTAAGCTGATCTTGCTGGTTTTAAAACTTTTATTTTAAATAATTCTTGTTTTGACTTTCAAATGTATTAATGAGTGCTTAAATGTGATTATTCTTTTTACATAGAGGATGTTCTGTGTCTGTTCAAGCACTGGCACATCTCTGCATGCCTTTTACTGTACTCTTGAGACAAATTTGTCCTTTTCTGTGTCCTGTAGAGTTCTGTTTGTGGGATTAATTTCAGTTTGTCTTTTGTATAAATTTTCTGCAAGCCATGTCCCCTCCCCAGCCTGGCCATCTTTTCAATTTTGACTGGATTATTTCAAACAAGCAAAATGCTCTGTTTTTACTTGTTAGCTGAACAAAAGCTGAAAATCAGACGAGGAAAAGCTCTTTTGCCCAAAAGCACTTCATCCATTGGGAATGCTCACAGTAATTGGAGTATACAAACGGCATGAGAACCAGTCAGTGCTAATTGTTCCAAAATTCAGTTTCCTTTTAGCTGGGGCTCAGGAGGTGCCCAGGGAAGGCTCCTGGCTCTGCCCTGCCTGGCAGCTGCTCTGGTGGTGTCAGGAGGAGGTGATTGCATGCAGAGTTCCTGGGATTCCACCTTCCAATCTGCCTCTTAGCTTTTGGCCAGCATTTAGAAATTCTTCTTAGAAAATCTGTTTAAAATTTGATCATTTCCAACTTGGATTGACAGTATGTTTGCTGTAGGCAGCCAGGGGGATATCACAGGTTTTGTCTATAAGTAAACATAATACATTCTTTTTCTTCAATCAAATCTAGAGGAAGAAATCAAAAACTTTGAGACTGTAATGTTTTTGTGGAATTTAGTTTGTAAATAATTATTGCAGACAAGGAGCATTGATCTCTTTGCACTGCAGGATGTGTTTGTGATCTGTTAGGACCCAGTTTGCAGGCATGTGATGCTTTACAGGATCCCAGCACTGCAGCTGAAAAAGCCAAAAAACTCGAGGTGTGTTTCCTGAGAAGCTGGGACAAGCCATTTTGTTGCTTTTTACCCCTCTCTAAAAATCTTAGTTTTTACTTTTATGTATTTAAAAAAAATATTCACTGGCGATGTTTGCTAATGCCATGAAATAATGTATTAACACAGAGCAAAACAGCAGGCAGTGTTAGCTTTGGGCTGGTTTCAGAGACAATATGAATTTCTTGCTACATAAAATGAGCAAATAAAAGAATTGCTGAAATAGTTGAGACTTGTGGCAGACATTGTACACGCAGAATTAATGTTTTCATTCCTATGGCAGTTTCAGTTTGCAGCCTTTCTTTGTTTATTTTTGCTTGTTGCTTCATTCCTTTGTTTTAAGGAAAGGTGGTGGAACACTGAGGACTTGCATTTAAAATGATGCCCATATATTATTTGTACTTCAGTCATTAATGTAAAAGCTGAACTAAATGTAGGTCTAAATTTCCATGTGTATTCCTCAAATATCAGCAGTTAGCCCTGTATTCTGTGGGGTTTTTAGTGGCATTTCATGTGTGGGTGTAAATTCTTCTCCAGTTGCCAAGATAAGTGAATGCTGTTATGATGGCAAAATGAAGCTCCTGGTGCTGTTTTCCCAGCAGACCCTATGAAGAACTTGCCTTAATTAAAAAAAGCAACCCAAATTTTTTTAAATAATGCCAGAGAGCACTGAAATCCACAATACAAAACAGAACTCTGTGTTTTACCCTCATTTGAGATGCTTGGGCTCAACATGTTGCAAAGGACATAGTAAGTTTTTTCAGTCCCTTGTGAAATTGTGGTGTAATACGTGGTTATAATAAGGTGTATTTTTACTTTCCTGCATTTATGTTTTGTAGAACATGATTGTAGCTTAAGGATGTTTTTAAATGTTTGTAGTAACAAGCAGGGGAAGTAGATTGAAAAAATGAAACCAGAGTGTTTATAATTAAACTCAAGCTAGGTAGTTTTCTTTTGTGTGGGTTTTTTTTTAGTTGCTACTTTTTGTCTTTTTCTTGATAGAACTTGTGAAGCATTTAGGTTATGAGGGAGAAATGTGCTCAGAAGGTTCAGGATAATATGGGCAGAAGAAGAAAGAGTGGACTGAGTGGGTTAGCTCCTGTTTGATTGGGGCAAAATAAAGAAATTTAAAAACTCCACAGGATTGCTTAGAATCTGTGAGAGACTCTGGAAATAATCCTGAGGGTTGCATGTCCTGTCCTGGTTCGTGTGCCTGCAGTGACTGCACTTCCTGAGTCACAGGAGGGCAAGCAGGAAAGCTTCTGATCCACAGAAAAAGGGCAGATAAAATGTTTAATTATTAACAGCTTTTTACAATGTTGGAAATAGCAGGAAGTAAAACTTGCTGAAATAACTTGAATAACTTTCAGAGTTTCTAGTTCTTTCTAGATTTGGTAAATGTCAGATTAATTGTATCACAGCCTGTGGAGATAGCAAAGCCTGAACTAAAAGGGAAAAGACTGAACTGCTCTGAAAATAGATTGTTGTGTATAATGATATATAGAAATCTGTGTGTCTGAGAAGGTGAAAATGAGGCTTTCACTAATTTTTCTAGGTGATAATAAGCCATATAAAGCTTTCTTCAAAGTATAAACCTGGGTTGTAAATCCGGTTTTGCTCTAACAATGAGACAACCAGGCTGTTTCAACTTCATTCTTACCTTGCCAAGCCCGTTAAAATAGAAGCTTGTATTCTTTTTCTTTTTCTCATGCCCCTTGAATGAAATTAATATTCAGGCAGCCTGTTCATCTGCTGAGCTTTCATGTCACTGAACTGAGCACAAAGTTGCCTCTGCTGAGAAAGCTGGGCTGCAAGATTGTTCATTTGGTGCAGAATTGTGAAGAAGTGGTTACTTCTAATTTGGCCTTTTTATTAGGTGATGTTTGTTTTGAAGGTTTGTTGGGTTTAGTAAGTCAGCCTGAAGCGTTGTGGCAGATCCACCAAAGGTTTTCTCCCAGCTGCCCTTAACCCCCCAGCTGGCCAGTGTGAGGTTTTCTGTTCATTGTGGACAAGCTGACTTTGGTAGAGCTTGAGAAAATGGACTGTGTGCAACTTCATATTTTAAATTTTGCTCGATATGTTTGGATTGATTAAAATCTACTTACATGCAAAGATTATGTTGACTTTCTCTTAAAATACCAGAACAATAAATAAAAATGGCTGTACCAGGCCTCCATAAATTATAGGAGGTCATGAATTGCAACTGCTTCATTGTTGGAACCTGGTAGGATCTTTTAGTAACCAAGAATTTGCAATAACAGATTTTAATATGATAGGGTGGAAAAAAAAGTAAAAGCCATTGACTAGAATATAACCCTTCATTTTCTGTTGTCAGCTCACCTGGAGCCCTGATCTCAGAGCAGGATTCACTTGTGTGAGGCTTAAGAGATTTACAGCCTGTGTGTAATACAAGGCAATGGACAGAGACCATTTAAACACTTCTAAGCCTGAAATATTTTTCCTCTAGGCCTCAATGCAAGGAAATGCTGAGGAGGTGGAAGCAGTCTTACATAGAGATTATGACCAGCTCCCTCAGCACATGGATGCACTTTGGGGAGGGTTGGGAGCAGCAAAACTGCTTTATTCCAACTGCTGAGAGTACTCTGGGCTCCTGTTGTCATAGCTAATGAATGGTCTGGCATTTTGGTACTGGAAGCAGAGGGCTTGGTTGTCAGGAATTTGCAAGTGAAGATAAAGTTTATTTGTCCTGATGTGGAACAGAAGCAGGAGCTGTGGGAGAACAAAGGCAGGGAAGGTACTTGTCTCCAGGCTGTCATATCAATCTCCAGTTATGAAACAAAAGGTTTCAGTGAATGTTTTTAAGCTGTGGAAAGGCTCTTTGTTATCTCATGTTGGTGATGAGTGTTGTGGTTATGTGTGTGTCACAAGCTGCTTTTGCCCAGTCTCAGTTGCTTGAGTTTATTTAGAGCAGGCAGTGGGGAGATCAGGGGGCTGATGTGACTTGGACTGATTCTGGGCATTACATTGGCTCCACTGTGCCATGAAGCTGCAATTTAAGTTTTTAATACCACAGAAAACCAGAAAGGCAATTTACTGTGGTTTGTAGCTATTTTGAGAGCTGAGAACATGAAAAATGTCCAGATAATGTGGATTCTAAATAAAAGGTGGCAAAAGTGTGGGTGGTTCTGTGGAATCTGACATGGGGGAAGTTGTTTCCCGTATCCAGACCTGATGATCACTTGGACTCTGAACTGGCAGTTAGGACACGTAATAACTTCCTAGAAAGGATGATCAGTACCCTCAAAAACTGCTTGACTGTAAAGGTTCCTTAGTTAGGATTTAGGTTTTGCTCTTGCTGTTTAAAGATGTTGTATTAGACCAGTGCCTGAGATCATTCTAAAAATTTCATAGCCATTCAATATTTTAGCATGGTAGGTACTTTAAAACACTCTGTGTAACCTACTTAACTCTCCTTGATTCTTTGGAAGAGGATTGAATGAGTCTGCAAATTATTTCATAATTGTTAAGACTTAGATGTCCAATGCTAACTTTCACTTCAGATTTGGTTAACTCATAATTGAAAAGAGGGATTTGCTGTTTTAGGGGCTCTCTCATAAGCTGTGCTAATGTGGGCTTTATGCTTTCTTGTTCAGAACAAGAAACTGATGATTTGACAAGAATTCCTCTAACGTGATGTTTGGATTCCTGACTGAGTTGAAAACTGTTGAAAACTTTATGATCTAATAATATTTTCCTTCTTTTCAGATTAACTGCTGAAGTACTGATCGAGTTCTGCTATTCTTCAATGAGGAACTACAGGCTGATCTTTTGCCATAACCTTAAACAACCATAAATGACAGAAGAATGCTTGGTCAGTGAGGGCAGCTGGCGCAGAAAGCGTTTTTCAAACTCGGCTGTTTAAGTACTCTGAGGTGGGTTCCTTAACTTGCTTTGCTAGGGAAAAAATAAAGGAAAAGCAAGTGTGAATTTCAGGATGTCTAATCTATTAGAATTTACCTCTTGGTAAACTGAGAATTTTAGTTTGGTTGCAGTGCTTTGACTAACAGCATTTACTTCATGTTCTATGTGCCAGCTTCTGTCAAAGTGACTGCTGGCATTTAAACAAGTATGTTTTCTTTTCTTTTTATTAGTTATTTTGAAAGGACAGTTTCTTCTTTCCTAGGAGAAATATTTTGGTTCTGACAGGATTACAGCCTGACTGACTTACACTGCCCTTTGTTATCCATCTAGATCCTTTATCAAGCAAGGACTTGCAAGTGAAGCTCAAGCTTCTGCATGATAGAATGGTATCACTGAGCATCTAGAAACTAGCTTTGGGGGTTTTCTGATCAGTAAAAAATTTAATTTGATTCAGGTGTGGAAAGCTTTATTATGTAGACCAGAAAATGCCAAGTATATTTTAAAATTATTACAGCCCAGTTGAGTATCACAAAATACTTAATAATTTCATATGATTGAAACTTAGGGTTTTGGTTTGGTGTGATCCACTGGTTTCATTTCCTGTTGAGAGGCTTTTGTATTGAGTTCTGAAAGCCTGGCTACTAAATACTGTCAGAAAAAGTACTGAGGAATTTACCAAAATACCTTAGAACTTAATTAGAAATGTATTAACTAGAATTTTCTGCATTTTCCTTCCTGCTGTATACATTCTTCTCAGTCCTCTGTTGAGGGCTGGACAGAACACCTCAGTGGTGGTCATTTACTGAGCTGGCTGTGTTTGGGGACATGAAAGCAGTGCATGGATGGAGACAGACTAGAGAGTATTTAATTAGGTAATTAAAACACTTTGTGTTACAGATTAATGCTTTCCAAAACATACATTGATCTGGGCCTTTTGGTTTTAATTTCTCCTATTGACAGAAAAGACAGCTTTGATTTTTGGCTGCAAAAAGATATGAGGAAGAGCTCCTCCCCTTCCTTGAGTAACTGCAACTCTGTTCTTGCCAACAAAATATTTGGAATTCCACTTGATGAGCTGCAGCAAGAAGGGCAACCAGACAATGAGGTTCCATTCATAGTCCGCCATGTCGTGGACTATATTGAGGAACATGGTATGTACCACCTTGCCTTAGTTAAAATAATGTATTTCACTGTCATCCTTACAGAATGGACTGTGGGCTTTGAGGAGTACTTGTTCCTGAAGTGAATTATTCAGCTGGATGGGATTTGGTTGTTTTGGGTTATTTCCTCTTTTGCTCCTTCTGTTATGTGTATCACAGTAATGTAGTCAGCTCTGCAGGGCACCTCCTAGGAAATGCTGTGCTTTAGGTACTGCTAACATGTCCCATGGTATTTTATTGTTACTGGGCACAGGAAAGTGTGTGTTGGGAAGGGAACTGTGGAAAACTGTTGTCCAGAAAAAGTTTCAGTCAGTATGGGAATTGTGCATAGCCGATTATCACTATTTTCTCCAATATATTTGTCCACACCAGAGCTAAAAGTTTATTTCTGCATTTTTTTTTTCCAACTCAGGGGGTCTGGAACAAGAAGGACTTTTCCAAGTCAATGGGAATGCTGAGACAGTGGAGTGGCTCCGGCAGCGATACGATAATGGAGAAGATGTGGACCTGGTTAAAGAAGCAGATGTACCCTCAGCTATCAGCCTTCTTCGATTTTTTCTTCAAGAACTTCCAGAGCCAGTTATTCCAGGCAGTTTGCACATACATTTGATGCAACTTTCTCAAGGTAATAACTCTTGTTGATTCAGTGTTTTTATTTCATGATTTTAAGAGTAAAACCCAGTATTGAATTGAGATTTGTAGTGGCACCAAGGTGTCTTTGGTGCTCTGTGTAATAGTAAGAGTGATAATATTGCTGTGTACTTTGGCAATGTTATCTGTCAGGACTGGAAATGGGAGTGAAGAATATTCACTTGGTGTGACAGCAGAATTCCCTTCCATGACTGTAAAATCTAGTGTGAAAATTGTGTTTTTCCTCTCATCTTTGTATAGATCACTGTGGATAGGTTTACACATGGATTGTTTCTAGGATGCAAGTCCCCATTTAGTTCCCTTTTGTTAAATATATAGAGAAACTTCACTTAAACTTCCAGCTTATTGACTTTACTGACTTTTTTAAAGTGTAAAAGTTATTTCAGAAAAATTTAAAGTTCTCTGTAACAAGGAAATCAAACCACATAAACACTTACACAGTGCTTTCAGATGCTAAAATAAGACTTTTGATTTTCTCTAACTGGGTTTTGCCTGTCTGATAGACATCTCAGTCAGTTTTCAGAATGACATCATCAGCTGCATTTGAGGCAGAGGAGTTGCTTAAAGACGTGCAGAAGGTTGGTGATTGTTGAGCCGAGTGTTAGTTCTGCAGTTGGGTCAGGCTCAGGTCTCAGGGTGCCTTCATCACACACAGGGTGTGGCCTGTGGGTGTCCTTAGGAGCTCATTGCAGGCAGGTGGCTCCTCACAGAGAGGGGATTTGGCTCATTGGGGTGTGAATGGGGCCATCCCAGAGCACGTGGCCCTGTGTCCCTGCCTTGCTGCCACAGGACTTCAGTTAGGGTAAAAATGTTCTGCTTTTGGGTCTCTGGTTGTTTAGAATTTAAGTTTCAGGAGGGATGGGTTAGACAAAGTGTCTGTTCAGAGTGGTCTCATTATCACCTTGCTGTGGTCTTCTTGTAAAAGTCTACATTGTTAATGTACTTTTTTTTTCCTGTTCTGTTTCCAAAGTGCAATTTCTAGAGTAAGAGCTGTCAATGAAATGTTCATTTTCATGTGTTATGTGTTTAGACAACCATTTTCTGTGCTTGATTGCCTGGATTCAGCTGCTGTAGGTGTTGACTGTGTCTGAGCAAATGAAATCCTGCAGATCTTGCTTGGTGCTCCTGTGCATGCTCAGCAGGGAATTTACTCACTCTTTGCTTTGATATCAATAACTGGGATGTCTCTGCTCTCTCATCTAGAGGGGCAGAGATGGTTCATCATCTTCAAACATTCTTTTCCCTCTCTAACTGATCTTAGAAGAGTTTTCAAGTGTCTGAGAAAGAGAGAGAGGCCTCTTTGTATCAATTTTTCTCCCATTTTGCTTTCCTGACATTTCTTTTCCTATAGATGAAATTTCTCAGTTAGGTACAAACAGCTGTAAATCTTTGAACCTTGCTGCCTGTAAGGCTGATGGGGTAACAAATAAGATTTATGGGGACATATTTTGATGAAGAGTATAGTTAAATGGGGTGAGAAAGAGGAGATTTTATGGTGACCCTTTCTCAGATCTGAAATTGAATCAGCAAGCTTCAAGCTGAGCACTGTGAAGATGATTACATTGAGATAGCTTGGATTTATCAGTTAAGTATTCTAAAAGCAGGTAGAGTGGTGAGAATGGGATGCTTGTAAAGGAAAAGGTGTCAAGGCAGCGTTGCCAGAAGAATTTCAGTAGATGGCAGTTAACTCACTGCTGGAGCTGTTGCTGTCTCTAGAGCTCTTCTGTGGAGCTGCTGTTATGTAACAACGGTGAAACAAAAACATTTCAGAGTTTGCCCTCTGAAATCAGGAATTTGAGTGGGCATTAATTGGGGAAAACGTGCAGAAGAGAATGTGGTGGATTGTGAACAAATGCAAGAAAGTTTTCACATTGTAGGTTGTGGTTTGATCAAATCAGTTGTCTTTTCAGAAGTAATTGTCAGAGGCAAAAAGCTGATTACTGGCAAATAGGAAAAGATACCTTCTTTATGACTAAAATATTTTTATTTTTCAGATTATAATAATGAAGATGAATTTGGAAGAAAGTTGAGGTTCCTCTTGCAGCAGCTTCCACCTGTTAATTACAGTTTGTTAAAGTTTCTGTGTAAATTTTTAGCTAACGTAGCATCACATCATGAAGAAATTTGGTCAGCAAGTTCTTTAGCTGCAGTCTTTGGCCCGGATGTTTTTCAGTAAGTTAATTATAAAAGTTAATTCACTGTTTCTGTGGGAATTTGTGTCCCTTTGTAATTTTAAGTCATTCCTGGTCCCTGAGCAACAGGAATAAAGTGCACAATATGTTTCAGGCAGAATCCTTTTCTGCTCCCACCCACTCTCTCACCCCAGTTTGGTTTTACAATTTTTGCTGAGATTTAAACAGCAGCTTGTCTCTGAGCTGTGGCATGAGAAACCACTGTTTTGATGATTGCATTACTGTATTTATTCTGAGGTTCAAATATTTTAGTGATAGTATGTAAGGCTACTATTTGTAGCAAGAAAACAGTTCTGGAAAAAGCCTGGTTAAGTACCAGCTTATACTGTTGTTTCCTCTCCTCAGGAAAATATTTGACTTTTAAATACTCCTCATGAAAATTTAATTGACTGAATAGTTGCTAATTCATGATTTTTAAATATAAAATGGTATAAAGCTTTATAAGGCAGTAGTGTGAGGGCATGCCTAAAGTTCTGTGTGTTCAGAATGGGTAGGGGGCAATGGTGTGAAGTGTGGCACTGAGTCATAGGAGACATCCAGAGGTGTTCTTTGGGGAAATGTTGCATTTAGATTTTTAAACTAAAACAGTGTTGAAATCTTTAGCATTTACACAGATGTGGAGGATCTGAAAGAACAGGAACTAGTTAGCAGAATAATGGCAGGACTTCTGGAGAACTACTATGAGTTTTTTGAAAATGAAGAGGAAGATTTTTCATCTACTAATGATTTAAGCTCAATAACTGAGCAGGTAAGAATATTTTGAATGGCTATATGTTACCACTTAACTGTTATACACATTTGTATTTATGAAAGATTTATTGAAATACAGGTTCTTTAGTATGACTTAGAAGTTTCTTGCAAACTGACAAAACCTGACATTTTCTTAGTGCTTGTGAAATTCTTGATTTTATAGTAAGTGTAGCTGTACTGTATAGAAAAATACATAGGAACTAAACCAACAGTGATATCCTGCCCAACACAGACACTTATAAACAGCTTTCTAATTACCAATTTAGGAATAAAGAGCTGTTTTTTGATCAAATGAAGAACAACTCTGTTGTTGGTCTTGGTCAAGAGTGTTTCTAGGTGTGTCTTACAGGAACATACAGGGTCTCACACTCCACTTGATGTTATCAGTGGTGCTTTCCTGTGCCAAAGTTTTTGAATGGTGTTTCTGATTCTGAGAGTTGAAAATGATGGATTTTCTGTAAAGAGGAAAAAGGGGAAAAATAAACAGCTGCTAAGGTAGGTAACAAAAGAGTACTGAATTTTACAGCCTATTTCACAAACCCCTCCTCCAGCAAGACAGGTAAGGCAAGTACTGGGACACTTGGCTGCTTCTTCCCCCTGCAGTAGGTGCTGATCTGGTGTGCCAGGCTGGGCAGCAGCTTCTGGAGTGAGCAGTGTGTGCTGTGAGAGCTCCTGGGGCAAACTCTGCCCCTCTGCAAAGCAGGAACCTGGCACTGAGAGCTGCCCCAGCCCTGCTGCAGGCAGGGAGCTGTTGAGCAAAGCTGGGCTGGGGCTCCTGCAGCTGGAGGAGTCCCTGGCTTGGGATCACTGCTCTGTAAACCAGAGCTGCTCTGTGCTCTCATGCTTTGAAATTGCTGCCTTGGCTGTGCCTTGTTATGTGTTTCAGCAAAAGGGTTTCCTAAGTACAGAATCTGTTTGGTGTGTGATTTTGTTTGTTTTTTCCCTTAGCTGGAGGGCTGGTGGGGTGTCCCTTGAATTTCGTGGTGTCTCCAGCAGATGTCAACAGTGCACTTGTGTGAGGCCAGAGCGGTGGGACAGAAGGGCCGCTGTCCCTGCAGGGCACAGCAGCTGCCCCAGTGTGTGGGTGGCCTTGCCTTTGCTTCACTGGCACATCCTCTTGCAATTACAGAGGAAAATCAGGGATAAATACATTTCTTGCCTGGAATGTGGTGCCATATAACACGTTACACCCCTTTGAAAAACTAGCAAATATCTTCTCTCTGTCTTCTGTGTAATTTTAAACTTCTGGAGTTTCAATTTTTCTTAATTTAGTGTTTTTGTTTTACACTGGTGACAGATGCTATAAAGCATATTTTCTTGAGGCTGCTGCTTTAATTTTTGGGTTTGCAAGATTGGGAGATCAGTAATCAGTCACAGAGGCAGCTTGGGAGTCAAACAGAATCACTTCTTTCTCTTTACCTTTCCATGTTTTAGACATAGTTGCTTTTTAAAAAATAAAGTTTGTTGTCCTGAGTTACCACTTGGCTATATTGTTTTGCTTTTTAAATTGTCTATATTTTGCTGCTTCAGTAAAAACATCTGTGTTTGGAAACAAAGAAACAAAAATAGACGAGAGCACAGAAACTTTGTAAGTTTTCATTCCAAGCTTTGAAGTTTGGGTTCATGGATGTCTGTATTGCCTTCCCTAGGAGGGTTTGATGCCTGGATAAGGCTACCTGTGAAATAGAGGAGAATGATCAGTTTTAGACCTAGAAGAAGAAAGGTTGTGTAGTTCATTATTTCAGTGTGGTTGGGATTTTATTGTTTCTTCATTCTGCTTGTGTTCATTTTTGGCATCAGAGGTGCTTCATGCTTTTCAGTTTTTGTCCAGTGTTCAAGAGCAGCTTTTTAATGGTGTAGAATTTACAGTTTTACATAAAAGCAAGTCTGGTGTGCCTGGTTTTTCCTAAAATTGAAAGATATTTCCTTCTTCATATTACTTTCATCTTTTAATTCCCTGGACCTCTTGGAAGGAGCATTTCAAGCCCTTAACTTTGATTAAATGTTTTTTAGATCAATGATCTCTTGGAAGAAGAGGAAGATGTAAAGCTTGAGCAGTCAGAAGAACTTCCAGAAGACAGCACAGAGAAACCTGTGGAAAGGCCAGCTGTGGTGCATCTAGATATGACAGGGAGTCTCTCAGATTCCAGGAATGTTACAGCATCAACAAGGTAACTTGGTTCTGCCTGGAGTTTGGGTTTAAGGTTTGGATTGTAATTTATTCTGTCTGAGAGAGAAACTGCCAGACTTTTGAGCTAAATGTTGGTGTGTGCAAAGTGAAGCTTTAGAAGTAGGTGCAGTTCTTATAATAGTAAAATGTGGGTTAAAATAACTGTTCCCAGATTCAGCAGAGGAATGCCTGTAGGATCAGATGAGATTAAGTATGGGGATTTATGCAGGGAAAGTTAAAAAGAGCATGTTTTAGTGAAACTGTAAAGTGGTATTTAACCAGTAAATTCTACAGCAGAATTAAGAAGAATCTGCATACTGGTAGATCCAAACCTGTTCTGTACCATCCTTGCAATGGGAAATCCTGGGACTGTTTCTTGTCATGTGGTGCTGGAGAGCTGTGGGCAGGTTTGGAAGTTGCAAAATGTGATGTAGGCAGCAATGTTGGAGGGTGACCCAGCTTTAAGAGCAATTCCCATAAAAGAGTGTGTAAACATAAAATCATACTTTCATTTGAGAGCTTATTGGTGCTTGCTTAATACACAGATTTATATTTTACTTGTAGTATGCAAGTTTTTATTGCTTTATTTGTACTTAGAGTTTACATTCTGCAGATGGTGAGTTTTACCTCTTCCCCTCTGCAGCATGTGTTTAATATGGGCATTGCATGTAAGAACTTGTAGGGATGAGTGAGGAGGAATTTATAATAAAAATGTGACTAAAAGCAGAAGAAATGCAGGGAAAATCACAAGGAAGTCACTGCCTAAGATTGGGTAGTGGATTTTTGGTTGGAATGTGTTCAGCTGCTGGCTGCATGTTTCATTCTGCTTCATGGCAAGAAGCTGTAAAATACCAAATAATGCTTGAATCATTATTCTGTTTTGTAGTTGAAATTATATTTTAATAGTTAATTATCTTTATCAGTAATAAAACTTCGTATTTTTAGTTTGAATTACATTTTAAGAAAGTTGCAGTTTAACTATTTACAGGTATTAGGTTGCTTCTGGAATGTGTAAACACAGCAGTAGTGACAAACTCAGCATGTTTGAGAGTTTAAATTGGATAGCCTGAAGAGACAAACATTTTTACTAGATGTTTAAGGTTAATTAAAAATGAATAGGCATTAATTATGGTTGGCATTGTAAATAATTTGCGGGGAAGGATAAGGAGGAATCCTTTAGAAGAAGGAGAATTTTGACTGTAAAACCAGAACAACTGCAGGAAACAGTTAAAAAGAAATAAAGTGAATGAGAAAGTGCTCTTTATTAGACTTTTAACCACTATAAATACTGTAAATATTTTCCCAAACCTGATGGCTTATATGTACACATTCAGTGACCTTTTTCTGGTTTTAGTTTCTTAATGTAAAAAAAAATAAAATTAAGAAAGCAGATGTTAATTTGAATTTATTTGGATTATTTATCTTTGTTCTGATGGAGGAAGGAGGAGGAGAAGTAGATCTTAAACGTGTTTCTTGTAGTGCTTTAAGCTGGGGTTTTGTTTCCTTTTTGCTCTTGTCAGATTTTGGGAACCAAATATCTGTGAAACCAAAATACACAAATATCTGTGTGTTTTGGTCTCTCTATGAAGAGTACTAAAAGAGATTGTTTATCTTGATTTGTACAATGGGGCATCTGACCTTCCTCCTTGTTATTTGGATTATAACTTGCTTCTCATTTTGCTCACTGTCTTTTTTCTCCACTCATTCTGTTTGTTCTTGCCCAAACCTGTGACCTTCCTGCACTGCCTGGTGTTCATTTCACTTGGAGTTCGAGATCTTGTGAGAATGGATAATCATTAATGCACGTTGGTTTAGTGACTGCTTGAAAATGGTATTTCTCATCAACCTGGGGAGTGATCTTTGAGCCCATTACCCAGCAGGGAGCATTTGTTGCTCCCAGGTTGGTGTTGAGCACATCAAGGAAATTTGTTCTCCTTTACCAGAAGCCTTTTCCCCCTCAGCTCTTTGCCTTGTGCTGTCCTGACTTTTGGAGTAAAGAATTACTGACTCAGCATTACAGCTGAATTTTAAGACATGCTGTTGAAATAAGTACTTTAGAATCCTCCTCTGTCATTATTCCCAATTTTTCATCCCTATGCCTTGCCAAGCAATATTTGCTTTAATTGGGCAGTTCATCTCCAGTGTTGTCAGTCAGAAGCCTAATATAAAATCTCTTTGGTTATATGTGTAAAAATATGAGATGTGACAGGCAGTAAGTTATATAAACAGTTTACTTTGTTTCTACTAAATGCAGTGACAAGGGCAACATCCTCACTGCTTCTGGGATATTTTTGTTAACCCTTTTGTTATTTAACTAGCTCTGATCAGAGAGAAGTGATAATATTAACACCTGCCAAGGGAGACAAAATCCATCCTGAATAGAAGAGCTGCCTAAACTGCTAAAGAATACATTATTCTTTTAACGTAGTGCTGTTTTTAGCATCCAAATACTTTTTCCTCCTTCCATCCTGGAAAATGTGTAAACAACACGTTAGGAGAGCTTTCAAGTGTTGATTGGGCAGCTTATTGTCAGGAGTGACCTCATGTTGCAGTCGATTTCTATTTAGACTGCAGCCTTTAGTGCAGCACTCCAGAGGTGCCGCTGGCTCGCAGGCAGCAGCATGCACAGCCAGCAGCCCTCAGCACGCTCTGCTGCCTTCCACATGAGGCATTTCTACCTGAAGTGCTCTTTTGGGATAGCAAAAATTATCAGAATGGCCTGCAAAGTTCTGCTGCACAGGTAAATAGATGAAAAGAAAATGTCCTTTTGGTGTGATCTCAAGTAAGGGTTTAACTTTTAAAGTTATGGGAGATTAAATGGGGTTTGGAGATACAAAATGAAATAATAGCACAACTGATTATTTTAATGAGAAATGTGAATCTGTATGTGGTCAGGAAATAACCAAGGAAAACTTGGACATGTTTTATCTCCAGTTAATGTATTTTTCTACTTGAGATATGTTTTTACTGGGACCTTTTCTGGCTAGGGAGCTAATGCTGGAGGGGTTCTCAGAGGGAGTTAGCATTATGAAACAAAGATGTTTACCTTTCTGTGTCTTGCTGTGTCATGCTGCGTTAAGGCTCTGTCTGGCATTAGAAATTACAGCTTTTAAAAAGTATCCTGGAACTGTGGTAGGTGGGCTTAGAAGTTGTAGTGGCTTTTCACTTAAAATTGTCACATTCGTTTCAGAAAGTGCTTAATTGCTCAAGAGATTTGTTGAAGATGTAAGATATTCTTCATGTAGTAAGAGGATTCTTTAGGATTTGTAATACTGCTGATTTATGCACAGCTTTTGCTGAGTATCTCTAATGCTCCCAAAGGTATTGAGTGAAAGCACTGGAGAGCCATCCTGTGCTGGGGGCTGAAGGTTACACACTAGGATGGAAAATTTCCTTCTGAACCATGTCTGGAATCATCTGGATTCTTTGGAGATGAGTTTGATTCTCCCTGTTCTTGACACATTTCCTCATTGTCTCAAGTGGTAGAAGAAAAGGTTTTCAAGTCATCAGTTTCCTATAAATAGTGTTTGTACTTGTGCCCTTGACTGAGTTTTTCTTGCTCTCTTTTGCAATTAGGGTGCTGCAGTGTTCTGTGCTCTAATTGCCTCATTTTTTTCCTACCAATCTGTCCAAGGAGTGACTGTTTTAATAGTAATTCAATTTCAATCTACACAATTGTGTATTTGTACCTTTAGAATACCAGCATACCTTTCATAATACAACTTTGTAGAACTTATTGAGATGGATACTAAAAACTACATTTGTCATATTTTGAAATATTACAGGGATTTTTTTCCAAGATTATGCTTCTTTTATCTTACTTTGTTCATGAAGCTAAACTTGTAGCTTCAAATTTTCATTTTTTATTTCAAGTATTGTTAATACAGAGTATGTTTATCAGGAAATTGACTTTGTACAGGTCATATGCTGAACTTCTGGGCATGGAAATACAAATGACATGTAAATATCCTAAGCTGCAAACTCCCTCCTGCCATTTTTTGTTTGTAAGAAAAATATAAAATGTCAGCGTGTCCCCCCTCAGTTATTTGATCTGCAGCTCTGAAATCAGTGGCTACAAGATCTGGCTTCCATGTCAGGTGTTTTAATTTCCTGAAGCTGTGTCTGCTTGGAAATAGAAGTTGAATGTTGCCTGTTCTGTCAATGCATTTGCAATAGATCAGCTTTGGCTTTTCACCAGGCAAACAGACACACAAATCATAAGATGAACTTGATTTGTCAGCCAGTTTCCATTTTTAAAAAAGGGAAGAAAAGAAATTGAAAGCATCTATGAGCACCTGCTTGTTCCCTTTGTGTCCTATGGGCTTTAAATGCTGTGCACTCTGCTCTTGGCCCAGTACAAGGTGTATAAGACAAACTAGTGCAGTTATTTTTAAATAAATACTTTAACCACTTTATCACCTATGCTTGTGTTTCACCTACTTGGAGGAAGGAAAAATAGAGAGTCTGCTTGAGGTGATTTCTCTCTGGTGGTGGAACTACTAATAAACCTTCTAAGTTCTAAGCAAGGAATTCTTTGCTGTGTTGAAACTATTCTTGGGTAAACAGAGAGACTGTCTGTGTTTTTTAGTGTGAGCAAGGCTCATGGCAGTCAACACTGATAGGACACCCCACAGAGGTTCTCCAGGGGAGTGGCAAGCTCCCTTGTATTTCAGGGTTTACCATATGCATTCATGAAAATAATATTTTTAATCAACTTTGGCAGCAGTGTTGTTTGGTAAAGAGTAGAATAAAATTTTCTTCATCTTCTTGAGCTTAATTATCTGTAATAGAAAGAAAAAGCCTTTTTTAACCTCCCTCTCTGCCTCCAACTTAAGCTGAAATTAATATTAAATTTTTTTCCTGAGTGAGATGTGTGTGTTGCAATGCAGGGCTGTTTATAGCAGATTTCTCATCTTTTATTCTTTATTGTCACTTTGTCTGAAGTTTTAAGTATTCTGTTTATAATAAAATGTTAATCATATTAATGAAGAATTTTGGAAGGATCACACACACATGAATGAACTGGCTTGTGTTAGTTGTGTTGATTTCCACCCTCCCACCCCTCCTCGAGGAGCTTTCTAGGCTGAAGTGGCTTTGCCTGGAGATTTCCAGATGCTTTACAAAAATCAGGCTCCTGTCCCAAAATCTGCCTTCTGCTCGAAATGTTGTAGCTGTGCTCAGAGAGTGTTGTGGATCTGTTGAGCATTGCAGAACAAAATTATGCAACAGTGGGAAGAACCTGTGGAGGAAAGCAAAGTAATTTGGAATTTGCTGTAGGCAGCAAGGTTAAAATCTGCATTCTTAAGCAAGGTGTCAGGAAATGTTTGACTACAGAATGATTAGTATTTCCCATGGGAAAAACCATACATCTGAGAGCTTGGAGCTTCATAACACAACAAATATTGGCTCTGGAGAGACTGAAATCTGCATTGCTACTTCTACAACTTTCTGCCTCGTGATGCTGCTCCTTAAGATTTTGTTATTTAAATAATAAAGGACTGCAAATCAGGTGTTCCTTTCCTGTTTATTCTACTTCTGTTAGCTGCATCACATGCAATATTTAGGTTGCTTTCTGTCGACTTCAAGACTTCTATTTAGTGTGAGAAGGTTTTGCATTATATTAATTTTTCTTTCTTTATTGCAGTGCTCATATCTCTCCCATAAGTATCTTGCCAGCCTCTGCAGAGTAAGTATAATGAAAATATCAAATGTTTGAATTGTGTTCTTACTAGAACATGCATAGAAGTTATGTATCCTTCAAATGAATCCAGTAGGTTCAATTACAGTTATGAAGGAACATATTTTAGTCTGAAGGATTTCACTGGTGGCATTTAACACTAACACAGGAAATACCAAATGCTGTCAGTGTTGTTGACTGCAGGAGCATGAAAGCAGAGTGTGCTTGCATCCAGACTCCAAAACTTTGGTTTTACACTTAGATACATCTGAAATTTTTTACTAAATTTTATAGTACCATTCATATTGTAATTTTAACACAAGTGATGCTGAGTAAAGTTCAGTGAATTCTTTGTACGTATATGGAGGAAAAAATAAAAGCACCATTTCAGTTAAAATGGGATTAAATAGCTGAAGATTTTTACAGGAGGATTTTTAGAGGCCTCTTTTGTGTTGGGGATGAGCTGCCTGAGAGGTGCTCAGCAGAGCAGTCTGTTTTTAAAGAGTACTCTTCTTTTCTTGATGAAATTTTTGGTGTATCCTGTGTCCTTCATTAGGTACTTGCTGATTGTTGCTGCTGTTTGTTGGCTTTTGCCTTTTAAGATGACAGCCCTGTTCAGGAGAGGGTGCAGCCACATGAGATGAAGTGGAGCCTGCTCCAGGGTTGATTCTGACCTGTTATAAACACAGCATTTTATTGTCACATTAATCTCTAAGGCTTTTATAAGTTTTTGTGTATAGTTGTTAAAAAATAGGTTAGTTATTGTAATGTGTTGATTACTTCTAAAATACTGTTGATAAACTTCATAATACTTCATGTAAATGAGTAATTTCCACTGCTTTTTGGAAAAGCTAGTCTCTTTTGCCTTGAAGTACTGCCATCAAAGATTATTGTCATGTAAGGTTTATCTCTGCCTTTCTGTCTACATGATCAAAAGTAGATCTCTTACTAGGACTTTTCCATCTTTTTTTTAGCATTTTAGAAAGAACAATCAGAGCAGCTGTGGAACAGCATCTTTTCGACCTGCAGAGCAGCTTAGATAACGATCTGAAACACATACAGCAACAACGACTGGGCTGTAACAATGAAACAAAACATCCCGGTGGGGATGAGGAAGGATCTAACAACCAGTAAGATTTTGTTGTGTCTGTAATGAATTCTGTAGGATTGTGTATCTTAACTCTTCTAAAAAAGACTACCTTAATTCTCCACCTCCACCCAAAAGTTACAACTTTGGCTGTTGAGTTCAGTTTTATCTATTTTAAAGCAAATCAACTTCCATCAGGTGCCAGTAATCAATAGCTCTTGAAGCAAATATTCTAAATTGATTTTGTAGCTAAGAATGCTGTAAAGTGTAGTATCTGCTGAATTCTGTGCAGATAGCACAGAAACTTAAATTTATTCAAGTGCTTTCATTCTTATCTCATCAGCATGACTTACAACAAAATTTTAACATCTTAAAGCTATTGTAGATGCTGTTTCATAACCCTGTCTTTCTGTGTCAACACAGCTACTTTACTGCTCTGGCTGCCAGTGGCAATGAAACAGCCAAAAATGGGTAGAATGACCACTGTGGGTCTATTTGCATGCAGTTCCAGCCTTATTTGATCAGATTTTATTTTTCTTGTAAATCAGGACAGATTCAGAGTGTAGTGATTGCCATGGCAGCATTTGGAAGCTGGTACATTTTGGTACATTTCATTAAAAATAAGTAGTTGTGATTAATACCCAGATTTCAAAAATGTGCGAAGATTTCAATACTAAAATTTCTTTGTTGCTCAGAACTAGAATACATGAACAGAACCTGAAATGCATGAAGTGTTCAGCGACTCAAATGCTCTTTTCTAAATTGTTCAATCTTTAGTGGTTTTAGAAGACAGGAATAAAGTTTGTAGTGGATCATAAAAGTAATAATCATTGCTGGTAATGATCAATTAAATCTGAGTTTAGTGCTAAAGATTCAATGTCTTTGAAGTCATGTGTAAGTGGGTAATTGCCTCACAGCCCTGGAGCAGCTGAATTCCTGCAGTCCCAGGGTAAGTGCTGTAAAGGTTGGCTGATCTCAGAGGGGGAGGCTCCAAGTGCCATCACTGCTGGTTTGAAACCAGAATCCTCCTCTGGCACAGGCACTGCTGCAAATGCCTCTGATCATCATTCCACTGTGGATTAACTGGGAGAGAGGATACATGATATTGTTCTACAAGGGGGTGTCTGGGTTCTTTAAAGCAGCAGACAGTGCACAAGGCAAATACACAGTTAAAATAAGAACTGAAAAAAGCAGTGATCCAGTGCCAGTTTCTTAGTGCTAATTTAATGGCTGGAATTAAGAAAAAAGAGCTAAAATGTTAATTTTCAACCCCTCCTGTTTATTTTCTCTATATCTGATAGAGAAGGAGATTTCTTGATGTGGTCTGGAATTCTGTTTGTGTGAGGGCAAGGAAGGCAAAGCAGTCAAAGGCTTGTGATGAATGACAGAGTCATGTGGTGGCACATAAAGAATATATGTGAATACAAATGTGGTGTCAATTAGTTTTAATCTGGCTGTAATGTTACATGCCTTGGATTGAAGTCTCAGTAGATTAAATGTTAGAAATAATGGGATTTCTCACTGGAGGGGAACCCAGTGACAGTAGCTATAAACTAACTGGCTTTGGTACTGAGAGGGGTGTTGAGTCCCTGTAGTTTCAGGATGTCTTTGCTTCTGGCTGTTGTGTTTTAATTCCTTAGGTTGGTATAGTAAGTGTGGGGTGTATGCCTGGCTCTTCAGACAAGAAACAAATAAATACATTTTAATATGTCTGTCATGTCTAGATGTATAAAACATCACATTAATAATTAATTTTGCCTACAGGTCAGAATAATTCTGTTCAAAAAGAAACCCAAGCAAAAAACATCCTAATGTTTGATAATGTTCAAGGGGGGGAAGTGCTTTTTTTTTTTTTTTTTTTTTTTAAAGGTGTAACAACAGATTTCTAAAGTCTTTCTGTTTGTATCTTTAGGAATGATGTTATTGAAGATAATGACACTGGTAGCAGTGAAAACACAGGAGACTGCTCTGAAGTATTGGTTTGCACTGATTTAGACAGTGAAGCTATGAAACATGATACTGTAACTGAGGAAGAAGAAAGTATTCAGGTGAGAGGAAGAATCTCCTGTATATCAAATCATAAATTGCTGCAACTTTAGTGCTCTAGAGATCCAAGTTCTCCAGGATCTCTGATGTAGTGTTACATGGTGCTCTTGCTCTGTCAGTTGTCTTCCTGTTGTGCCATGTGCACTGAGAAATCTCTGTGTGTTTTGACTGATATTTTTCCATTCTTCTTTCACAGACACCAGCCCTTCCTTCTGCTGAGGTAAGTTGGAGTATGAGGCAGCATAGCACTTTTTGGAGCAGCCTCTGTGTTAGTGAAGGCTTCCTGAGGAGCAGCATAGCTCAGTCACCTTGCATGGATCAGGGAAGGGGAGCAGTCACTTTGAGACTTTGCAGCCTCTTGGCTGTGCTTGTGCTAGGAAGGTTTGGTTTTGTCATTAGCTAATTACAGCCTTTCCTCTCCATTTTCTAGTTTCTTTTGTGGTAGGCAGAGATGTCCTGTTCTTTTCAGCACATCTTTATCTCTTCCCTAGTTGATGCAATCAGGGAATTCTGCAAAATATGTGCTGACAAAAATGAAATCAAGGATAACAGTTAAAGTGCAAGAGAAAAGAGCTTTCTTCCACTCTGCATCAGGCATATGCAGGTGTCAGATAAGACCTTCCAATGACAAAACCAAATCTACAGTTCCTTATTTATTTGGTAACACTTTTGTTGTTACAAATCTAAATGATGAATTATGTGGGTGGAGAGGTTTGTTACATGTGTAGAGAAGTTTCTGCAATGGTTTTCAGCTTCTTGCCTGTGAGTCCATAAATCTTCCTGAGGGTTTCCTGAAAGATAAACAGATAAGCAAACCTATTGTTTGTAGACTTAAATTAACTAGAAGAATTTAATAGGTCTTTGAACTTGCAAAGATGGGAATGGATTCCTTAGCACAGTGAAACTGAGCTGTCTGGAATCTGTATTTTTATTAAAATGTTTCTGTAGTGCTTTTCACTATTGTGATGTGTTCTGCTCTTGGGCTTTTGTTTGCTTTTGGGGATCCCAAATGACTCTGAATCACCTAGCAAGCCAAATTTTCCAGTTGTTCCCACAAAGTAGCATATTGTTTTGGAATCCCATTCTGTAAATTCAATTTCACAGAATGTATTCATTGTCCTGGTTCTTTCCTTTAGTGCCAAAACTTGGTCTAAAAAATAATTAGATTGCTGTCCTATAGCACAAAATGCATAAAACATGGTGTTTGATGTAAAGGGGAATATGATGCTTGTGAGTGCACAATAGAAATATTTTCTTGTCACACCTGGTGGCATTCTTGGCCTTTTTTTGCTTTTTGATGGACTTCTGTCCATTGCTGGCAGTAGTAAGGTGACATTTTGGTGTGGAGTTTTGCTTTTTTCAGTGTTAGTTTTTTCCATCTTTTTAATACACTGTTTTAAATGTTATTGGAGAGTTGTACCATTTGGGGAGAGGTTAAAGAGAAATGTGGTGATTCTCCTGTGTGGAAGGAGTTGGAGAGGAGTGTGTAGGGTTGTAGGAAAAGAAAGCTCTGCTTGTGAGTTCTCCTTGAGGCCCAAAATGGAAATAGAAGCAGCTGTTAGCACAACTCGAGTAAGTGTGACTGTGCAAGACTTGTACAGCTCAGCTCCAGGCTGGAAATTATCTGCTGGAGTATGACAAATGCACTGTAATTAAAAATTGTTTCCCCAGATTGGAATTTGACTTGAGGACTGAAATAATATCAGCAGAAGAACGATGTTTTTTCTGACAGCAGCATAAAACTGGCAACTGTTGGTGTGTTTGAAGTCTCCTGGTAACTTGATGTTATCTTCAGGCACTGGAAAGATCATTTTGTGAGAATTCCTGAAGTCTAAAACCAAATGACATATTTTATATTTCAAATTTCTTTTATTCCCCCAAATAAGACACTTTTCTGAAGAAATCAAGTACTGGGCCTTGGCATAAACACTTTTAGTGAACAAAGCAGTGACATGGATTCATCTGAACTTGTTTTGTGAGATGGTGTCATAGAACTGACAGCACTTTTTCATCCCCTTCCAATTTCTTGCTTCTTTATTTAGTAACAGGGATTAGTAGCTCCTTTAAAAAGTTTGTCAGACTTGTTTCATTTCATGTATGTTAGATACAATAAAAACTCAGAGGTTTTTGAGACTAGGATGTACAAACTGCCATGATTTTAGTCACCCCAGAACTTCATGTCATGAGTGACAATTTTAGGTACAACTTTTATTGAAGAAATAATAAAAATGGTTTATCTGAAGATGGAAAGTCAGTATCTGAGTTCTGGTGATTAAAACACCTGGTCACTGGCCTTAATTGAAATGTAAAAATGTCACATGGTTAAAAAGTGTGATTTCCATCCCCACACACAAGAAAGTTTTAGTTTTTGAGGGCATTTTGTGGTCAGAGATGATTATGGAAATGTTTTCTGTTGAGAAAGCCATTCCCAAATCTTTCTAAATGTACTTTTTCCTAACAGACTGCAGACATATTATTGAAACCATGTGATGAAGATGAAGATGTTGATGAAGAAAATAATAGTGAAAGGTTTGTGGTTTTCTGTACTCATACAAACCTATATAATTAACCTACAGCTTTTTTTTTGTGAACAGCCCTATGTTCTGGGCTAGAGAAACAGAAAAATAAAAATTTATTTTCTACAAAATATTTTGACACATTTTATTGCTCTTAATGATTGAAGAATTAATGTTAGCAGCAGTGCCTAGCCAGAAGGCTTTGTTAATTTGCAGCTTTAGTTCAGCACTGATTGAAATTTCAGTTTTTTTTCAGTTCAGTTTTAAAATGTTGACTCTCTATTTGAGAATAAAGGTCTGAGCTGGTTTTATTTTCAGCTGTGTTCAAGTCTAGTTGTTTACATGCTATGACTTGAAATCCAATGTGAAGATCAGAAAGTGGAAAAAAGGTAATATAACTTTTATCCCTCAGGGTTTTAATTATTGCCTGAAGTAAATACATTGGCTGTCTGCTTAAACTGCATGGGGTTTGTAAAGAAAATATCAGGGGAGTGTGTAGTGTTTACTGTCCCTTTAAAATGATAATGTCCATTTAAAATGACAATGAGGTCTGTCTTCTTTTTAGGGAAAATAGTATATTGCTTGATGGCAATGATAGAAATTCTTCAGAGGCATTTCTGGTAAGAAAGATTTTGTTTCTATACAGATACACAGCATCTTATAAGAAATTCAAATGTGAAGTAACACAAACAATTTAGTTTTTAATATCTTATGGTGGTTGATGCTGCAAGGCTTGCAAGACTTCTGTTAGAGAGCTCATCATGTCACTTCACAGAAACTTAGGGCAGCACAGCAAGTTTGTGCTTATGCATCTCATGTAAGAAATCTTTTGGAATGTAAATAATTGATTGCTGTTGCACTGTGTGTGTCTATTTTTAATTCCTTGTGTTTGGAGAGATTTCTTTTTTTCCGTAAAATTTCTAGAAGTGCTGGAACTGATTAAGTACCTGATTTCCAGCTGCTAGGTAATAATAAACTTGTTGTGTTTTTTAAATCCAGGATTCAAGTAGCAAGCCTTGTGATCTGAATGCAAACCCTGATTCAGAGGTGCTGGGGGACGGCAGCGTTCACGTTCCCGAGGAAGCTCCGGCTGTCCAAGTGCCACATCTGGATCTGAAGAATGTGTCTGAGGGTGACAAATGGGAAGGTAATTCTCACTCTTTAGCTCACACTGTAGTTAGGGAGGAGTGATAAATAAAACTATTTACAGAGTAAAAGCAGGAGATGACAGCATGTTCCTGTACACATGGTAAGATCAACCAAGTCATGACATAGGTCTCATCTTGTTTCAGAACCATCTGCAACTTAATTAAGGACCTTAAAAAAATATAAGGAAAACTAAAGAAAGAAAGCAAAGAAGTCCAAGTTTCATTCTAGGTGGTGTGTTTTGTTTTGTTTTTGTTTTTTATTGTTTTAAAAGTTCCATGACCCTGAGTCTCTTATCCAAGTCACTTTGTCAAATTATATAATTTAGTTAAAATTATCATTGTGTCTTGTTTGTCTTTGTTTTATTAAGTGTAAACTATTGAATTGGCTGAATTTGACTTAAAATTACTAACCTGCCAAACGCCAGCAGTTCATATTTCAATTTTCCAGAAAAATTTGTCAGTTGTTTTGGTTTCCATGTCATTGGAGAACTTGAAGCAGCTCTGAATTTTCAAATAAAGGCTGAAGTTGCAGATGGATATTTTTCTGTGCCCCTTCTCCTTCCATGGTTTGCATTTGAGGAGAAGAAAAATACTTGTAACAGTTTTCTCTCAGACAGGATTCCCTATGTTTGTGACCATATTCTTCACTGCCTTCCAGGTTTAGCAATCCCCTGAGCTTGTGACTTGACTGAAATTTATTGCTCAAATGTTTGGTTAAACTATTAAAACAACCATAAGTCCTTTGTAACCAGAGCAGAACACTCTTGTCAATACCTTCTTTTCAAAATACTTCTTTTTTTATGTCTTCCTTATATCATGTTTCCTCTGCCTGGTGTTGGAGTCATCACACCTTAAAAAACAAGTGATCTAAGGTGCTAAACCACAGTGAGCTGTCACTGACAGTGCAATGGCCACAGGCCACTCAGTTCTGGTTTGGAAAACCTGCAGTACAACTTGATAGATGTGTGCAGGTTAACTGTGCAGGGACAGGGTTTTAACTTTCAGCAGGCTCTTCCAGTGACAGCTGTTCCTTGAGATGCCTTTAAGTGTCACAGTGAAACCTTAGCAAGGAGTCACTGCACTGAACTTGTGGTTGCAGTGTTGGAAGTATTAAAATGAGGGAAGGAAAGCTGGAATGTGTGTTCTGTACCAGTGCAGCTTGGAGCTGTCAGCACATCCAGCTTTGTCCTGAAGCTCCAGTGGTGAGAACTGATTGGTGGTTTGTCACTGCTGTTGACTGTCTTGCAAATTAATTGACTTCATCAGCCCACATTTCTCTTTTAACCCTTTTGCAAATAATGAGGTTTGCAACTTGTGATTGGCTTCGTTTGTTTTGTACAATATTTGCTGGTTGGTGCTCTTGAGCCCTAGCAAACTGCACATTCAGGGTATGTCCTGGCACAAAGTCAAATTGCAGGCACCCAGAGACACTGAGTCCAGGTTTCCATTCTTGTTGCCCAGGTTAAGAACAAAAGCTAAAACATAAAAATCCTGTTTATGTTTTCAGTGTTTTATTTAGTTTAATTGCTTACTTGCACATTACATTTTGTTGCATCCTCTATTTGTGCTAAGATGACTTAATATGTATTCTCAGAAGGTTTGTGGCATCCATTTTCATTATTTCCTTATATCTGCTCATGAAGTTGCTTTTGGTTTTACTTCCCCAAATAGCTTTATGACTCTTGTTTTGAAAATAGAGCAGTGTATCTCTTTATAAATTTATATTATAACTTCTTGGTATTAAATCATGTTCTTTGCAAGAGGTCTTAATCTCACTGTGAAGTATTTGGGCATTGACTGTACTTCAGTCCTGTTTAGGATGGTTATTAGGAACTCAGCCTTCCAAGACACTGCAAGTCCTTGTGGCATTCCATTGAAGTAGAGTGATTTTGTTAAGAAACCTGTACTAGTCCAAATTCAGTTGCAAGGTTTGGGTAATTAAAGCAAATCTAGTAGAAAACTAAAGGCCTGTATGCAACAGGGTTCTTGAGAAGCAACATCAAGTGCTTGCTGGCCCAAGGTGAAAATGCAGAATGGTTTATATTTATAGATTTATATTTCTGAGTATTTTTTCTGCATTTGCTCTGCTTTTTGGAAATCACCACCATCTCTATTATTTACAAGCTCTGATCAAAAACATTAGAGCTTGCCTTTGTTCATGTGAGGATGCACGAGTCTCTTATTAAACTGCAATAAGTCTTTACTATTCCTCTACCAGTTCTTTGTAAACCTTTCCAGTAAAAGTTCAAATTGGCTGAGGACTGAGCATCCTTACCTGCCATGGGAATTGCTTGGAAGCTGAGAGTGCTCAGGGCCTGCTCCAAAAAGATGGGATGTTTTTCCCTGGTACTGTATCTTCCTGCTTTACATGTTATGTATAGTTTGTTCTGACTGTGCTGTGTGTTCACTTTAGTATTTTTGCCATTCTTTTTCATTTTATTAGCGCCATGCCCTATCACTTTCCCCCTCATTGATTTCAAAACAATGCATCTGCAGAGAGAAGGGGAGGGTAAGTATGGTTCGCCATACGTTCAGTTATCTGCCTTTTGATAGTTGATGGTTTGCTTTCTAACTAACCCTTCACCTGCTGTCCCTTATATCTTGGGAATATTCTGATCTGCAGCTTTTTTGTTGATTGAAAAAGGTCTCCTTCTTGTATCTTGTGCTGTGCAAACAGGCAAGATCACAGCTGAAAAACAACAAAAAATTCCCAATCATACTTAGTAAATGTGCAGTGGAAAGCAGGTACAAGGGTTATTTTTTTTTTGAAGATTACTTTGTGGGTTTTATTGTTGTTCTGCACACTTTGAACCCAGTTTTCAAATTTCTGATTTGAACTAGGAAAAAGAACAGGCAACTCTGAAAGGAAAAGGGGGGGGTGGGATTTTAAATTGAAGTAATTGAAAGGCTGTGTCAGCTTTTTTTTAGACAGCAAAAAAACCATGTCAATTATAAGAAATGTTAGCAAGGAGCTTTTCATAGGGATTTGAAAGAATTGATTGTTTTGGAATCTCCCTAAAAAATCACCTTCCACAAATTAAGAAATCTCTTTTTCTTAGTGTTGTAAAGGTAGATTTTATCATAAGACCCAAAAACACTCCTTGAAAAAGATTTAAGCAAATGGGCATTGTCCCTAAACCTTCTTCAAAACCAAGAGGACCAACTTTCAAAGTACATGCATACAGTATGAAAATGAATTTCCACAGTAAAATACTGGAATGGACAATAAACATATTCTTCTTATTTTATATTTCTGATACATAAATAAGGCTCTCTTACACTGTTGAACTGCTCAGAAATGCATACTCCCAAGATACACTTTGAAAAAGGGATCCTAGTGTGCATACTTCATTTCAGTACCTTTTTCTTTCAGTTTTATGACAGAATTTGTAGCTTTCTGATGCATTTCACTGTTTTTATTCACTTTGTGTATGACACCACATCCTCTAGAGCATACAAGACTAAGCATTGGGTTCGCATTTTTGTTTCAACTCTTGTTGATAGTTCTGGTAACAGAAAAATACCATTTTGTGTCTTTTTTTTATCTTCTAGATCCATTTCCTGCTTTCAAGTCTTGGCAGGAGGACAGTGAATCTGGAGAAGCTCAGCTTTCCCCACAGGCTGGGAGGATGACTAACCATCCATTGGAAGAGGACTGTCATCCCATTTTGTCACATCGGAGTTTGGATTTTGGGCAAAGCCAGCGTTTCTTACATGATCCAGAAACGTTGGACTCTTCATCCAAAGCACTTTCTTTTGTTAGGTGTGTATTTTATTGCAGTCTGGAGGGCAGGATGTGTTAAGCCAGGATGAAAATACATCTGTTTGAGATTGCCACGAGTTTTCATGATCTGAATGAAGACCAAGGTCAAACACTGTGTGACCATTTGGCTGCTCTGCCTGCCCAGGAACTGCTGCAGAGAGTTGGAGCAGAGGTTCAGCTGGGGTGGGATCTGGCTCTCCAAGTGGCCTTTGACAGATGCTGAGGGAAAGAGGATAAAAATAGGACAAGATTGCAGAGCTTTCCCTGGCATTTGGTCACAGCTTGGGACAAATGGCACTTCCTGGGCTGAAAGTAGTATTTATATCCTTTGTTTACCAGGCTTTGCTAGACTCTGCTCTGATTTTATGTAAGCTCTGGCATTTTTTTTCTTGTATTTTTTTAGCCTAGTATATTAGAGTTGTCACTAAACAAGCTGCAGGTTATTTGTATTTGTGAACTGGGCAGTGTGACTCTCCAAAACTGTAAATAACTTGTGACCTGTACTGTCTGCTCCTGTTACTGGGAAAGGGAAGTTGAGAAGAATTTTCATGCTTGTTAGGGAAGAAATAATGTCATAAAAATGAGAGAGCCTGAAACAGGAGATTGGAACAAGTTTAGAGTTTCTAGTTGTCTGTCTGGCAGATTTATTGATGCAAAAAGATCTTGTGCAAGTTTTCTCTGATTAACCACAGAAGACATTTACCAAGTACTGTTAAAATGATGTAGAAGACTGACCTGCAGAAAGTGCTGATGAAAATCGCTGCTCTCCTCATTCTGAGACTAATAAGGATCTGCTCTAGTGGATTATTAGATTAGTATTGCTAATATCTTGAACTGCATAGATTTCACTGGCTGTGTTGAGGGATGTTTCAGGCACTTTGTATAATAAGTGTTATGGAAAATTCTCAGGTCAGTCTTGAAACAATAAACACTTTGCAAGAGCAGCAAATGTCAAGGAGCTGTGTGAAAGATGATATAAAACCAAAACCATGTACTTTCTAAGTCTGTTAGCAAAATCTAAGAAATGTATCAGTAAGACTAACAAATTATGTGAATATACTTTTTGGCTTAATTATCTCTTAACTTACCTGAGACAGTTGAGTGAAGCTGTTTAATTCATTCATGAAGAATGAAATTATTAAACTCTTTCTTAAATATACGTGTTGTTTGCACTCAATTATCTAAATGACATTTTTAAAATGTTTTTAAACAGAACACGAAGAGCATCCTTTAGCTCAAAAGATGACAAAAGGGAAGATAAGACACCTTATCAGCTTGTCAAGAAATTACAGAAAAAAATAAAGCAATTTGAGGAACAGTTTGAAAAAGAGAAAAACAGTAAGGTAGGTTAGCACTTCTGTCTTTACTCAGGATAAAGGACTGCATGGGAGGGCTGAGTGACTCTTGTGGTTCATTATTGAATAACTGTTCACAAATGAGAATTTTGTTCCACACTGCAAAAGGGAGCTGAGCAACAGCAATATTAGAAAATGTGCCAGAATGCCAGAGCCAGAGGAGGACAGAGTGACAGTTCTGCTGAGAGACTGAGGCCATTTCAGATGTGTGGAAAAGCAGAAGTGTCTTACCACTCCCTGGTTCAGCTGTCAAAGTTGTTTCAATTTTATTTTCAGAGGTGTTGTCCTTATGTTGGCACTGAGATCTGAACTGATACTGAGTGGCATTCCTGTAACTGTTCACATTCGCCATCACAAATCTTACCAAATCTTGAAAGAAGTATTTTTAAACAAGATTTAGTGTGTTTATTTTAATATGTAGTTTATTTGTATTTTTTTCAGCCCTCCTATAGTGATATTGCAGCTAATCCAAAAGTTTTAAAATGGATGACTGAACTTACCAAATTGAGAAAGCAAATAAAAGGTAAGAGATTGCTACAGTTTCTTTTTCTCTTGCAACACAAATTATCTCCATGACTGAAATGGCTAAGTCATTCGGTAAACTTCCACAGCACACAAAAATGTTTCATTTCTACATTCTGCATTATTCAAAAATCAGATTATTCTTATGGCTTTAGTTCTTTAGGAGGGAAACTTTCCATGTGCAAATTGCTATGTTGCTGTACTTGCAGTTAAATAAACTGTGTTATTTTAAACCTTTGGACTGAGCAGTTTTTCTCTTTTCAGATGCAAAGCAGAGGAGCTCAGAGGGAGAATTCATACCTCAAACACGTCCACGAAGTAACACTCTTCCAAAAAGCTTTGGTTCCTCTCTTGACCAAGAGGATGAGGAAAATGAGGATGAGATGAGGGTTGTGCAGAAAGAGAAGAAGCCCACCAAGGAGGCCACACTTGAACTCATTTTGAAGAGATTAAAGGAAAAACGAGTTGAGAGATGTTTGCCAGAAGATATAAAGGTAAGCATGAGGTCATGGATAGGCTCTTTCCGAGACAATAAGGGGGAAATAGAGCACTTGAGATACCACTTGATCACATGATGCTGCCTCTGGCTAACACCCCCTTGCCAGGCCATCATATTTCAGACTCAGTGGGGAAATTGTCAACATGAACCACATTATCATTGCTCTGTATTAAAATATTTACAAATTTGTGCTGACAATATTGAACAGCTTTAAATGGAGGAAGGTGGGTTGTATGATGTTAACTAAGCTAAGTTTGGCTTAGGCATCTGGATAGCGAATAAAAGTGACTTGTGTTTGATTAAATGCTAATTATTCTTGATAGAAAATGACAAAGGACCATTTGGTAGAAGAGAAAACATCTCTCCAGAAGAGCCTCCTGTATTATGAAAGCCAACATGGACGGCCGGTAATGCTTGGCTTTATTTCAAACTCTGCCATTGTGTGCATAGACAGCAGTAACTCTTGAGCAGTACTAAGACCAGAACTTAATGCTGGTGTGGGGGTTCTTCTTTTTCCTTCTCCAAAACATAAAGGTATCTATTGGCCTCCATGTTGCCATCTGAGGAACTTGCTGCATTGACTTCTTAAAAAAGAAAAAAAGTATGTATTAATAGGCCCGCTTTTCAGAAATCAGCAGTTTATATGAGTCTGCAAAGTGATGGGTGTCATTTGGTGCCTTATATGTCTGTGAGGCAAAGAGATGTCTGAAAAATAAACAAGATTATTGAATTTCCTCAGAAAAGACCAGAAATGTTATTCTGGATTTCACAGAAACAGAAATGAAAGGACAGTTCCCACCCCCCTTCTCTACAGTTTCATCTTTTTCTTTTTTCCCTTTCATTTCTGTAGAACCATCATCATTGCCAGGCACACATCTTTTCCCTCACTTCTTGGTCCCTTTTTGCCTTTTTCCATGGATATTTAAATACAGGGTTTGCCTGTGCTGAGGCTCCCCTAATTTTTAGGAACCACTTAAATCTTCTCCCTGAAAAATACAGGGTGTTAAAGTGAGAGAGAATGAAAAAGCACCCAGTTATTCCCTTTTATCTGCACAAACCCTCTTTCATGCACACAGTGTAAGGCAGTTTTATATTCCTAGCTGGAATGTTGGTGGCCTGGCAGGAGAAGCACACAGCTTTGTGTTTGCTTGTCTGTGATGGAGTGACCGGTATCATTAATTCTCTGGTTTCTCTGCCTCTAGGTTACTAGAGAAGAAAGACATATTGTGAAGCCACTTTATGACAGATACAGACTTGTAAAACAAATGTTAACTAGAGCAAGCATTACTCCTATTCTTGTGAGTAAAACAAATGCTATTTCTGTTTATTTTCCCACTTCTGAACTGCGAGGCTGCCTTTAGAAAAGCTAGTGACACTGTTGTGTGAAACATCTTTCTTGTGGAAGATACAAGATATTGTTGTCATTGTACTTGAGGCATTTGATTGATTTACAGCTGAGAACAGAGCAGTTCCAAGCTGTCTGTGACCTTGATGGCTCTTGGGAATTAAATGGTTCTCTGTGGAAGTAAGTGAGCTGTGCTAACTTGCTGTGGCTGAGATGTTCCCAAGTGCCTGTGCTAGGTATGGATCCCCAGGACATACTGTACTCTCAGTCCTCCCCAGAATAGTAACACCAGTTGCAGTGCAGCTTGCTGTCAGCAGAGGCTTGAGTGACAGGATTGCCATCAGAACCATTTCATTCCTTCATGCTTCCCCAGAGAGAGACATGTTACAGCACCTGCAGCATCTGTACAACATCCCTGCTTTTTCATTGTGTTTTCACTTCATTTCCTTCTGAATTTTCTATCCTCTCTCTGTGGTCTTCTAAGAGATGAGGAAGAAAAGTTTTCATACTGTGCAAGGAGATTGATGTAACCTTGTTTATGGTACCTGTAAAACAGCTGGGGAATGACAGCCAGCTGGTTTTGTTCTGCATGAGCCACAATCCAAGCCTTGCATACTGACCCAGACTTGCAAAATACCTGTTTGGATGTTGGCTGCTGACCCTTTTGGAAGGAAGGGACTGCACAGCTGACATGAGATAATCTCTTTGCATACAGACAGTTCTTCCAGACACAGGTAGCTGGGCTTACTCAGCAGCAATTTAATCTGCTGTTCACATTGTCACTGACAGTTCTGAGCTCTCCCCTCTGAGCTGGAGTACACTGAGATAAACGGACCAGGTCAAGATTCTGCCTTTCTTGCACATACATTTTTTTGGTGGCTCCTTTTAAAGAAAAACATGATTTTTGTCACAGTCAGGTTTAAGGCTTTTCTATCAGAATCCCTTTCTGAACTCCATAAACACAGGCTGCTCTTAGGCACCAGTTTCTCTGTGGCTGGTGAGTCACAGCTTTTGGGTAGTGCCCTTGATTGATTGAACTCTATCCCATCTCTCCCCTCAGAAATCTGACTTCAGCTGAGATGGATTTTACATTCTGGGCAGCCTTATGACTGTACCATAGCCATTCTGGCTTGTTGGCTGTGAAATAAAGGGATGGGTTATAGCCCACCAGAAGGATTTTAAATTCAGGAGAGATGTCAGTAACATGATTCCTAACCTGTGCTGTAGGCAGCACCTGCAAAATCTTTTTCACAGGTCTTTGGTTTTGAAACCTATAAGAGATACAAGGAACTCTCTTATTGCCAAGGATTGTTCAGTGGTAACTTCTAAGCAATCTATATTCAATAATGGATTTTTAGGTTTATATGACAATTAATTCCATGAGATCTCTTACTGTATCCTGGTACACCAATGACATGCACTGATGCCTGTATGGAAATGTGCAGAGAAGCAGGAGACTAAACTAAAGTTTTTGACAGGTCATTGTCTGTGTGGCTTTTGTGTTTCACATTTTCCTGTCCAGAGAACATCTGTTGGAGCTGCTTCTGCTGTCTGGGGATAAGGGATGAGCAGGACATTGTGGCAGGTGTGCAACAGGCACCTGGACAGGGACACTGCTTTAGGCTGGAGTTTAAAGGATTTTGGCTCTGAGGTGGCAACACATAGCTCTGATTTCACACTTCCACCTGCAGGGCTTCAGAGTGGTCTGGAAAAGGAACCAGGATATATATATAATAATATAGGATTATTCCCAATGGATGTCTGGCAGGAGATAACCAGCTCTCCCTCTGTAACTGTGCTTTGGTTTGGAAGGAAGAATAAATACAAATTCAGAGCTATCATTGCACTTTATGAATCTTCTACAAAACATGGAGAGAGCAAATTGTTTTTTATTTGAAGTCTGAAAATTAATATTTTAAAATAAATTCTAAGCTACAACAATTATTTCTTTGTCAAGGATACTTTGGGGACCTGAGCTTTTTGGGTTTTGTGGTTGTTTGATTTGTGCTCTGTAAGTATGTTCGTTGTCTTTTATTCATCTTAGAGAGGAAATATTGGGTGTCTTCAATGTAATTCTGACTTCAAACAGCACTTGACGCCTTACTGTACATTTTGAAACAAATTTCCATTTTCCAGGGCTCACCATCAACCAAGAGGCGGGGGCAGATGTTACAGCCCATTATTGAAGGTGAAACTGCCCATTTTTTTGAAGAAATTAAGGTAGGTGCAATGCCTTTAAAAACACTCGCAGCACTTGTAATAGGGAACTGAAATACATCATATTTGTTTTGAATTTCTGTTTTCACTTTCAGGAGGAAGAGGAGGAAAGTGATGGTTTGTCTACAGATCTGAATGAAATCTTAAAAACTGCTGCCCAAACACAGCCCGTTCTAAGCCCAGTTGAAAACTCTGAGTCTGATATTGAAGATGGTCAAGAGAAACTCACCCGGGACCTGAGGCTCTCCAGCACCCGAGCTGCTTCTATGTATGGACAATTAAGTGGATAATTTAATTATGATAGTTGTAATTATTGTAGTTAGAGTCATGATACTGAGTCTCTGATGATGGGTGAAAGGGAGTGACACGTTCAGCACTTCTCAGGAAATGTTTGGATTGAATGAGTGTTCTTTGCTCTGACATGTCTGACTAAGATATTTTTGTACTCAGTGAATTATTTAGTATCTTCTAAACCTTCTTCAGCCTTACTTGAGCTGTGTAGACAGTAGAAAATTTATACCCCTTTTTTAACTGCTAGTTTGTTCTCAACATTTCACTTTCAAACTGACAGCATGTTCCTTATGAGCCAGACAAATAAATTATTAGTGCACCTAGCTCAGTTGTTTCTGAGGAATTGAAATTCTATTGTAAGGCCAACATATTTTTCTTTCCCTTGAAATTTTTAGGCCTGAATTATTGGAGCAACTGTGGAAAGCCAGAGCTGAGAAGAAGAAGCTACGTAAGACATTACGAGAATTTGAAGAGGAGTTTTATCAGCAGAATGGAAGGTTTGTTTAGCTCAATACCAGATGCTGGGCTGCAGCCTCATTATGTAGCCAAATGTATTTTCTAACTTTGAATGTTGTCAGCTGGAATCTGATCTGTTTTGATCTGCTGTGAATAATCTCCTGAGGGAGAAAACTTTGTGTATTTTTAACAGTTCCATTGAAAAAAACAGCATTTAAAAATACCTACTAAAAACTATGTTTTTTTAATTTTAAAAACCCCATATTATCTCTGTTCTTTAACATAGGGCAGGGAAATTTGCCCCTTGTTCCAGTAGGTCAGTTCTGGCAGTGGATATTTGCTTTACCAGTAATGGTTTTTGTAACTTTTATTCTCCATATAGTTTAGTTCTTTTAGGTTTCATATTTTAATTTGTTTTGTCATGAATTGGATTGCATTGCTGCCCATTGAATTTTTGAGATGTCTCATGTCATGAGCAAACTCCTAAGAGGTCGCTTCCTTGACTGGCAAATGCTCTCACTTGACTTTGCCTTCTCCTGTATTTCTCCTGAGCTACAAACTCCTGGACCACTGGTCACACAAATTCCAGTAATGTGGCTTCATTGTGCACTTACTGAGTTTGGAACAAAACTCCTTTTGACTTCAATGGCAAATAATGAGGTTAATCATATTAATAGATTATTTATTATAGTCCAGTAAGAATAATGCTCTGCTGCCAATTTGTGGGTCAATCTTCTTACAGTAAAAAATGTAGGTTGACTTAAATGTGTCTTTTTCTGTAGTGTATACACAGGATCTGAAATGAAACCCTTCATATCCTGTTAGTAAAGTTCCCAGGAGAGCTTAGGGCAATGGTTGTTACCCAATGCTGCAGCAGTTGTGCTGAAAATATTCTGCTGGATTTTCAATTCAGTTTTTAGGTGATGGCAATTTTAACTACAATAAACTAAAATATGTCGTGCCGGTGAACAAGCTGCCAATAATATTTTCACCTGCCCTAAAATAACTTCCTGTAGCTGCTTCTGTGTTTGGCTTGCTGCAGGATGGATGATTTAGTAGAAATTTTGATGTTTTTCTTTTTACAGGAACGTACAGAAAGAAGATCGGGTCCCAATGCTGGATGAGTACAGGGAGTACAAGAAAATCAAAGCCAAACTGAGGCTGTTGGAAGTCCTTATCAGCAAACAAGATTCTTCAAAATCAATTTAAATTCTATTGCTCCAACCTGTTGAGTAACATGCTGTTTCCATATACTACCCCTGTACTTATTGGGTGCTTGTGTTGATGTGTCATGCACTGTTGAAAGAATCCAGTTTGTGCACTTTACTGTGGTGCCACTAGGACATGTTTGAAGGGTAAGTAGGTCCTGTCTAGAGAGCAAATAAGGTTTCTGAGTTTGAGACTGCTCTATCCAACTTTAGCAAACATAGTTTCCATCGAAGTTTTGTATTCCAGATGCATCCATCCTGTTCCAAAACAACCATAGCCTTTTTTTTATCTTTAGCATTCAAGAACTTTGAGACTTTTGTTATTACTAACCTTTTGCATTGTTGAAGAAATTATTAATATTGTAATGCTACACCGAACTATTCCTCTTGCCTAAAAAATCAGCAAATTAAGGGTACAGCTCTTAATTCTTGGAACACTTAAACAGACTGTAATTCCTTTCAAAGGACTGCTGTGGAACAACTTTGATTTTTTGGTATTCTAAATTGCACCTGTACACAGTAATAATTAACGTCTATGGATTTTGCTCATTAGCGGTCACGTTTCCTCCTTGATAAAGATGACAGTGGACAAACCAGAAAGTGACCTTTTCTTAGTGGCTTTTAAACCTTGGAAAACTGAAAAGTTCAATCACATGCTGCCTACAGGACTCATGTCATTGTTGTTCATTTGATCCCTTTTTGGGTTGTTGTTTATCAGCCAGTGGTGGCGTAGTGTTTGGGCTGAATTGGATACGGCATCTCCGCTTTCGGAAGATTTGAGGAGCACAGTGAACACTGTGGTGGTTGGGAAATCTGGTGGTGCTCAGACTTGTGTGGCTCCACAGAAAGGAGCTGGCTTAGGACAGTTAAAATCCCACTGTACCTGAAAGGAGTATGGTGTCAAGGGCTAAAATCAGAGTAGTTAACACGCACCACAGGGAGAAGCGGCGGTTTGGAGTGGAAAGATTACTGCTGTTTATCACGGTTTTGTTTTACAGTTGGAGAATAAAAATACATTATCTAATCCTTACGATGTAAGCAAAACAGTTTATGGGCCTTGCATGATTTAGCTTCAGAGTTGAATCTAAATAATGTTTTGAGTATCACATCTGCTGTGCTGAATGATGATTTAGGGACTAGCTTTGCTCTGCAGCAGCCATCCGCAGCTGTTTCTGATCTGGCAAAATCAAAATGTTCATTTCAGCTGGTGCTTTCTCAGTTGTTTTTTTTTTTTATTTCAGTGTATCAGTTTGATTGTGGCCATGTTTTGCATGCACCTACTCTCACTGCATGTTTTTATGACTGGCTAATGTCAACATAGCAATGATTCACTCTGCTTTATGAAAGACCAAAAATGAACTTTCTCACAATGTAAGAAATGGCTCGCACGTAACCTCAGAGACTTGCTGTTCTGTCATGAAGCATATGAAATAGGTTGCAAGTAGGATTTTTAGTGCTCAGATTTCATTTGTGTACTGTAGAATATTTCTTGGTTTGTTTTACTCTGCTTGTAGGCATGTATTTTTGGAATTCAGAAAAAAAAAAGCACTAAAACTATTGAGCACTGGTGGTATGCCTTTTTTTTTTTCTTTTGTTTTTTTTTTAACTGCAAAGTGATCTGGGACCTTAGAGAATTATGAGGTTAAAGTAGTCTTTGAGACCATTTACCAATTTTATTCAGTTCCATTGTGCAATGTACACTTCAGTTCCTTTTCTATCAGTCTGCAGACACGGGTGTATCCAAACATTGAAACTAATGTGTACTGTATAGTGTTGTACATGAATGTTTGTGTTTTATATACCACATGCAAAATGTCAATATGCACTATTTAAATGTTTTAAATAATATATTCCTCCTTTATAATGCTTAAATCTATATGATTCCAATATTTTTATAAGTGAGTGAGTGATCAGACTGGTTCCAATTCAGAATTAACAGCTGCTTTGTGTTTGTTATGCAGTGTTTGGCTGTTTATTCAGTATAGTAGATAAGCATGGCAACAGTTATGCTGAGTGTGTTTTGTGCCATCCTTGTTGAGCAATAAATAAATGGTAGAACTAGGCATTTTGTGATATAACAGTTTTACTTTGGTAAAAGCAAAACCTATATATCTATATGGATATATAGATATGGAATATATATAACTAAACCAGATATAATTGCATTGCTATGTCTGGTGCTCATTGTATAGACTTTTATAATAAAAGTACCTTAACCTTTATTGTCTTGTAGTTTTGTTTCTCATCATGCTTTCTCCTCCACTGCCATCTCTTAAAAAGGAGTGCTGAGTCCTTTGCTGCCCCTCTTTGTAGTTGTGAGGAGGGTCCGAACTCCGCGGTGGTCCCTGGTGGTGGCTGGGGTGAAACTGCATCCCTGGAGCCGCGCGGGCTGTGCAGGGGAGGGGCCCCAGCTCCTGGGCTGGGATCGTGGTGCCGGCTGGGCTTCAGCTGCTGCTGGGGGTGACAGGGAGCACACCGGGACACGGCTCCTGCCTGCCCCAGCAGGAGCCACCCTGGGACCGTTCATTCACTGCCCTCAGCTGAGCACATCGGGTGTGTGTCTGTAGCCATGAGGATCTCTCGGCCCTGGAACCAGTACTGCAGCTCTGTATCCATGAGGATCTCTCAGCCCTGGAATCAGAACTGCTGCAGTTACTGCTGGTTGTGGCCAGGAAACACTGCTCTTGCTTGTGGTGTTTGTGAGGGGTCCCCAGAACAAGGTGAGAGATGAGAATCTACTCCCAAGTTCTTAGAAGGCTGATTTATTATGTTACTAGATTACATTATATTTTAAAAAATTATATACTAAAACTATACTAAAGAAAGAGAAAGGATGCATCAGAAGGCTAGAAAAGAATGCATAATAAAAACCTGACTCCTCAGAGAGTTACTCACAGCTGGCTTTGATTGGTCATTAAGTAAAAGCAATTCACATGAAGCCAATCAAAGATGCACCTGTTGGTAAGCAACCTCCAGAGCACATTCCAAGGCAGCAAACACAGGAGAAGAGAATCAGATAATTATTATTTACATTTTTCTCTGAGGCTTCTCAGCTTCCCAGGAGAAGAAGTCCAGGCAAAGGGATTTTTCAGAAAATATCATGGTGATGCTTGCACTCTGCTGTACACACCAGAGGATGCTTTTCCTCTCAATCAAAGAGCCTTTCATAGTATGTTGTGAGCTCACAGAAAGTGGTCAAGGTCTTTCAAGCTGACTCTTGTGCTCTGTGAAAATCCATCTCTCTTCAATCTAAAGCGTGGCAGCGGCCGAAGAACTCCTGAAGGTGAAGACTGCACTGCAGGTAAGTGGGAACAAGGAACCACCAAGCTGAGGGAGCAAGGGAGGGAGAGGAGATGGGAGGCAGCCTTGGGCATGTTCTTTGGGTTGGGACAGGGTCACCTTCCCTCTGATCACATGGCCTTTCTCTGAAAATGGGGGAAAGAAATTCTTGGGACATTGGCCTGAAGAGATAACAAGGTTCCTACTGATCTATTTTGCAATCCCCCATTTTTTCTTAAATCATTTATTCAATGAAGCTTGCTGTGAGCAGGATGCTAATAGGGAAAAAAAAATCCCTGAAAGATGGTTTAGTGGGAACTGCTGCAAATCGATGTGCATTGAACTAGGATATTAATGAGGAAAATAACTGTGGTGAACACTATTAGTTGAAAGGGAGGAGCAGCATGTTTCTGAGGGTGCAAAAAGCTCAGTTATATTAGGAAAATCTATTACTGGAGAACCAGTTCTGAGACAAGTCCAGGGTTTTCCAAGCTTTCCCTCTCCAAGCAGAGTTGCCTGAGCTGTTGAGTCACTGCAGGGCACAGAGCGTGCAGGGAAATGCCAGGCAGAGTGTGGAGAGGGTGTTCTGTGCCCCAGGGAAGTGGGGTGAGGTTGAGGAGAGCTTGAAAGCTCTTTTGGAAAGTTCTGGGAGAGGAAATGTGTGCAAAGGTTTTGAGGCTCTGTAGGAGTGGGCTGCCAGGAAGAGGAAAGGTTGGAGATGTCACAGGTGCCACACACCTGCTTTTCTGCTGTCAGGCTATTGAGTAAGCCAGATAAACAAATCACCAGTGACCTTCTGCGTTCTGGGACAAGTGTCCTGGGCTGCTGCCTGGCAGCAAGATCCCTTTGGAGGGAAGGAAATAGGGGTTTAGTTTTTAAAACTGGTGCTTTTAGAAGAGAATAGATGACTTGGCTTGGCCAAAGTACAAAATCAGTGACTCCTGCAGGGCTGCTGTGTGCCCTGTGTTCCCTGGCTGTGCTGTTGGGCTGGAAATCTCCTCCTGGGAGCCTTGTAATGCCTCTGCTCCCTTCTCTGTGACCCTGCTCCTCCACACTGGGATCGGACACAGGGAGAGTAGAGCCCGTGGAGCAGTGTTAGCATTAACGAGGTTAATTAGCATTAACCTCAGTAGCTGATGCATGAAGGGAGCAGGGGTCGGATGTGAGCCAGCAGGTCCGGGATGTTCCGGGGCTCGGGATCTGCCCCTTGGTCACACAGCTGAGTCTCAGAGCTGCCCCAAACAAGGCACAGGTAGCCAGCTGCTACCTGAGGAAAAGTGGCTGCAAATGCCTGAGGTACCCAGCCTTTCCTCGTGTCTTTATGGAAGCATCCTGCCTCAGTAAATTGGATTTCACACATAGCAAAGGTGAGAGCTCACCAGATTATCCAGAAGAGGTTCACATTAGCATTACGTCTTGAGAAATACATATACAGGATATCGGCTTTGAAATACAACTGCTGGTAGGATTTGTGTAAGATTCGGGGGCTTTGGGGCCGGGCTGTGTGTCCTGCAGGAACAGAGCTGGGCAGGGCCTGGGGGTGCGGTGGGCGCTGCATCCCCTGCTGGCCCCGGCTTTCCCCGTGGCACTGTCCGGATGGAACCTGGGCACGTTTTCCTCCTCCTGCAGCTGAGTCCTGGCGACAGACGGACAGCAGTGACTGCCTGGGGTGCACAGCCTCTGGCCTGCCCGTAACCTGTCCCCAGGGTTACGGGAATAAAGGGTTCGAGGAATGTAAAGGATGTTCCCGGAATTACGGTTGGTGCGAGGATGGAGCGAAGCGCCCTCTGGTGCCTGTGAGCTCTGAGCCGAGGAGAGAGATTTGGGGATTTCCCTGAAAGCTTAAATTGATCCCTTTTCTCTGACGGTAACAGATAGCTGGGTGGGAATTGTTGAGAGATTAATTAGCATTAACCTCTTGCATGAAGGGAGCAGGGGTCTGGCTGTGTGAGCCAGCAGGTCCGGGATGCTCCAGGGCTCGGGACCTGCCCCTTGGTCCCATGGCTGGATCTCAGAGCTGCCCCAGGGCTCGGGATCTGCCCTTTGGTCACTCAGCTGAGTGTCAGAGCTGCCCCAAACAAGGCACAGCAGTTGATGTCATTCAGGCATTTGTATCTCCAGCAGGGCTGGGCAGTTCTTAGAACAGCACCTGGAAGATTCAGAGAAAAGATCCAGAAGGTTGTTTATATATTTATTGATAGTCCTGCTCCTCTTGTCCAGAAATAGGAAAACAAAGGGAGGTAGTTTTAATTTGTTTGGGTTTTAATTAAACTGTGTCACCAGTCTGTTACCAGTTGAGCTCAGACATTTTGCTGTGCCCTCTTTCCTGAAGCTTTACTGAACCCTTCCCTCCCAGAGGGCAGCTGTTGCCAGCCAGTATAGAAGCACTTAAAGCATCTTAACATCACTGACTTGGTGCAGTTCTTCTGCCTCTCGGGCTGTCTCTCAGTGAGGTTTCAGCACAGCTGCAGCTGCCTGGGGATGGGGACAGCATCTGCAGGAGCAGAGTGCCCCACCCTGCTGGGATGCTGCACTGGAGATGTCGCTCTGAGCTGGGACTGGGTCTCTTCCTTCCATTCCTAAGCTTTGATAACTCCCAGTTCAACACCAGAGGGATTAAAAAAATAAAAGAAGTCTCAAACAAAGCCAGCATGGCTGACTGGGACAGCAGTACCACAATCAGTCCTGCAGGAAGAGATTCATGGAGCTTTGTGGGGAAAAGTGTTCCACATCTGGCTGAAAGTAGACTTTCCTTCTGGCCCTTCCAAAAAGACAGGATACAGAAAGACACTTTTTTTTCAGATTGGAGAGAAATGGCAGGGATTGTTGTGCAGTAATGTTTACAGCCAGCCTGGGGGCTTTTCCCTTTCCTCTTGCAGAAGTGATTTTAAAATAAAAATATGTTGTACAGACACAGACTTACCCCAGTGATGGAACTGGAACAAAGATTGCTGGAAACCTTTTAGCAAAGCAAGGGGAAGTTGCAGTAATATTTCTCCTTGTTGTAGATGCAGCCTGTGCCCCAATAGATTGTTTGTTTTCCATACATCTGTTTTTGGTTAACGTTTGGGGAAATGTCCAGCTCACAACTTTATACAGTCACTAGAACTCACTGATCTTACCCTGCTGCCAATTCTGCTGTTGCTGTGTATGACCTGGCCTGAACAAGCTTTCATTTGACTTTATGGGCATAACTGGTGATTTTTTTTTTTTATTTATCAGTTTAGTTTTGCTATTCCTATGATGTTAAAAATAGAATCCTGTGGAGAAATAGCTTTTGTAAGTCACAGTGGGGGCAACTGTGACTCCTTTTGTATTCTTCAATTTCCAAAATGCAACCAGCAGTTTCTACGATTACAGGAAAGAATAAAGCCCACCTTTTCCTCGGCACTGTCTCCATTGGTTTGGCCCCAGAGCACCTGGTTAGGAACAAAGGTAGTTCCTAATTTTGGAAAGTTTGCACACTCTGCCCAGATGGCAACATGTATATTTGCAAATAAAAATGCAACTAAATTAGGTGTGAAGGCAGTCCTGAATCAAGGGCAGAACATTTTGCCTCTTTCTGCAGTTAAGAAGTAGCTACTTTTTAAATAGCTTTTGGCTACAAAGCTATGACTGCCTTCCTCTTTTACAGGTCTGTCTGTACAGGTCATACCTGGCTAAAATGGGTCTAGGAAAGGCTGAGTTTAGGGAGGCTTTTGCCTGTGGTGATTTCCCAGCTGCTCCAATGGAGACAGCTGCCCACGTGCAACATTTTTTTAGCTGGGCTTGGAATTTGCATGACCCATGTTCATGAGGGGGAGGTAATTTTAAACCCGTCTGGAATCTTATAAACAGAATTCTCCCTTTGAGCTGCACCTTTGCAGCTCACCCATGAAAAGGTAAAAGTGAACATTCATGCTGTGCTGAGGAACATTGTGATTCCTGAGTAGAGAGAAAGGGAATCTCAGCCAATATTTTATCCAGGGAAGGAAGATGTTGACAGCATGTTTACAACATGGTGTTGTGAAAAACTTACCAGGATGCAAGGAAACAGAAATCTGGAGAGACATTGGCATAGCCAGCAGCTCTTCCTTTAGCAGGGACCCTCCTCCAGGGCAGGAGGTGTTGGAGGCAAGGGCAAGGATGGATCCTGAATGAAAGCAGGAGCAGGGAGATCCAGCCCAGCTCCCTGCCCTCCCTTCAGGCTGCCATTCTGCACAGGGAAAACTGCTTTGGCTTCAAAAATGGCTAGATTTGAGGAACCTGAGCTTGTTGGGTGTTTTGTCATAAGCTGTATATCTCTATGAGGCTTTTCTGGCCAAACCTCTTGTGTTTGTGCTGTGTCACCCATCCCAGTTTTACTGTGCCAGCTCTGCTGTGCCCCAGCCTTCCCTGCTCTGGCAGGCTCCAGGCTAAAGCAAACAGGGTGGGTAACGAGTGGGGAGGACACAGAGCCACAGCAAGGCCAGCGAGGGGCCCTGGGCCCTGATCTGTGCAGGTAGGAGAGGTTACACTGAGCCTGACCAGGTTCACCCTGGGGCTCTTCAGGCAGGGCTGGCCAAGGCTGGCAAACACAGAGGTGAAATCATGGGGTCACTCACCCCCACAGCAGCAAATGCAGCCAGTTCTGGGCACTTCTGGAGCATTTCTTTCTCAGTTTCACTGCATTTGTAGCTCCCTGGATGATGGGAGCTATGACAAAGAGGCAACATGAGACTTGCCAAGGCCATAGGATTCATCTCCACCCGTGACTGATCTGATGGACTCCACGTGGGAGGGGTGTGGGGGGCTGAGAGCAGCCCTGGTGTCAGGAAAAACAGGGGGCTGGTGGTAAATACAATCCCTTTGAATCATCTCAGGCCTTAATTGTCTAATACTACTAATAACAAGGACTAATAATCCAGTCTTTGGCCTTGAAAAGGCTGAGAAATCTTTCCCAACAGCCAGCAGCAACCAGTGCACAAACCAGGCACTAACTATTGCCTGGGAAGGATGGATCTGGGTCTGCTCCCTGATCTGAGTTCTGCATTTTTAATGAATTATTGTCTTGCCAGCTGCTACCTGAGGAAAAGTGGCTGCAAATGCCTGAGGTGCCCTTATGGAAGCATCATGCCTCAGTAAATTGGATTTCACACACAGCAAAGGTAAGGGCTCACCTGATTATCCAGAAGAGGTTCACATTAGCATCACATCTTGAGAAATACATACACATTTATGTTTATGAAACACAAACACAAGTATGATTAATGCAGTTCTGGTTCCTCTAGGGATCCAGTGGTTCTGCCTGAGAAACACCAGCTTCTCCTCAGCCTCCTGCTTTGATATGGGTGAAGATGTGTCCTCCACTGCTGTGCCAACCCATGGATCCCAGTTCCATGGGGATAATGAGGGGGCTGAGGAGTGTTTCCATCTCTCTGAAATGGGGAAACAAAGCAGCTCAGCTTATGGAACCTGAACAGATGTAAGCCTGGATTTTTATTTTGTAATCCTTGTTAGTCCTTGTGTTCTTCTGCATGCAAAACTGACCACTAAAGGCAGACCTTGAAATAACATTTTCTTTACATGAAGTGCTCAGGAGATACACAGCCTTAGCATATTCCCAGTGCCTTCATTTAGTTACTCAGCACCTTCACAAAGCAACAATTGCTTATTAATCTGGATTTCACCTAAGATGGGCCAGGCAGTTTATTACTTTAAAACCTTGTTTCATTACCTCAAATGAAATAAGTCTGGTTTACATAGTTCATTGTTACTTAGGCATGTTCACGTGGTCTCCCTTATGCTAAATCAGTGCTAAATGAAGTGTGTGAAGCAGAGCATTTCCAGAGTATTTTTGCCTGATTCCAATTTATAAATATGTGATTTAAATTCAGGCCTCCTTTAATTGATTCCTCCAGAGATGATAGAGGAGATAGGAGCACTGACATGTGCTTCTGCTCAACTGGGCTTGCTCTTTCCAGTTCTTCCTGTCTCTGCTATGGATTTCCCATGCCAAATACCCATCTTTAATGTTGGCACAAAACCAAATCCATGGTTTATCTCAATGTAAACAAGAGAAAAGCTCAGCTAATTGCACTCATGGCTGTTACTGATGCAGAATTGTGGCACTTTCAAACATTTCTGTGCTCAGACAGAATTACTTGCTCAGATTGATTCCTCACACTGAAGTCAGACCTGTCTTCAGCTCAATAATGACATTTGCTGTAAGTATGCTAAAAGAGTGTGGAATTACAGGGAGATGGATCCAGTGTTGTTGCCTCCTTTCAGCTGGTGGGCCTGGGCTACTCCCAGCAGCAAATTCTTTTGTAAATATGGCTGTTGTTTTTAGGGAGGGTTAATGTGTTGTGGTAGCATTTGTCCCAGCAGAGTCCATCCAACAGGAATCCCTTTGCAAACTATGAAAATAATTTTTATTGAAGTCTTTTTCCTTGGGTTTTGTGTATGATGCAGCAATCAGCTGTCCTGTTGTTTTCCTAGGCTGGTAATTCAGAAGTAGCAGCATTGTTTGTACCCAGAATTTCTCCAAACACATTTGAAGGATTTGGTTGCCTTTCCTGAGCTGAAAACACAACATTTAGCACAAGGTTTTTGGGAGCCAAGAGGTGAGGCTGCTCTGAACTAACACTGGGAGCATCTTCACTTGTTTCTCTGCATGAAAACATTTCCAAGGAAAGCCTTGCCCTCCAGAAATCAGCACCCAGAGCTGCTCCTGCTATCGTCAGCAGAGGAGGGCTCCAGGCAGAGGTGGGACATGGATTTGCTCTGGTTTGTGCTCAGCACCCTGAACTCACCAGAGAGGAGGGGCAAGGAGGGGATGGATGCTCACAGGCTGAATTTGGAGGGTGACAGCAGCTTCTAACCTTGCTCTGCCATTCCCACTTGTCACTAAGCTGTGCTGCTGGGAACTGAGAGCCATTTCCACTGCAGGGACGTTTCTGGGTGGATGATGTGTGGGGTGAGGAGTGAGCACAGAATGAGGCACAGCTGACACTGTGATTGCTGGTAAAGAGTGTGAGGCACCTCAGGTATTCCATTTGTGTGCAAAGACACCTGCCAGGGAAATGATGCAGACTTTCCAACCTGCCGGTGGAGCCTAAACTGGGTGCTGGCTTCATGTGATCAGCTCTACCTCCAAATGTGCCAGAGGGGAGTTATCTCAGTGTATTTCATCACTTGGGCAGCCCAGAGGAGATGTGTGGTCATAGAGCTGCAGGATTTTTGGGGAATTTACCAGTCAGTGTTATGCAGTTCAGATTTGGGGGGTTATTTAATGGTACAGCAATGCAGGGTGAAACAGAGGCCTCATTTTTTTCTGTTCTGGAAGATGCTTGAGATGTTTGCTGACTGTGCATCTTGATGAGGAGGTCAGGTCAATCAACCCCCACAGATTTTCTTGTAGCAAGTACAGTTGAAAGGTCTCCAGTTTTGGTTTTATTCCATGGTATGTTTTTGAACAAGGTGTCTGTGAACAGCAGCACACAAACCACTTGGGTGACTCAAATCAACAGCTTGTTGAGAGTCAACAGCAGGATAAGTTGCAACCACTCCTTGATTAAAGGAGGGAAAACATGATAGCCCTAATGATTCATATCATGGAGGGCAGCTTTTGGGTCAAGTGTGCAAGGAGAAGAAATATTGATGTTGCCTCACTGGCATGGTGTAGTGTTAATAGGGTGTCAGCATTTAGTTTATGCTAAATATTTGGTATATGCCAGATGACAAATGTCAGTGGGAACAGACAGGGGAGGGGACAAGTGGAAAGCTCAGGAGGGTAAGCACCCATCGTTCCCAGGCTGCAGCTGATGCCAGGCATTCAAATCTGCTTTTAACAGATCAAGCAAGGAAGAATCACAGCTGATGTTGGTTATTTAAAATTTTATTTGCCTCTAATTTATTCTCATAAAAACACTCTACTCTATTTGGTTTCAGTATTCAGACAGTACAGACTTCTGATATTACCACGAGTGATATTAGAGAAGCAGCACAAATCAAGCTACCTTAGCATGTAACCAAGCACAGGTGGAACTCAGCCCACCCACACTTGTTAAAACTAATTCACCTGCTTTCTCAGGCTTTCTAGTTCAAATGCAATACTCAGTAATGGTTACAGTCACCAAACCATATAAATAAAATCTAACATGGTAAAACAGGAACAGCTGAATGTGCAAGAGTCAAGGTAAAAATATGCAAGTAGGTATTTTGCTAATTAGAGCAATCACCAGTTAACTGCATCTATGTTGTAACTGTCTCTTATGGGTGTGAGGTTTTCCTCTTCATTTCCAGTTAAAGTTCATCACTTTCATACAGTCCAGACTGCTCAGCCAAACGCTGAAACTCCCCTTCTGGTGAGAAAGCTTGTTTCACATCCAGTCCTCTTCCATTGAGTGCCAAATACTTGCTGAAGGTTGGTCGAACCCGTAACTGCTTTGGGGCTGGAAGTGGCTTATTTGTATGTGCTGGAAGAGAGAGAAAAAACCTCTTTTAGTGCCTTCCAGAGTGCACAGAGACCCATGGCAGGGCAACCCCATTGCTTTGGATCTGCAATATAAACCAGCAAGCCCTTGGCAAGAATTTAGCAGACAAACCCATATCTCAGACACCAGAGATTTATATTCACCCTTTTGCTTGGTGTCAGGGAAATTGCAGTCTTTAAAGGAGCAAAAGGACACTCCACAGTGTCCTGTACTAAACAAAAGAGCTTTTCCCAGGATAGTTACTATCTGTCTGGGAAATAAATCCTCCCAACTGTCTGAACTTCATGAGATTAATCTTGAGGGCCAGCTCTGGGTATAAGATGCACTTTCTGTGGCACTGGGACCTGGAACTTACTTGCAACCTCTAGCCTGGCATGGCACGTGGCCACCCCTGCCCCGTTGACAGCAGACACTGTGTACCAGCCAGCATCCTTCTTGGTGGCATTGTGGATCAGCAGGCAAATCCTTCCAGTATTGTCATGGAGCAAGCTGAAAAACCAACGTGTTAATGCCTAAGTGCTTTGTGGGGGAAGGAGAGAAAGCAGAGTTCACATGCTGAGGAGCTGAGAAAGCCCCAGAACAATCCTTGCACACTGTTCAGACATGAATATTTCTGTTAGAGCCACCAGTGATTCACATCTTGGCATCAGTGTGCAGCCCCACACTGCACATTTCAGCCTTGAGTCTGTGCTTCCCCAGGGGCCCTCTGCTGCTGCAGACACTGAGAGGAGCCCTGGGCTCTGTCCCCCTGTGTCCCCAAAGGCTCTCAGCACATGCCCTGTGTCCCCAAAGCCACGCTCTCAGCACATGGCCCGTGCCCCTGTGTCACACCCCAGGGCAGATCCAGCCCCCAGCCTGCTGCTTACAGAGACCAGCCCATCTACACCTGACTGAGCAAACACTGGCTGCTGTTTGTGACACCCCAATGGCCAGCTGAGCAGTGGGATACCTTATTCGGTCTGTATTATATTGTACCATTTCGTTGTTTCTTTTCCAGTAAATCCGAGGGGTTGGGATGGCAGAGATCTGGCATTCCAGCCTGGCTGTGTCTCCTTCAAAAACCTTTTTGCTTTGGGGCTTGAAAATGAAAGTTGGAGGCATGTGATGTTCTTTAGCTGAGTTAAAGAGGAGAGATAAGGAGGAGTTACTGGAAGTGTGGAACGCTCATGTCATGCTTGTTTTTTAAGATTTCGGGTTGCTAAATTCAGGAGGACACGTGTTCCTCATCTCCTGCATCTCCTTAGCCTGCAGGCTGTTCCCATGAGCTAAAGGGTGTGGTGAACACAGTCCACCTTAGAAGGAGAGTCAATTAACATATGTTATTAATCCTGGAAAATTAATAACATCAATTAAATTAAATTCTGGACATCTCACTATATCTAAATATATTCTGGATATCTCACTATATCACTATATCTAAATATCCTGACAGAAGTGGCTTGAAGAAATACCGCATCCTAGATGTAGTTATTAAAATAGTCTTGGAATAGTAAGTTGATTTTAATTGTTTGAGCCTGAATTGATTTTTATTGCTTGATCCTGGATATGTGGAGTGCTACCTCTGCTTCTTATTACTCGAATTTCCCAAACACAGGGAGAAAAGCAGTAGATTGCTGAGATTTCGCAGTGTGTCCAGGGAACTATCAGTGCTATCAGTCTTACCAATTACTTCCACTTTTACTGTGAAAGATGCTTCTCCTGCACGGTTGACAGCCACACATTCGTATGTCCCTGCATCAGCTGATTTCACTGCTTCAAAAATGAACGAGTGGAACCCCTTTTCTGACACTATCATTTTGTGGAACTGATCCTGGTGAACCATCCTTCCATTCTGGTACCACATCACATCTGGAGTTGGGAGCCCACTGACCTGTGAGGGAGAGGAGAGCAGGGAAGAGTTAGAGATGATAAAAATCCCTCCCACACTGCAGGGAGTTTGATGCTCATGGGTGATCAAACCATGTTCCTTCTGCAAAGCTGTATAGTGTTTCCTAGTTCTGAATATTAATGTGATATTGCACAGAAAGGCTCAGGGAGTGCTGTGGAAAGATGAGCTTTAGCTACAAGACAGTGGATGCTGTTCCTGCAGCCCCCTGTGGTTCCCTTCCTGTAGGTGGCTTTGGTCAGGCCCAAGATGCTGATTTTGGGTTCAGCCCTTCGTTCCAGAGCTGTCACTGCAGCAGTGCTGGCACCCACAGCTGATAATGGCTGTAAATGAGCTCCAGCTTCTCCACAGCATCCAGAAGTCTGGGCAACCTGGAGGGAGATGGCTAAAGGCCATGTGTAAGTCTGGCCAGAGTTTACTGAAACAAAGAGGTGGGAACCCATTAGGAAAACCCAAGCCTGTGGGGGAAAAGAGGATCTTTCCTCACCCCAGGGTTGGTACAGCTGCCATGAAGTTTTAGGCCATTCTTGAGTTTTGTTTCTATTTAGGGCATTTCCTTGCTTGTCTGCTCCAGCCAAGGTACAGTGAGTTATGGAAGACTCACTGAGGGGAGGTGAGTCCTGCACAGACCTTGCTGGATGTGTGTCCACTGAAGCAGTGGAGCCCCTGTGCAAAGCACAAGGTTCCCTGCCAAAAAGCCTTTTTTCAGCAGGGCATTAATAACCATTCTTCCCAAGGAGGTCCAGAGACATTCTGTAGTGGTCTATATTTACCACTAGTCAGCTTTAATCATAATATTATGCTGATAATTCCACTCACATTTTCCAAGGGAAAATGCTGACATATTTATCCATCTCCTGTTTCTTGGCTTCCATAGCCTGGGGAGTCCCTGAACCATCTTCCCTTAGTGCTCAGGGTTATGAAAATGCAGAGGCACTGCAGAGACCTCTCTGCATGCCCCACGCCCCAAGAGGGAATGGAATGGGAGGGGAGAGGTTGGCAATGGAACTGGAATTCTGGGAGAGGTTGGCAATGGAATTGGGAGGGGTTGTCATTACTTTGAAGTCCAGCCTGCAGAACCGCCCCTCCTCAATCACCACATCTTCAGGCACTTGTGTGAAACGTGGCTGGAAAAACTTCTCCTGGATTGAGTCATGTCCACGATCGTCGCCTCTAGAGGATGGTCTGCTCCTGAAAATGGGACAGGAACAGTTAATTGTGTAAAAGCTACTGTACAAGTGGTATCAAAGCTCTGATTGCAGCTGGAGTCCCTCAGCTTTAGGAATCTAACAGTTCTGGTTGGTTTTTCAGCTGTAACTCATAACTTGATAAGTCACTTATCTTGCTCAAGTTGTTCGATGCAGCACACAAGAGTAACCTTCATTATGGCCTAATATCCAAAAGACTTGACAAGAGAAAGTTGGCTGCTTAATTTTCATCATTTATATTCATTTCAATATTTATGTTTCTTTGACTAGAAATTCATCTTCTAGAATATAAAGAGTATTTTTCCAATGTGCATGGGAATTGCATTTCCCAGCTCCCAAGGAGTTTTTCAATCTCTAATGCTATGCTTAGAATTCATTGGATTAAGATCATAGGCATCATCACCCATGCACAAATGGTGGCATTTTAGTAAAAAGGGAGTGAATTTAGTAATTATTACTTTAGCAAAAGTGATAAGTAGTGAGATTAAACCAACATTGTCTAGAAATGTTTGAAATAAGATCTTGAAGAACAGCACAGCACAAGTTTTTGCTTTACCTGACATGTGTTGTAGGAACCTGCAGCCTGATGTTTTCTGCATTCTGGTGCTTGGGAAAAGAAAGAGGAGAGGTGAGTTCACTTGGAAAGATTTATCTGTAGACTGAATGAGAAGCCATTTTACATTCATATCCTGACTGCTGCTTAAAAGCAAAATGAATGTACTTCAGAAGTCTTTGGGACGGGAGGTAGAGGAACTTGCATGAGGACACTCTGTGCTCACCATGGGCTTTGCCATGGCAGAACTTGTCATTGCTGCCCAGGTGATGGGTGCAGCAGCTTTGTCTGGCACACAAGGTTTTCTGCCAGCCCATAACCTTTGTGAGAGAGGAACAGCACTCCTGGCAATATCTAAGCTGTGAGCTGAGTACAGAGTGTCCTTCCCCACAGCAGGAATAGAAGTGGGATCGCTGGCAGGAGCCTCGTATTGTGCCCACTTAAATATGGTACCAGCAGCCATGGACACATGCTGAGCTGGAAAATACTTTTCTTTCTAGATCACAGCACCAGCTAAGCTCGCTGACAACTCTGAAATCACATGGCTAAATCTGCTAAAGTACCCAGGATTGATTCCTGTTAGGAGCCAGGATGTTTGGAAAAGGCGACGGGGTTTGGTGCCAGCAACTCGTTTTAGCAATGGAGTCAGAGAGAGCAAACTCTGCATGGAAATTTCTGGAGTGCTTGCCTTGAGCCATCCCAGGGCTTGGTTCTGTGCTCTGCAGCCCGGTCCTGTGGAACATTTAAGCCTGGGTTTAGACTTGAAGCAAGGAGGCAGTTTTAAGTTCAAGGGGAATATGACATGAATGAGGGTTTTGCTGGGCTCAGTTCCATGTGCAGTCCAAGGCAATTGCCTGTATCTGCTCATTTACACAAGTTCTGTACAGTTATTGCTTGTCCTGTGAAATTATGCTGTAGTGGTGAAGCTGATGATTCTAATGACCTGTTACATGGACTGAGTTAAGTTCCTGAGGAATCAGGAGGCTGAATGAATCAGTGATTTAAATATTTAAAAATAAGACTGAACAATGGAAGTAAAATGTCCCAAACATAAGCCAATCTCTGCTTCCAATGTTCTTTTTCTAAAGCAGCATTTCACACATGCTGAAAAGTTGTCAGTCAGCCTGTTTTGACTGAGTATTTCATTGTTGTCAGCAAAAGATGAGGCTTCCCTTGCTCTCTGCCATTCATGATTTCTCCTTCTTTCCTGATCTTGCCAGGTGATTGCTGGGGAGAGATAGCTCAAACCGTGTATCCCTCCTTTGCTGTGATCTTAGGTGTCTGTTCCATGCAGGAGTTTTGCTGAGGGCTCTCTGGCAGGTGTGTGCCTGCTCCTGGCTCTCTGCTGCTGGCAGCAGGAGGGGGTTTCTGTCCTGCACAGGTACCCAGTGCCACACCACGGACATTTCCACTAACTTTGAGCACAGAAGCACCAAAGAGAGCTTCTAACTGGCTTGAATAACCAGCAAATGATGCAAGTCTCCAACTAAAACATTTTGGAAAAAGCCAGTAGTGATAAATTCTTATCTATCAGCATGTTGGGCTGCTGAAATAACTGCTTTGCATTCTCTTAATGGCTGCAGCCCCCTGCAAGGGCTAAAACCCAACCAATCCCAGCCCAAGGCCACGACCTCTTGAGGCCAATGTCACTTGTTCCCAGCAGTGGCAGGTGTAAATCTTGCTGTCCTGGCCCAGGCTGCACTCAGGCTGCTGGAGTGGGTACCTGGCTCCCCTCGTGGTGCTGCTCCCTGCCTGTCACAGGCACCGGGGGCTGTGCTGTGCAGCTGCTGCTGGAATTCCTCCCTGCAGAGGTCATTCCTACAGATCAGGCACAGCAAGGGAATGGGGCTTGAATTTTCCCCCTGTGAAAGCATCAAACCCCTGCCAAGGAGAGCTCTGTCTTTGAGAGCCACCCCTCACCTGCACTGGGAGCAAATAAACCCCATCTCTGCCCTCCCAGGTACAAGCAGGCCGCAGCAGAACCCCAGGAAACCCTTGCTCAGAGGCAGTGCCCAGTTACCTGTGCATTCTGCACGCTGTCTTCACTCTGTGAGTCCAGCACTGAGGCAGCATTCACTGGTCCGAGCAGCCTGCGAGCCATCCTCTCCTCATAGGTCAGTCTCTGGGGGCACAGTGCACAGCAATTCCAGTCACAAGTCCAGTCACTGTTTCAGACCAGCTTGTTAAGAGCACATTAATATGCCACAAGTTCACATTAATATGCCACAAGTTCAGGATGTTGTCAATGGAAGCAGGAGCTGACCACGTCTGGCCCAGAGGGTTTGAAGTCTGTGATGCCAACTGAAGTCAGCCTCAATATATACAGCACTGAAATGCATAAAAGATTAAACTGCCTGTTCATCAAAGCCTCCCTAATGCCATCTGTGGCCTTCCACTCCTCCTCTTTCTCTGCTGGGATTATTTATGGGTAGCTGATGGCATCATCCACAGAAGCCAGAGTAAGTCCCAGGGTACCTTTCTGTCAGGGCTGGGAAAGCTTCCCAAGCCATTCAGCTGTGGAGGGAGCTGGAGGCATGATGGATGCTCCCAAAAAAGCCACAGCAGAGGCAGCACAGCCAGAGGGGAGCACCACTGCCCCTGCAAGCACTGGGGAGGTTTCTGCCAGCACATCTGCAGGGTGAAATGCTGGGGAGGAGGCAAGGACACCTTTCAGGCACGGCACAGGCAGTGCCTGCACTCTGGATGTGGCACACAGGGATAAAAATGAGCAGAGCTAAATCCAAGCTCTGTCAGTTGGGTTACTTTAGAGAAGTATGTTAGCACCAGAACTCCTGACACTTTTCTGCCCACAAGGTTTCACTCGGGTTTGGATTTTGTGACACAAGGGTGAGCTCTGACTGAATTTCTGCTGTGTACAGATACACATGAGTCTGCTGCTGGCTGGGGAAAGGTTTGGGAGCCTTGTGGGACTTTTCTTTAGAAGAGAGCACAAGACCTTCAGCAAAACCTGTGAGAGCTGCCTATCCCTGAGGTCCTTACATGTGTGTCAAGTGTGGCTGAGATTGGCCAGTTGGCTCAGGCTTGTTGGAGCACAAGGGGAGGAGGACACAGTGGTGATTGCATAAGACTTATTTTTAGCCTGGCTTCTTCCTATGGGAAGAAAAGCTGACTTGCTATGACAAGGTTTTCTACAGCACATAGGACATTCCTGTTTAGGGGCATATTCAGTCAGATTTGACCCATTTGTTTGCCCATTCAATATTTAAAATTACATACATGACACAAAGCTGTTCTCCCTGATGATCATGAGAATATTCCTTTCTATTTCAGGGGAAAGAAGATGGAAACTTTGAGCTTTTACCAGTCTGCCTCCAGCCTGGTAAAGGCTCCCACATTAGAAACCTGCCTGCTCTAGCTGCTACTGGTAGCAAATTTTCCCCCTGGATTTTGATTTATTGGTAAGGGGCATTCTGTTGTGAGCCTCTGCAGAATAAATAAGTACTGAGGCTAAGAGGCTTTCTTATATGAGACAGGCTTTATGATAAAAGCTCATATAATTTCTTTCATTTATTGTTGTTCATATAAAAGACAAAATTTATCCCATTTGGTGGTGATCCCTAGAATGAACTTTCAAATATTCCAATTTTTCCTAAGGTTCTAATGGTTTTGAGATGTTTATTAACCTCAGTGTTGAAAACCAGGTTGTAGTCATGTCTACAGAACTGAGGCACTCTCCTAGGATTTTTAATTTTCTGTGGATGTGATGTCCAACAGGATCCCCAGAAGAGAGTTCAAATTTGAGCCACAGCTCTAAACATGTTCCTTTTTCTTTCACATTGAAAGAATATTCTGGTCATGAATGGCTTTTGCTCTGGTGGGATGTGTCGAGGTTCTGAGTAAAGGGCAGCGCTGCTCCTGCATTTCCTTCTGCTTTTAGCTCAGTTTGGAGGCTCCAGCCCCTGGAGTAGCATCTCTGCAGCCTGCCTGCCCTCCTGGGAGCTCCTTAATCCCTTACCTGGTTGCCATTCTGCAGGAGGCTGTCCTTGCATCTCAGTTTCTTCTCCAGGTCCTGGATGAGGGCCTCCTTTGTTCCTCGAATTTCTTGGTCTGATGTCTTCTGCATAGAGTTGATGCTGGCTTGTTTGTTATACATGGGCTGTGAGTAACTGCTCATACAGGAGGAGAAAACAAAGTTATTCCTGCAGGCCTGATGGATTATTTGCTGCAGCTTCACAGAATGCACACAAAAATGTGAGCCTGTCTCCTAAAAACTGCGGTTCAAATGAGCCCACAAAGCATCTGGGAGGAGAACAGGCCAAGTTGGGTAATTGAAAATCAAAACCTAAAGGGGAAGAAGCATCATGGTGCAGCCAAATCACTGAGTGTCCTCACAACACAGCATCCCTGCATCCTGCAGTGCCCCTCCCAGCCTGGCCCTGCCATCCACAGCCAGGGATGCAGCCAGCTCCCAGGGCTGGGTACCACATCTGGTTCTGAAAGACGCCAGGAAAAGGGGAGCAGCCATCAGAACGGGCTGCAGAGGTCTGCTGGAGGTCACAGCACTCTGTGCTGACAGGTCTGACCTGGCCTGTGACCTGCAGTGGGGTCTCCTGTGCTGCACTTGTGCTCAGAAATTATTTCTATCCAAATCCTCTTCCTCCTGTGGCTTGGGAATTTGTTCTGCTGGCTAGACTAGAGTAGGAGGGTTATAATTCCAGAATACTCCCAGCACTGCTTGGGCTTAATAACTTAATGTGAGTTATAAAACTTGAGTGATTTGCCCCAGAGATGAACACACCTCATGTCCCTGTTTGCTCATTAATAGTGAGATTGGGAAAATAATTCCTCAACTCACTGCAAGTTGCATTTAAGAGCAGCTTATACAAAAATCCTAGTGAGGCACCCAAGCCCTTTGCTATGGAAACAAACAACACCACACTACAAACCCAAACCCCAGCAGGGTCCCAAACCCCCCACACTCCTGCAGGACTTCAGGAAACTCTCCCCAGATAACCCACCCCATCTTACCTTTCCCCTTCCCTCAGTGCCGTGATTCAGAAAACAGACAGAAATATTCTGATTTCCTGAATGCAAACTGACACTCAAACCTGGGTTTATATCCAAGTCAGCAGGACCCCCTACCCCTATCAACTTTCCAATATCTCACTTTGTGTGTATTCTACCCTGACTTTCTCCAGGACCTCCAGCTGATATTGGCAGGAATACAAGTTGGTGAGAAGGCAAGGCCCAGCTCCCTTTGAGAGCTCACTGACCTTGGAAGATATTTGGATTGCAGCCCAAAGGCAAAATGATATAATACATATTTAGGAAAGAATTTATTCTTTGCTCTAAAGGGGTGAAATTTTCAAGGGCCTGCCTTTCTTTTGCATGTATGATTAATAAAAGGGGTTTTGCAGGCGAGTTTAGATCCACATCATGATGTGGAACGTGAAAGAATTGCTGAGACTTACTGGGACTCTCTACGTTGTGTTGGGGATATTACTGTTTTTCCCTGTTGGAAAGAAATTAATTTGAGATAGGTGCCTGTCTTCTGCTCTAAATAACCTTAAGAAATTTCTGTCAAATCCAACTAAACAACTCAAGCCAGCTCCAGCAAACTCAGCCAGCAGTCTGTGCCATGCCCATGGTGCAGTTTGACTCCCACACAAGGGCGAGCACTCCTACCCTGACCTGTGCAGCTCTGCCTTGCACAGAGCAGTCAGTGAGAGCTGTGCAGGGGCACAGCTTTGCCAGGGCGTTGTTTTGGGGTGGGCAGGGCTGGGGCAGGCGGGGGAAGCAGGCAGGGTTAGCAGCTGTGTGTACTTACGGAGGTTCCACGGGAGAAGGAGCTGGGCTGCTATAGCCGGGCTGCGAGGGGAGCACGGAGCACAGGAAGGCTGCGGGGGATTGGTTAGGCATGGGCAGCAGCCTCTGGCCAGATGATGAGCTAGCAGGAGACTGTGCAGATGCAGGAGTGATGGGATAGGTGGATTCCTTAGGGGCGCTACAGGAAGGCGAGGAGAGCGTGATTGAAGAGCTCAGCGATGACGAGGAGGAGAATTTCTGCCCGCTGGGGTTACGAGGCTGGATGAGGATGGAGGACTGTTTGATTTCTCTGCTCGGCTCTGTGGAGGCTGCTGCAGGTCCTGGAGGCTGCTGTTGCCCTTGGCACACGTTCTTAGACTGGATAAAGTGTTTTGGACGTTCGTAGTTAAACATGGTTGGTTGGCACATAGAGGAAACGGATGGGAGATTAGGGACACTCATAGGAGAGGTTTCACGGCTGTCCTGGGTTTTAGTTGGTGATAACTGGCTTTGGATAGGTGGCTGGTAAAAGCTAGGTGACAGGCCACAAAAGTTTTCCTGGCTGGGCTCCTGGATAGAATGGAACCCTTGCCTTGCAGAATAGAGGCTTTCTTGGAGTGGATTTTCCCTTAAGGAAGACAATACAGATAAAATAAATTGTACGTCACAAGCTGAATCACCAAAATGCTCTGTTCTGAGCAGCCACTAGCAAACCAAACACTGTGAAGTTAAAGTTCAACTAAATTAAAGCTTGAACTTAAAATAAAGTTATTTAGAATTTGTTAGAACTGTACCACGACTGTATGAGCATTTTGGGTCACAGAAACTAGCCACAAAGTCTGCCTGGCTCAAGTGCAATGATCACTGGGTTTGTCTTATGTGCCAGAGCCCAGTAAATGCTAAAGGAAACAGCAATTGGTTACACCTGCCTAAATCTATAGATAAACAGAGATACTGCTGTTAAGCCAGGTAATTTCCCATGTATCATCTTAACTAAAGATCCCTGGATCCTGCTGTTTTGTCCCCTGTCAAAATGCTAAATGTACTACTTCCCAGAACCAGCTATCTCTGCCAAGAAATTCCTTGTACCATAGGGAAGCACAAAAGTTTCACTTTCAAGTCTAAAACGAAACTTTTGAAACCAAATCTGATTTCTTCTCTAATGGGTTTTGAATTCAGAGTTTCTAATATCCAGCTGAGATTTGGGATTAGAATGCCAAGGACTTTGTGTCTCTAAGGTGATTTCCTGATATTTGCTATTAAGGCTGCTTATTGCCAGAAGGACATGAGCTGCAAGATAAGGTAGGGCAAGCTGAGCTGCTCAGAGTCCTGATTTATTTTGCAGGTAGGTGTTTGATATCTAAAAACCCAGGTTTTCCATCAGCTCAAAACCTGGGAGAGTTTCATTTAGCAAGCTTTTTAAAATGGACAAATTACTCCAGCTCCAGGATGAAAAAAATAATCCCCCAAAATAAGCATAAAGCCATTAATAAAAAAAAAGAAGAAGAAAAAAATGAAAGGAATATAAATCCCCACAGTTACATGTGCTGGAAAAAATGGTAATCTTGCCCCACTGAGATCAGCTGTTTCACTGCTATATATACACCCAGTGTATTGTATTCCTCTCGTTGGAGAGCCCAGGGAAGGGCTCCACGAGGTCATAAATTCCCATGGGGGGAGATAAGTGGAGACGTTGCTCTGATATTAAGGACTCAAGGCTTTCATTTCCTGCAGGTAATCATCAATATTAGTTGTGAATTAGCTGTAAGTAAACAGAGGCCTTATAGTAAAAATTCCCTAACTTTTCCCTTGACATACTCTTGGAATTTGAAGCTGGCTCAAACTTCTGGAGCATGTCCACGCTATGTCCCCATTCACTAGTGCAGAAAACTCGCTCAGTCTTGTCTTTATCCCGTTTTTATATCACTACCTGTGCACGGATTTGTGCATTCACTGTACCACAGGCTGTGGACAGCAACCAGCGTTTACTCTGTTTTTTAGAACGCTGCCCTTAACCAAGCTCTGGTGCACAGCGTCACTTCTCACAGCAAGGGATAAGCCATGCTTTCCTCAAATCTTTCCACCTTGATTTGGGAGGGAAAAAAATAAATCCGAAGAGATATTCGACCTTACAAGATGAAATCAGTAAGTAATAACAGGGGCAGTTTTCCTGCTGAAAATCAAGTGTTTTGGCTGTGTGCTGCCCACGTTCCCTGTGACACCGCCGCACCGTCCAGGTGCGGTTCCACCTTAGCATTCCCAGCAGTCCCTCTCGCCACCTCCCTGACCAGCCTCCGAGTGGAAAGTGACGTGGAGAAAAGCCCAACAAGCGCCTTACCTACCGCCTAGGAGCTGTCACCTGGGCCGTGGCCGGTATTTTGGGAAGGACGGTCATTCACTGTCATAGCCGCCCTCTGCGCGGCGGGACGAGCCCGGAGGCTTTAATGTGCTGCCAGCGGTGACACCGCGGGCCCGGCCTGTCCCGGCCCCCGCCAATGTCACAATAAGAGTCTCCTTACACAGCCGGGGACTGGGCAAGGGCCGGGGCTTGGGCAGGTGCCCGCGGGCAGCGGATCCGCGGCGGCGGCGCTGGCACCGCCCGGCGCTCCGAGCCCCGGCTGCCCCTGCTGCTGCTGCTTCGGACCGGGTCTGTCCCGGCTCTGTCTCTGCTCTGCCCCGGCTCTGTCCCGGTTCTTTCCGGCCGACACGGGTCTGTCCCGGTTCTGACCCTGCTCCGCCCCGGTTCTGTCCCTGCTCTGTCCCGGCTTTGTCCCGTCTCTGTCCCGGTTCTATCCCGGCCAGCCTGGCTCTGTCCCAGCTCTGTCCCTGCTGTGTCCCGGCTCTGCCCGCTCTGTCCCGGCCAGCCCGGCTCTGTCATGGCTCAGCCCCGGTTCTGTCCCTGCTCTATCCCAGCTCTGTCCCGGCTGTGTTCCTGCTCTATCCCGGCTTTGTCCCGGCTCTGCTCCGGCCAGCCCGGCTCTGTCTGCTCTGTCCCTGCTCTATTCCGATTCTGTCCCTGCTCTATCCCAGTCCTGTCCCTGCTCTATCCCAGTCCTGTGCCGGCTCTATCCCTGCTCTATCCCAGTCCTGTCCCTGCTCTGTCCCTGCTCTATCCCAGTCCTGTCCCTGCTCTGTCCCGGCCCCGAGGGGCAGCGGTCGCTGCTCAGCGCTGCCGGGAGCGTCCCTGGCTCAGCAGAAGGCACAGAACCGCAGAAGTGGGCAGCTTTAGAACAGAAAAGCAGCTGTTCTGCCCACAGCACCGCCAGGGAGCAGCAGCAAGGACTGTCGCAATATGCTCGAAAGTCCCGAAATCCCACTCAGTTATCCCAAGGAAATTCTTGCCCATAGAAGCTGTGACTGTCCCATCCCCGGTGTTCAAGGCCAGGTTGGATGGGGTCCTGAACAGCCCGGTCTAGTGAAATGTGTTCCTGCCTATGGCAGAGAAAAGGTCATCTCTAAGGTCCTTTTCAGCCCAAACCATTCTGCGGCTCTAAATTCCTTGTTTAATTCATTTACTAATTTGTAGCTAATTACCTCTGTAGTGATAAAGCTCTGGTACCGATCTTAAGGCTGTGCACATAACACACACTGGAGGGCCAGGTTTAAACGTGGATTAAATCCCCGCAGCCGCGGACCGGAGCGAGCCCTCCCTCCCTCCATGCCCAGGGGCAGCTCCCCCAGCCCCGGGGCCACCTAAACCCCGCTCACACCCGGTCAGGAGCAGCGGCGCCGCTCATGGATGTGTTGAGCAGCCATAAACTGAGTAACACAACTGGCCTTGTGGGAAGAATATGATAAAAATACGGAAATATTAATATTTTGCTATTTGTGTTTGTTATTACACCTATTTTACATCTATTGTGTTATCACATCTATTTAATATTTTGCTGTTTGTGTTTGTTATTACATCTCTTACATCTGCAATTTTTCATCTATTTGAATGGATGAAAAAACGCAGCTGTGGTGTTTTCACCAGAACAGCAGCAGGTCCTGCTGGCAGGTGAGGTGATTCATATCCCTTTCATCACCGGCTTCAATGCCTAATTACATCTTAAATTAACATTAGAGTGTTTTAAATATCTTAATTATACTTCGGCATAAGTATATGCCAAATATACTTTTGGCATATAAGTTTATGGCTTATTGTTTAAAATCACCCCAAGCCCCAAAGTTCCGCTGCGTGCTGGCTCTCAGCTGCTCCATCTCCTTGTCTTGAGTCTGTCAGCACAGAGATCTTCGCGAGGTTAATCCACCTCTGGTGTTGGTGTTTAAACATCGTTTGTGAACGAAAACTACAGAGCAGGTGTTAATTGAGTGCTAATTTATATAAATTCAGCGCATGAAACTGATTAAGGGAGGGAATGCGTCCCTACTTGCCTGAAAGGTCGTTTGCTCATAAGTAAAAAAGAAAAAGAAAAAAAAGAAGCGGAAAATAATGAAAAAGAGGTGGTTTGCACAGAGAGAGGGGAGTACTTGAGAAAAGGTACCCGGGTCACGATCACTGCCCTGCAGGGAGCTGTAAAGGGCAGGCTCCGTGCTCAGACTCCCTGGCTTCCCACCAACCTCAACTTAGCACTAAAATCAGCTGCGAGGCATCAGCTCAAGGAGAGTTTTACACACTTAAAAGAGTGGACACAGCCGGGACAGCCTGTGTGAGAGAGAAGGAACAGGAAACCGCGACATCCAGAAGGCAGGAAAAAAGGTGAGAGATCTGGAAGCTGAACTGATGAAGGCAGAGGAATAAATCTCATCTCTGTGCCAAGTAACTCAATAGCACCGCGGCCAGCGCTGCGAGGTGTCAGAAATCAGATTTTCTGTCCTGCTTCAGTTTACTCTCTAAGAATGGTGCCCTGCTGCTTCTGATTGGGTTCTCTCTCCTCACTGCCTGAGTCATATCGCAAAAATGCATAGAAAAAGAGTTAAGGATCTGTTGCTTATTAATTAAGATACTTAAAAGTGAATACTAAAATACCTGGCAGTATATTAGTGCCTGAAGCCTCTTCTTTGGCTTGGATTGAGTTTCTTTAATGAAGTTAGTAATCAGCAATGGTTTTATTCTGCTTCAAGGCTGTTGGGGACACTGCAAGATGCAGGTGTAAAGGGCTCAGAAAGGAGTAGCTGGTAGTGACAGTCTTGAATTGCATTTTCTGGCTTTTGTAGTTCCTGTTGCTAGGCAATAATTGGGAGAATATGCGTACAAGGATTTCATTAATTTTACAGCTATTCCCAGTAATGGCTTTATTCTGTCATCACTGCCTTTGTTGGTATCTGCCTTTGGTAATACAGTTGCAACCACATTCACTACATGAGGGAATTATATCCTAAATCTGACTAACAAGACAGTTATTTTACAGCCAGCCATTAGCCATGATTGCTGAGTTTGAGGTAACAGCAACATTTACAATGCTGAGTCACATCTATAATGATGTTTCAAAGCATCTGGCAGTGTGTCTGTGGGATTTAAAGGCACTTAAATTCTCATAGACAGGTATATCTAGAAATTGTAATAGTTTCTTGCTGTATTTTGAGATGTGTCCAAAGCCTGGACTAGGTAGTATCTTTTGTTTACATTTTTATATATATATATATATATATATTTATTTATACACACACTTATGTTACCTACATTCTAAAAAGCTATTACATAGCTGATTTTGATGGCAAGGTAAATTCCTTTATGCATTAAGGTCTGCTTAGGGTCCCAGCTGATTTTTCTGGGCAAGCCTGGATTTCATAGAAGGGCTTGAAGCCAAACTGAGAGCTTCCTCTTAATGATCTGCATGTTGGTTATTGAAGAAAAACCATTTTTACCTTGTGATTTAGCAAAAAAGTAACTCTACTTCATGGAGACATCTGTACTGAAATATGATCTCTCCCGTGCTAAAATTTGAAGGGGGCTGTTGAGAATTGTTAAAATAACTGGTTTAGTTAAAATGGCTGAGTACATCCAAAAATAATCTCTCATGCAGGGAATGGTGTGTGTCAGGGACAGCCTTTCCACGGCCTGTAACAGGATCCCTGCAGCTGCAGGCTGGCACTCAGCTGGGAGAGCAGGCACACCTCTGCCCCACACAGCTCTCCCTGTCCCTGACACACCGAGGGAATCCTCTGCTGGGCTTGGAGGGCTGAGCTGTCACCATTCCAGGCCATCACTATGTCTATAACCCCTGAGAAGCCCTCCAGAGATGGGGATGATGTCACCAATCCATGCTTTCCAACCTGATTTGCTTCTCTGGAGCAATCAAACAGGAGAACTGATAATGCAATAAGTGCACAGTGACTTGAGAGCTGCATTTGGGATGGAAATTGAATCAAGTCTTGTTATAAAATGAAATACTGAATTACTGGGGTAAGATCTCCATCTCCTGAGTGGGGAGTGTCCTGCCATGGCATGGGACAGTTTCCCTTCCATGCAGTGGGTCACTGGCTCAGTGCTTTTCCTCCACAGAGTGCTTTGCAATCCCTGTCTGCACCATGCTTACAGGATCTCAAGTTTATTGCTGTCTTCCAGAATAGGAAACAGAAACATGAGGTGATGCCACTTGGCCAAGGCCACCAAGGAAGGTGGTGGCAGCAGAATTGTACCTTAGGATTCCCCAGGTACTGTGATCTCTGCCTCATGCCCTGCTGTGGAGCCAAAGGTCTCCTAGAGGACAACTATTTGGAGTGATGCTTTTAGGTTACACACAGACATAACTCCTGCAAACAACTCCTGATGCTTTAGGGGGTCATACCCTTGGTCAAATGGAGCTTGGGCTGTGACTGCCAGGCTGGTGCTGCACATTGTCATTGTCACCAGGCAAACAGCTCAGGCTGTGCCAGGTCCCTGTCAGGCTCACTGCAGTGTGGAGCTGGGATCCCTGGGCACTCATGCCCCAAGTGCTGCACACACCTGGCCCAGGGCTGTGAATTTCTCTCTCTTACCTCAGAGGTGAAGCCCGAGGTGAGTTCTCGTAAGCCCCATGGAGCTCCTCAGCCTGGCTCTTGGAGCTCTTCTGGCCCAGGCTGGAGGCTGCAGGGCCCAGCCCGGGGCTCTCGGGGCTGTAGGAGGGCACAGCAGCTGCCCCACGCTCCTTGGCCCCTGCCTGGCTGCTCCTGGGGAAGCTGGGCCTCTTCATGGAGACCTGCACAGCTGGCCTGGGGGCAGCACCACCAAAGCTGTCCAGCTCCTTGGCTCCTGCAAGTGGAATTGTCCCCATGTCAGGTAGGAGCAGTGGTGGCTCACCAGGGCAGTAGAATTAGGTCAGGTAGGAGCAATGGTGGCTCACCAGGGCAGTGGAATTGTCCCAGGTCAGGTAGGGAGCAGTGGTGGCTCACCAGGGCAGCAGAATTAGGTCAGGTAGGGAGCAGTGGTGGCTCACCAGGGCAGTAGAATTAGGTCAGGTAGGAGCAATGGTGGCTCATCAGGGCAGTGGAATTGTCCCAGGTCAGGTAGGGAGCAGTGGTGGCTCACCAGGGCAGTAGAAGCAGAATTGTCCCCAGGTCAGGTAGGAGCAGTGGTGGCTCACCAGGGCAGCAGAATTGTCCCCATGTCAGACAGGAGCAGTAGTGGCTCACCAAGGCAGTGGAATTATCGCCAGATCAGGTAGGAGCAATGGTGGCTCACCAGGGCAGTGGAATTGTCCCAGGTCAGGTAGGGAGCAGTGGTGGCTCACCAGGGCAGCAGAATTGTCCCCATGTCAGACAGGGAGCAGTGGTGGCTCACCAGGGCAGCAGAATTGGCCCCAGGTCAGGTAGGAGCAGTGGTGGCTCACCAGGGCAGTAGAATTAGGTCAGGTGGGAGCAGTGGTGGCTCACCAGGGCAGTAGAAGCAGAATTGTCCCCAGGTCAGGTAGGAGCAGTGGTGGCTCACCAGGGCAGCAGAATTGTCCCCATGTCAGACAGGGAGCAGTGGTGGCTCACCAGGGCAGTGGAATTGTCCCAGGTCAGGTAGGGAGCAGTGGTGGCTCACCAGGGCAGCAGAATTGTCCCCAGGTCAGGTAGGAGCAGTGGTGGCTCACCAGGGCAGCAGTGGGATGGGGAACTGGAATGTCTGAGCAGGAGGATGAGGCTCATTGTGCTCTGCACAGACTGAAACCAGCACGAGCCAAACCTGGCTCTGGCAGGGCTGGGGAGCTCTGGGCACATGCCAGGGGCTGTGCTGGTTGCAGAGCCAAACAGCTCAGGTGGAACCATAAACAAGGTATAGACACAGCCAATGTGTTGGCCAGGCTGGAATCCCTGGAGGGATGAAGCTCAGGGATGAGACCCCTCTGAGAGAGCAAACAGCAGCTCCACCTTGTCATCCTTGACCCAAGAAGAAGAGAGACCAAAAGCACAAACACAGAACAATCTGCGTCCAGCTCTAAGAGCTACGCAAGCAGAATGCTTTTTTTTTGGGCATTTCTCTTCTCTTGAGCCTACAAAATTGTTTGGGTCTGGCTTCTGCTTGGGAGATATCTGTGATTCTGCCTGATGCTGGGCAGCAGCAAATTCTTTTGTGCTTAGTTGCTCAACACAGAAATCCATGTGCTTACCTGGGGAAACAGAGAGATGTGCACTGGATGCTGCAGACCCAAATTCATTTTCAGCTACACATTTAAATATTCCAGAGTCTTCTGGGAAAGCTTCTGTAATAACCAGGGTGCAGACTTCCTCTGAAATAAGATTCAGGTATGATGTTGTAGCACAAGAGGCAAATGTTAACCTGTAGGAGCTGCTCTTTACATGACTCTTTACTTAGAGGTGGGGATTGGCACTAGTGCAAAAAATGATGTAGAGGGCATGGGAAGTCAAGGGGTTTAGAAGGAGAAAGATTAAAGAAGAGACTTCCTGTGACATTAATGAAACAAAGCATATTTTTGTGGTGTATTGGTTTTGATTTTTTAGTTGGTTATGTTTGTTTGTTGGTGGTTTTATTTTGGTTTTGTTTTTTTTTTCTAAATTGTCATTTCATGTGCAGGTTTAAAATATTATAGGTCAGAATGGTAGATATGCTTTCTCTTAGCACAAGGTACTCTTCGTTGGCTGAATGTAAAAGGATTGATACCTTTTTCCAAGTGTTGTGGAAAAAAATCAGGGTGCTTGCAGCAAAAATAAGAACTTGAAAGCTCTTGGCCTGACTGACTTTTGTCTTCTGGCTACCTTTGGACATTTTTGTTTTATTTTGGATGAGGTGGGAAATACTGAGTGTGGTGAGGAGTCTAACAAAAAATATGCGCAGTGTACTTACCAGGAACTGCTGATGAACAAGCCTCTGCTCAAGATAAGAGAGAAAGAACTTCAATTATTATAATGTCAGCATGGAAAAAAAACCCAAACCCTTCATCCCTCACTCCCTTCCCCACCTCAGCTGTCACCCTGGTCACAAGGGAACCCTCTCCTTTCTGTCCATTACAAGGAATGGCATGTGGGTAGGGAAAGCTCAGGTGTGGCTGGGGAACCTTGGTACAAACAGGTCTCCACAGAGGTGATGCACAGAGAGCTCCACTGAGGTGATGCACAAAGAGCTCCACTGAATTTGGAGTTGGCTGCTGTGGGTTTGGCCCTCTGGAGCTCTGACCTTGTGCTTGGGAGTATAAGAACTGGTTTGAAATGAGGTTTTGCCTTTCCCCCCCATGTTCGTCAGCAGTTCTAGCACATGGCAGCAGTGTCCCCATGGTTCAGCAGGGCTGTCATCAATAACCAACAGCCTGGAATCTGCCCCTGCTGGGCCTGACCCACTCAGGCAGTGCCAGGGGAAGAGCAGATTGTGCAGCATCCTGTGACTTGGGGCCATCTGATACTGTAAACTCTGCTCCTATCAACATCTCCTGGGTTTATAGCAGTTCTCATTCCCATCCTGCCTCTGTCCCAGAACAATATCTGTGCACGAGGAGCTGCAGCAGCACCTACTTTTCCTCAGGGTTCGGAAATCTGCAGAGTCCAGGATCTGGTCGTACTCCCTGTACCAGTGAACCTGCAGGGGGGGAGTGGAGTGGACACGGCACTCAAACACCACCAGCTGGCCCTTGCTGGCCCTTATGTTTTGTAGACCCTGGAGGAGAAAATATTTGTGTTAAATGTCTGATATAAGCATTTCCCCATATAAATATTTCCCCACTGAGGCATTTATTAGGACATGATACACCCTTCAGGGAGGAAGATGGTCCCACCTGTATTTTCAGTTTTATTACAACAGTTGTCTGAATTCTAAATGCATTTGCAGTGGGTTGTGAGTGGAATTTTTTTTCCAATACTCATTAAAGCCTTGTTTGTGCATTTAAATAAGATACAAATACAGGAAAAGCTTCTATTCCACTGGATGCAACATGATAAGGGTTGTTACAATGTGAGGTTCCCACTTCAGCCTCCTTTGCAGGAAGTAAATGAGATTAATTCCTGTAAGTGGCTCTGTCTGGATCGTTTACCAATTAAGATGTTAGTTTGATAACATCACTGAGGAAGTATGCTAGCTTTTTTGAATTGTAAATGAACCAATATTCCAGCCTAGCAATACCTTCTGATGGAAAAAGAAAATGCAAAATCTAATGCTGGGAGTTGCAGGATGGGTTGCGTTGTTCTTGTGCTCTTTACCTTTGTAAACACAGGTGTGGTTCCATAGGCAGACCCAGACAGGCTCAGCGAGGGACTCTGCATCTAGACGGCAAAGAGATTTTTATAGATTGAGTTTTTCACATGCAGAAACCTAGCTGTGTTGCTGGCACTTTCCTTTGAAGGAGAAGAAGATTCAGGGTGTTTTATCTGTTGTTCACGTTCTGGGCTAGGAAATACCCCATGGAGAGTCTCCTCCACTCAGGTGCTTAAAAGGAAACAATTCCCTGTCTGCAGACACCAAGTGAGTGGGAAGAGGAGCTGATGACCAGTAAATGCTGCTCAGAGCTTTAAGCCAATTAATTGCCCACATCTTGCAGCCTCTGTGTGAAGATCAGTGCTGCTGCCAGAGCTGCTCCCTTCCACAAGAGCCTGGCCTGGTTTAGCTGGTCCCAGGTCTGGCACCCCCTGCCTTGGGTCATGTCTGTGGTTGCTACAGTGAGGCTGAACATAGAGAAATGAGCAGGATTTTTCTACTGTCCTGACATCGTCTGTTAAAGCTCAGCTGCCACAGAAGTTCCAGTAAGGCCTCTGATTAAGCAAGAAAGGCAGTTTTGAGGTAATTAAATATTTGCAGTGCCAGATATGTCCTTGTTCCATGGTGGAGTGTTGATCTGCTCTCATCTCTGTCTCATTCAGCTTTGGAACCATGTGTCTTGCATATGAATGCACATTCTGAAGTGCTGCAACTGAAGTGCTTGGGGCTTGTTTTGCAATGACACTGGCTTTTTTTTACAACCTTATATTTGAAATAATCCATGTTTTCATCTCTTTCCCTCCCAGCCTTGGTTAAGATGTGAATGTGTCTCTAGGTGCTCTGGCTTCCCCAGCTCTTGGCCACATTTGTGCTCTAACTCTCTGTCCTGAAGTGAATCTTTGAAGTGTAACTGTGACAGCCCCTTGGGCATTTCCAGCCCTGTCACCTGCTCCATCAGTTCCTGGCAATTCTGACCAGGAAATGTTCTAAACCAGAAAACCATTTTCCAGGGCTTAGGGTCCTTGATATTCATGCTGACCTTTGCCTCTTAGACTCTTGCTTAAGATGAGCCTGAGCTGATCCTTGCAAAATATTTCTAGGATGCTGTAAATAATAATTTAAAACATGTGTAAGCTGCTCTTTGAGTGTCAGTAGATAAGGCTGAGTTAAATTGGTGTAACTCTGGTGAACTGAATGGTTGTGAGAGACTGCACTGGCTGAGGAGCCAATGGACAGAAAAACACTGGTGGCTCTCTGCTTTTACCTAGTGTGTGGGGAAAAAAAAAACAGGGCAGGACAGAGTCAGAGGCTTTAGGAGGCTGAGAATACTTGATCCAATAATATTTGGATCACTTACTGTGACATTCCTCTGGCCCTGACAGGATGCTGGGACTTGCAAGGAGGCTTAGCCTTCGGATTGACCCTGAGAACCTGCAGAGACAAACAGAAAGCAGTGTGTTTAGAGCCACCTCCTTTTCCTTACAGCACAGCAGTGACTGTTTGATGAACTGGACATGGGCTGTTTGGGGTCACACAGAGGAAACAGAAGTGTCCTGAGTATTTGAGAGTGGGCTCACGTCACCTCCAGAACATGGAGACACTGCAACAAAATTATTGGTATAGACCTCTATAAAAGACCCAAGTTACATGGATGGCTCCTGTCCAAGGTTATAGCATGAGGCCATCAACAGGGCTGAGCTGTGATGCAAGGGCTGCTGGATAATCCCAAACCCTTGGATGTGGGAGCAGGGCCTGGGAATGTTTTTGAGTTGCCCTGGGTTCCCACTGCAAACCAATCCTGGCTGGACTCCACCACAGATTCCCGTGGTGCTGCTTTCCAGTCTATCAGGTAACACTTGGTATAGCCAGTTTTCACGACCTGGAATACTGGATGATTTGGGCTTTCTCTATTTTGCCTCCAAAGAAAAAGGGTGATGAAAAATCAGATATGTTCAGATTGTGAAAGGAGTTCCTGGACTGATATATCTGTTTTAAAGAGTGTCCCATGCACCTGAGACACCATTAACAAAACTGCATTGGAGGATCATTGCCTCTTCTTTTTCTGCACAACAAAATACTTCATTATCCTCAGAACTGCCACCACTCTTCATGTTCCACTCTGTTTCCAAGTCCATGATCAGTCTGAGCTCACACAAAACATGCACAGAAGCAGAGAGCACAGAGGTTCCCCTGACAGAGGGGACTTGGCCATCTGTGGTGTGGGATCAGGGAAGTGCTGAAGGAGGCATTGCACACACTGTGTCTGGGGCAAGGTCTTGGAGAGAGGCTGCTCTACTGAACTGGATAAGAGCAGCTCCTGACAAGTTTCCAGTATGATGAAAGAGGCTGAACTTTAGCACCAAGCAGGAATAGCAGCAGCTCATGCGTTTGTGCTCAAGACAGTTCCTGGGTTGCGTGGCATCAGATCCACTGCTGCTAAGAGCTCCTGACGTGGCAGAGACCATGGCCAAGGGATGGTGCTGTCAGGGCTGTGCGTGTGCCTGGCCTGATGCCCTGTGACATACCAGGCAGCCAGTGTTCCCACAGCAAATGCAGGCAGCTCTGCGTGGGCTGCTGCAGCTGCCAGAGCTTGAGAAAGGCTGGGGTAACTTCTCATCAGGGCAGATCCTGTCAGTTCAGCTGAGTGAAGACCCCATCACTGGGAATTCTGCTTGTTCTTGGCTGCTGCAGGTGTGTACTAAAAAGCAGAAGCCATCCTTGAAATCCACGTTGCTGGCAGCACCTCTGTTTGTAGACAAACCCATCCTTCACACACATGGCTCACGTTGGATGCTCTGTTCTCACCTCTTCTTGTGTGGTCCCTCTGTTGCACAGTTTGCTTCCCATGAGTGTGTTGGATCTCACTGTTAATATTAGGTTTAGGTAAAGGAGAGTTCATGGGAACAGATAAAAGGCTTATGAGCTTCAGTGCTGGGACAGCCACTGCTTTAGCCTGGTTTTGATTGAGACCTGAGGGCTGAGGATATTTAGTAAATCAGGAGACTCTCAAGACTGCTGAACGTGATGGCTGGTGCTGCTTTAAAGGGCAGAGTGTATTTGGGAGAGTAAATGCCCTGAGAGCATTTGGGCACTGGCTGCAATGCTGACAAGCTCTGCCACTGCTAATTGGTTTCACGTGGTTGAAATTGTGGGCTTCTGTAGGAGGCCAAAGCTGTCCTGTGTGTGTGGCAGTCCAACTCAGCAGTACAAATGAGAGGAGGTCATTCAGCTTCCAAGAAAATGCTGGAAGGTCACTCTGAGGGATCTGTTTTCTCTCTGGCACATCTCCTTTTCCTTATGAGTGATGCTCCTGGCTTCTGTAGCTGTCAGTTCTCAGACTTCTGAGCTCCTGATCCCACATCTGAGGAGCTCTGAGTGTGACCTGCCCCTCTGCCTGTGTTTGCCTTGCTAAGCAGAGAGGTTTTCTATAGCAGGTTAGCAGACCTTGTTCCCTGTGAGGGTGGTGAGGCCCTGGCTCAGGGTGCCCAGAGAAGTTGTGGCTGCCCCATCCCTGGAAGTGTCCAAGGCCAGGCTGGATGAAGCTTGGAGCAACCTGGGATAGTGGAAGGAGTCCCTGCCCATGGCAAGGGAGTTGAGATGGTCTTCAAAACCCTTTCCAACCCAAACCATTCTGTGATGTTACTAGTCTGTGAAGAGTCATCACCCTACAATTTACACCCTTGAAAGAATATCTAGCCAAGGTTTTACCTTGGTGAGTCACTCTAGCAGTCCTGGTGTCTCATGTAAATGTCAACCTTTACTTAGTGTAACTCTAGATCTTTGTGAAGGGGACAGAATTAGAGTCAGCCAAATGAAGAGTCCAAGGACCTTTGCAACCCAACACCAGGATGATTACAAGGTACATCCAGATCATGCTGTTGACACAAACCGTGACGACGACGCTCTGGCATTACCTGAATAGCTGACATGGCTGCAGAATTATGCTATGGGCAACACTGGGACAAATTTAACATGGGGCTAGGAAAGTATTAAATCTGCACAGAGCCCTTTTGCCAGGTGTTTAGATCATGGAAAACACATTAAGTCTGTTTTAGGAACAAGACGAGCATCTGCTGGATCTGAAATACACTGCATTGCAAAGAGTGTGGAGAGGGGAGGAGCACATTGAAAATTTACACTTAGGAGTGAGGCAGAGCTAAACTGCAACACCACACTGATGTACCAGCTTGTCTTTTATTTGAAAAGCAGTCTTGAGTAGATACACAGGATAGCAACTTCCAATCACTTTGGAAATGCTGCATTTTGCAAACCATCTGCACGTACCTGATGGTGCTACTCATTTTCACAGAGGTGTTCAAGCTTTGTGAGGGTGTGCCAGACTCTTGGGTGTCTTGTGGCACTACTCTAGGGCTTAACAGAGATATGAATAAGTCTGCAGAGAACGAGGCTGTCCCAGTGGCAGTGGGCTGCAGAAAGCTCAGTCTGGAGCTGTATTTCTTCTGTGCCATATGGCTATCACCACTTCGTAGTGAGCTCTCTAGTTGTGAGCCCCTCAGTGGTGTGAATGTGTTATTATAAAGTGGCTTCTCTGTTGCTCCTGGGGTGTGAATAATGAGACTCCAGTAGGAAGTGAGAAAAGAGTGATTTTATTTGCTTCTCTTTCTACGCTCCAAGAATCCTGAGAGGATCAGTTGGACTGCAGAGACTGTTGTGATTTGTGGAACAATTTCTTAAAATCACTGCTCATCAGGTGGGGAGTAGGGCAGGCTTGTGTCAGCTGGGATATTCAGAAAATAATCAAATAGCTGAAAGAGGTTATTGTAGCCATTGATGAGTTATTCACAGAAACTGCAGAATCCTGGTTGGATGTGAAGCTTGCTGAGAGTTTTTTCTAAATTGTGGAAATGCAGCTGAGTATGTCTCAAAGACCTCTTTTATTTTTGGCATATTTTCTGAACAGTTAGCACCGAAGAGCACAATTTCAGAGGCTTGTTTTCTGTGAATTCAGCTTTTAATGCCTGCCATGAAACAGGTTGGAGATTTGCATCTCAAAGTTGTGTCTGGCACTCCTGTGGACATTTCCATACACGTTTGGGAAGGGCAGAAAGCTGTGCTGGCTTTCAAGGACAGGCTCCCTCTGGAATTAGCAAGGACTGTCAAGCACGGACACCAGCATGGCAGCTGGAATGAGTGTCCTGGGTTTCATGCTTCAAAGCCACTGCTAAGTTTAAGCTGGGTCTGTCCATATTACAGAGCAAGTGGTGCAGAGAAAAGAGCATCAGCTCTCAGAATGTAATGCCATTTGAACAATAACTTCAATATAGGAAAGAGCACAGTGGAAAGCTTAATTTTGGAACTGGTTAAGGCAGGTCCCCAATGAGATGGTGAACAAACACACCCAGTGTGTGGCTCACATGGTGCTGTATTGCATGTGGGTGCAGGTGTGCACATACCCAGGGTGCTTGTGCTCACAGGCACGTGTCCCACTCCAAGAGCAGTGTGAAGAGATGGGATCTCAATATCTGCCCACTCAAATCTCCTTTTGGTTGCCTGGAGGTGCTTGGGGCAGAGCAGGGCCCTGGCAGGGCTCGGGGGCCGCCTAGCGAGAGGGACAGGCTGGGAGGGCTCTCACACCAGGGCCTCATCCAGCACCTGGGACACGCTCACACCCCAGGGCTGAGGGGAATTAATTTTATCCCTCGTGCTGCATGCCTCCTCTGAGCACAGCTGTTTCTCAGGGCTGGAAAATCCTGGCTTTCCCTCCCCTTATTTGGATAACAGCTGAACTGCTGACAGATATTGGACACTTGAGTCAAACTGGAGTTCCTAGAACCAAGTGACTAAATCCCCTTTTAAGCACCGACATTAAAAGACGCTTCGAGCTTATTTTAAGAGATGCTAAGCTTCCACTTGAAGTCATGAGGCTCCATACTTGTTAAAGTATATTCGTGTCAAACAGAAATCCTGCTAATTTCCTTCCTTTCTTCCCTGTAAGAAAACCCGGCCCTGCCCCACTTCATTGCATGCCAGAGCATTACAGAGCTGTAGGAGGATTTTGAGCCCAGACTGCCTGACATGTGAAGCTGCAGGCCCTGGGATGAAGGCTCTGTGCCCGTGGCTGTGACCTGCAGAGGATGTGCAGGTGTGAATGCAGGCAGCAGCACTTGGGCAGTCTCTGGGCATCCTGTGCCTGCTGCTCTGTGCTGCATCTTTGGCATTCCCATGGTGCAGGCACATGCCTGAGGCTGTGTTTGTGGAAGCTGAGGGCTCCCTGTGTGAATCCTATGTGCCATGGAAAGAATGTTGCTTCAAGAACCTGTGAAGGCTGTCTCTGCAGTTAGGATGCTGTAACAAAGCTAGATGGAATTCTTTCCTGAAAGCTGCAAGGGAACACCCACAGTGTCTCATTCTCCAGGATTCCTGCTCCCTAAGAACTCAGAGTTAGTGTGAGTGGGTGCCCTGGGGCAGGGCAGGGCACAGCTCTGAGCCATCCAGCCCCGTGCTGGGGTCGGCTCCTGGTGCACATCCTGCCTGTGCGGGAGGGCATCGATCCCATCCCAGCCCTGCCTGTCCCTGCACACTGCTGCAGGGTGTCATTCCCATTCCCACAGGATGCTGATGCAGCAGAGCCTTGTGGCTGCATTTCTCTTCACTGAGAAAAGCAAGGCACAACTTCCCAAGGATATTTTCTGGGAATTGCAGCGAGCAGATGAGAAAGAAAAACCAATTCTTATCTCATTTGCTGTGCCTGTGTTTGTGCAGAAGTGGAATGCATTGTGGAAGATTGTTTACCTGAAGGGAATTGCTGATTGGAGTCTGGTGTGAGAGTTTTGATTCACTGGCCACTTGGATCCAGGTCTGTGTGGTGGGACTGACAGTCACGAAATTCTGGTCAGTTGAGTGCTTGGCAGATTCATTTTAGATGTACTGTAGTATAGCATAGAATAATATAGTACAATAAAGTAATTAATTTGCCTTCTGATGTCAATGGAATCCACCTTGTCTTTCTCCTCTTCATCGGGTTGCCCTGCATTTGCTATAGATCCTCAGCCATAAAAAAAACTCACAGTGTTTTATTTTAAGGTAGAAGTTGTGCCATGCACTGCTCAGGCAGTGCATGGCGACCTCCCCAGCACAGCCCAGTGACTCTGCTGCACGTCAGAGGGAGGATCAGGTTAGCAGGGCCAGAGAGGAGGGAAGGAGCCTGTCCTGCCCCATGCTCCGTGTGGGGCACACCTTCCAAGGAGGTGGCTCTCATTGCAGCAGGCTGAGGAGATGGGAATTGTGTGACCAGTGCAGTAAGTGTGACTCATGGCTTTGCTATCCAGAGCCCCAGGGATGACTCTGCTGCCCTGGCTGTACCCTTACTTTGCATTTTCTGCAGCGAGTTCTGATCTCCACTGGCCCCAGACCACACCTGTTACATGTCCCTCCTTCAGGAAGAAGGAATTTTTGTGAACAGCACTGCAGGAATTGCAACTGCTACAGCACCCTGTAGCACAGGATGTCTTTGCTATAGTAGTAATTACCAAAATGGAGAAAAAGCCTTTTCTGTCCCCAAACATCATGATTTTACTTAGCTGATTTCATTTGCATGGGGATAAAAGGAAAGTGTGTCCTCAGATGGGAACACATTCAAATGGGATGTCTCCAGAGTGACAGCAGCAGCTCTGTTGCACTCAGATGCAAATAGGAATGTGGGGTAGCTTTTGCAGCGCCTGCATAACATTTTTCTCCCCAGTGCTATGCAAAGCAGCACGTGCCTGCTGTAGCTGCTGTCATCTCCTGTCACACAGGTGTCCCTCGAGTGGTTACTGACTGGTGCTCTGATGCTGCTGCCTGTAAACCTGAAATCATCAAAGCTGGCAGATCCAGAGATGAACAAAGCTCCTGAGCCTGCTGAAATGTCAGATCTGTGTCCCAGGGCACGTCAGGCTCCTGAGCTGCCTGTGCTGCTGCTGTAGGAGGCTGCAGTGAGGGCAGGCAGTGACAGTGGTCCATGGGAACTGCTCCCAGCAGTGCCCCAGGCAGGGGAGCTGTGCACAGACACCTCCATCACCTCTCTTTAGGGGGATGCAGTATGGGTAAATGAAGGTGGTATAGAATGTAATGTTATCCCCTAAAGACTTGCCGCTGAACCAATTGCTAAAAGATTAGGAGCAGGTCTGATGTTAATGGGCCACAGCTGTAGCAAATAAGAACGGTGTTTTAAAAGGGTGGATTGGTGGGAGCTGCAGTTGTTGGCTGTGCTCTGAGGAAGAAGGAGCCAGTGCTCAGGGGAGCAGCCTATGAGAAACATCGAGGAGGTATGAAACTCTGGAGATATGGAACCTTAGCATAGAACTCTTGATATATAAGACATCACCTCTCAGCTGTGGCCTCAGTGAATTGTGGCCCAGAGATCCGGTCCCAGCTCATCTCCATCAGCCCTGCTCACCCTGGGACAGACAGTGCCAGCCCCTCCAAAGCAGAGTCAGGGGTGAGATCTGAACCAGCACAGTCAGCCAGGAGCCCAGAGCCCCCTGGAGCCTGGGTGCTGCGAGGGGTGCTATTTAAAGCTCTCTGGTTTCTGGTTTCCCTGACACTCCAGGAGATGTTTTTAGCCCACTGGTCAGAGAATTGTCTGTCTGGGCTGCTGAGAGGTGATGCCGTGTCCCTGTGGTGGCGGTGCAGGGTTCTGGCCAGAGGTGCCTTTCCAGAGGCACTCAGCAGTGTTGGGGTTCCCCCAGGAGTTGGGGGGTTTGTGAGCCTGTGAGCCCCAGGAGCAGCTGCTGGGCATCAGGGATGTGTAACCTGGCTCCCTCCATGCAGTGCAGCGTTGTGGGGAGTGGGAGGAGAGAACAGGGTTGGGGTCTCTGGCCAGATCCTGCCCAAGCTCTTCCCTCTGCTGCCCCCTGAGCAGCAGAGTAACCTCAAGCCCCTCTCAAATGGTGCTGGAGCAGGCTGTGGGTGCTGTGCAGCGATACCAACACAAGGAGGGCATTTTTAATAATTTTTTTCCTCTGCAAGGGCCTTGCAGAGGCTGGAAGGCTGCTGTGCAGTGGGGCAGAGCTGGGGCCTCTTAAATACTTGTTTGCAGGTCCTACCCCTGATTTCTTCACCAGAGGAGCTGGGGCAGCTTCAGCATCTAAAAGAGGATTTCAGTCTACATCAAGAGCTCAGATTCAGCAGCAGGACTCATGGTAATTATCCAAAACTACTGGGAGTCAGAATGCACCACATAACCAAATCAGGGAGAACAGCCTACTGCATGTGCTGCAGCATCACCACAAAACTCAGAGCAGGCACCTACCTCTTGCACTGTAAAATGGGGTAAATAAAACTATTCCTGTCTGGAAGCTTTTGCACAGAGCATGAATTGTGCATTTAAAAAGTGTAAATAACCAGGATATTGCAAGCACTGTAGTTTGGAAGCCTGTGTGTAGAGCTGAGGTGCAGACTATGAAGCAGTTAAAGGTGCCAATTCCCCAAAACATCATTGTTCAAATTGCCTAAATTAACCTGTCACTGTACAGTCAAAGGCAGCCTTTTATAGGGAAATAACTTTACAAACCCCAAGCCATTTCACAGAAAATTGAGCTGGCAGAAAGGATTGCATAAAATTAAATAACTTGCGCAGATGTTTCTTGAATGAAAAATAAGTTCTAATGGTTATTGTCTGTGCCCAGCAGGCATCAAGACTGTGCCATCCAAGCTCTCCAAACACCTCCTGTGACAGTGCCACGTGCCCAAGGAGGAGCAAAGGTTGGTTTCAATGATTTCTGTGGGATTTGGGCTCCCACAGACCCCCAGTGCCCAGCTGGTGCCAGGCAGAGACTGCTTACAGCCAGCAGCCCATGGGCAGTGTCTGCACAGCCAAACCCCCCCAGAAATAGGAGCAGGCTAATTTTAACTCCAGGGACAGCATTTGATATGGAAGCAGCTGGTGTCATACAAAACTCTGGGGCTGTGAGCAACCCGAGTGCTCGGCTGCAGCAAATCTGTTCATTTCCACCCAAAGGCCACCAGCAGCCAGGCCTGATTTTAGCCTGCACTTGGCTCATTATAAATCAGAGCTGTACATTTGTAACCATAGACCATGCTGTGCCCAAACTCCCAGATTTTAATGCCATTTCTTTAGAAAAGTGAGGCATGGAAAGAATGCCTCACTCTTCTAAAGAAATGGACTTAAAATTAAAACGGAATTAAATACCTGTTTCTCTCACCCTGTAATCATTTATGTTTTACCTGTTTGTGTTTGCCACTGCTGAAAAAGTTTCCTGGTCACACTCCCTGTGCTCCCCTCTTGTGAAAAGGTGTTCTACAGTGAAAAGTTCCTTTGCTAGACATCATGCTAACTGCCAAGAGCACATCTAGGCAGTGATCTCAGCGTGTGCTTGGATTGCCTTCTTTTTGGCAGCTAACACAAACTTTCTGGGTAGAAAACTCCTAAAATACAGAAGGACTTTAATTTCCTGTCTTCTGGAGAGTGGCAGAGGTAGCATATGTGCCAACATTCAGCTCAGGTGTCCCACAAGCAATTGAAATGACTTAATTATTGGAAAGTCTCTCAAAATCAAAAAATGCCTGATTTAATGTGTACCCAGCTGCATTGGGAAGTTGTCACAAGTACAGCCATGTCAGGGTGGCTTTGTGCTGCAGGCCTGGCACCCAGCAAGGGGCTGTCCCCTGCCCTGTGCAACCTTTGGAAATTAGGAAATGCCAATAAAAAGCATGTGAGGCACAGGAGAGCTTTGTGTCTGCCTGCCCTCCCTGCTAAAAATGAGAAGTTTGCTTCTGCTTAGAGAAGTGGTCAGTAAATGAGTTTGAAATGATAAATTAGGTTTGAAATGTTATAAAAGGTTAAATTAGCAGCAGAGGTAGAGGAGAGTTACAGTTCTTGTTAATTGTGGGAAGTGGACAAAATTCCTCTCTCAGGCAGTGAGGACACCACTCAATTTTCTTGGTGCCTTTTGCAACAACAGAGATTGATTTCTCTAGGAGATACCAGTGTTAGGGACAAAGTTCTTGGATACCCCAAACCTACTAATTAATGAATCCAAAAAGAAAAACATGAAAAGGAAGATACTTAGAAAACAAAGGGAATTAAGTTCATTTCAAGGAGCAGAGTTTGCCTCACACCCTGATCTGCTGAGGAAATCCTTGACCCAGCAGCTCCTTTGGAGGCTCCACACTCCCATCCACACTTGGCCATTGCCACAACCCTCTGGATTAAGCCTACAGGTGTAGGGGGATAGAATATAAGAAAATAAAGATAGTGTAGAAAACAATCTCACTCCTAAGGAGTTGCAGCTGGGTTAATTATCAAAGATTAGGAGCAGGCCTGACTTTACCAGGCCACAGCTGTAAGCAATGAGAAGAAGAGTGCTGTACAAGAGTGTGGTGGCTGGGTGAGAGGGGAACTGGAGTCAGTGGCTGCTTTGTGAAGAAGAGTCAGTGCTCTGAGGACTGCCCACGAGAAACACCAAGAAGGTTTGGAACTTTTGTGACAGGAGACAACAGCATGGATCCCCTGTGATGAGATGGCAACATCCAGACCTGGGCCAGGTGCTGATTGTGCTCTGGGGCTGGGCTGTGGCTCCTGGAGGGCACTGCCCAGCCCTGCCCATGGCCTGAGGTCACCCTGTGCTGCTGCAGGGGCACAGACAGGCTGTCCCCCTTGGCTGTGGCACAGGAGCAGCCAGTGATGTGTTCTGGTGGCACAGGGCTGGACAGGGAACTCCTGAACTTCTGTGGCTGTAGATGATGCGCTGGCAGAGAGTCAGAGCAGCCTGAGCTGCTGCAGGGTGGAGCACAGGGGGAAAGGCTAAATCCACATCCCACTGCTGTGGTTCTGGTTACCTGCATTGCCTACAGCTCTCAGTGCTCTGAAAAGGCACCACTGAGAAGCTGTGTTATAATTTCTGGCCACTTTTTCCCCTGGAGCTCTTTTCTCTTTCCCTGCCCATGAGCCACGTTTAGGAGCAGGCTGTGGAGCCCTGTGCCCAGCATAGCCCACACCACAGCTGAGGGTCCTGGGGACCATTTCATCTGCCCTCAGGACACTGAATGGAGCACTGGTGGATTGGCTGCTTGCAGAGCACCCCAAGAATGAAGTGAGACATTTGAGGGGGCAGAGCTCCTTGTGGCTTCACCCCTTGTGCCCCTGCGGGGGTTCCCTGGTGGGCAGTGGGGTTCTCTCCTGCTCTGAAAGCACAATATTTCTGTGTGCCAGGTGAGAGAGAGTGATGCAGGCAGCAGGGCTGAGCCAAGGATTTGTGGGCTTGGAGCTCCTGGCTTGCCTGGATGCTCAAATCCCCACCCTTGATGAGCCCAAAGGTAAGAGCAGAGCTTGGTGTGCTAGCAAGGGGAATGCTGCTCTCTGAAAAGGAAAATCATATCCCTGCCTCTGTTCCCCACCTCTGAAAAGCATCAAACATCCTGAGAACATGGTTAATATGAAAATAGAAATTAAAGTGTTACTCACCTCTGTAAGCCATCAGCTGGGGTTTGGGGCTCCTGCTGCCAGCAGTTTGTGTCAGTGCTGAGTGTTGAAGTGGAAAGTCTCCTCTCCAGCAGCTCCCTCTGAGGTCTGAGGCTGTCTGGGGTGGTGGGTTACATTTCTAATGTTCACATCCCTGCTTGTGAGTGATGGCATGGCGGGAATGTCAGCTGTATGGGAATAAACTGCAGCAATTTATTCCCTCCAGCCTGCTTGAAAGTCAACAGGGTGGCACCATTAGCTGAACAAAACAGGTCCAGTGTTGTGAGATACAAAGGTGGCCAGATCCATAATTGCCTATAATTTGAAATGCTAATAGCCCAGAGTGCTGGAAAGGTGCCAGCTCAGGTCGATTGTGGCTCTCCACATTGAAAGGGAAGTGCAGAAAAACTTCATTAGAAGCAGGACTCTCTTATGCAGATCTGGAATGTCAAGAATTCCCTATTCACTTGGGATAGAAAGAAAACCTGAGCTTCTTCCCAGATGCTGAGGAATGCAGGGAGGTGTCTCGGTGGAGCCAGGGGGGTCTGGCTGGCTGGAGCAGCCTCAGAGCTGTGGTGTGGAGTTTGTAGGGGCTGAGGGGATGTGGTGATGGGCAGGGCACTGCACACCTGCATCTCACACCAGGTGCTCTGAGGAGTCCTGGGGAGCGAGATTATCTCTGAAGGGGAGAGCTGTGTCCCTCAGTGTCCCTGCAGCAGCTCTAGGGGGCTCCTGTGCCCCAAACCCTTGGGGGAATTGCTTTGTGTGATGATGCACAAAGGGCAGGATCCCCACACAAAGCTGCCATTGCTCTGTACCTCTAAACAAATTGGTTCCTGTCTGGCCCCTCAGCAGTGCCCTTCCCTGGCTGGGCTGGGTTATCCTGCCCAGGCTTGGCTTGGCCAGCCTTCAGCAGCTGTGTGGCCATGGAAATAACCCAGCTGCTTTGCAAAACCCTGCCCAGCAGGTGAGGTACTGAATAATTATTTACCTGTTGTGGGATTCCCCAGATTCTCAGTTTGAAACATGACTTGTGGTTTGCTTTCCTGCAAGCACAAACCCTCAGAGTTTCCTGTTGCCTTCCTTTGCTTTATTCACACTGAGGCCCAGAAGCTGTGCAAAAAGGTATAAATGACTTTTGGCTAAAGCATCACTCCTGGCACGGTTATTAATGGTGGTTTCTACACTTTTTGTGCCATTGCAAATCATATCCAGACCATTTGGGCTCAAGGATGGGATGGGTCCTGCCTGTACCACTGGTTATGGTGTAGGGATGCTCTCCCCTTCTTCTGGAAATTGTGCCACAAGTCAATGGGATTTACTTGGATCCCCTCACCAGACAATCTAGCCTGAGGAATTTAAACTATTATTCACCTCTTGGGGGAGTGATTCCCAGATGAACTTTTGGAGCTTTTCGAATGCAGGGGTGGTGGGAAGAGACTGGCTATTCCAGCCATCTTAAACCCTTCCCAAAATGGAAAAGCAGCAGGTGCAAAGGCCACAAATGCTGGGGCCCTCCTTCCTGAATGGCTTTGTCAAGGGCCTCTGAAGTGACATTTCAATTTATACATCAGATTCTGAGGCAGATGAATAGGGACTTCTTTTTAATTTTAATTTTTTTTTTCAGAGAGATTTCTGAATGAGGAATGCAGGTAACAAAAAAATCTTCTTGTTGAGATGAAGAGATGTGCCTGTGGAGAGACTGGGTATCTGCAGTGGCAAGTTGGTGTGTGAGGTGGTTTTGACTGTAAAAATTGAATTAATTCTGACTGTTGTATCCAGAGTTTAGGCAGGAACTCCTCACTTCCTGAGGAAACCCAGCTCATCTTTCACCCCTGTGTGAAGGAGCTGGGCACAAGCAGGTGTTTGTGTCACAAGGGAACTGGTGATGTGGCAGTGCTGGGAATTTTGGGAGAGAGGAGCTCCAGGTAGGCTGGCAGGTCCCAGCAGTGTTTCCCAAAGAGCTCCAGGTTACCTGCGGCAGTGACAGGCTGGGTGTGCCAGGGAGGCTGTGCCAGGACAGCTTCTGCACCCACTGCAGGGCTGGGCAGGGTGGGGACATTGCTGGGGACAGCAAGGGCTCTACTCCAGGACAGGGCAGAGAACGTGGTTGCAAGTTGGACATCACCATTTGAGAGAGAGGAGAGCCTCTGGGAGGTTTCAGTGCATGGAGGTGTCATTGTCGCAGCCTGGCTGGTGTTCCAAGGCAGCAGAGGGGCTGTGAGGGGGTCCTGGCAGCCCCCCCAAGCCTCCCCTCCTGCCTTCCCACCCTGGGGACTCCACTTGGGTGGCAAGCTCTGTATGCTCTGCCAGCTTTGGCTGGTTGCACTCCATCAAACCTGTCTGAAACTGGACTCATCAGGGGACTCAGCCAAGTCTGGTTAAACTGAGCCAAGCCTGAGAGCAGCATGGGCTGGGCTGCCTTCACCTGCACCAGCACACTGCTCCAACCCCGAATTTGGGCTGGTGCTCTGAACCCTGTCCTTGGGTTCCTCTGGCCTCAGAGCAGCAGTGCAGGTTCCTGTGAGGGCCCTGTTTGGACAGCAGGGACGCATTTGACCTTTCTGCTGACATTGTTGTTCCATTTAAGATCTGATGTTCTCAGTGAGCCAAACAGATCAGTAGTTTTAGCCTAGGTGCTTATCATGGGCATCTTGTAAATTCAGATTATCTCTGACCACATTGGCCAAATACTCTTCTAAATTATGCTGGTGCATATTGAGCAAGTGTGGTGGAAAAGGAGTGCAGAGGAGCAGGAGCAATTTGGAACTTTGCTGTGGCATTGCTGGCAGATACCCTCAGTCATCTGTCAGTATTAACTTTTGAAAGCAGCTTAGCAGAGGTGCCTGCTTGCCCTCCACACGCTGAATCCCAGGAACAATATTTTAGTGGGGAGACTGGCTAGGCTCAGATTAAAAGTGTTGCAATAAAGGCATTACTGGATGCTGCCTGGAGGCACTGCTTTATTGGGTGCTTTTACAGCTCTCTTAGTGCTGCTTTCTGGCAGCATTCCCTGGGGTTTCATTTCAGGTATTTTGATGTATCTAATGTATTTTCCATTGTAATTTAAGCCTGTGCCAGTCTGGGCTATACAGATTTGTCTATAGGCAGCTTGAGGAGGGGTGAACATTGTTGAGTGCTTGCCAGCCCTGGGTGGGACACTTGCCCTGATATCTATAGTCTGTGCTGATGTGTCCCCAGCTGGGTTCTCTGCAGGCTGCATCAAAAAACAGCTCTGCAAAACATATCTGTCACAAACAACTTTTATGGAAAATCCTTTCCTTAGGATTTTTTCCTCCTGAGAAGCTGGGAGGCCTCAGGAAACAAAATGTAAACAATGGTTATCTGCTGCTGTGGAATGCAACAGGTGCATCTGTGATTGGCTCATCTTGGTTGTTTCTAATTAATGGCCAACCACAGTCAGCTGGTTTGGACTCTCTATCCAAGACAGAAGCTTTGTTTTCATTCTTTCTGGTTCTATTCTTAGCTTAGCTAGCCTTCTGATGAAACCTTTTCTTCTATTCTTTTAGTATAGTTTTAATGCAATATATATCATAAAATAATAAATCAAGCCTTCTGAAACACGGAGTCAGATCCTCGTCTCTTCCCTCAGCCTGAGACCCCTGTGACCACCGTCACACGTCAGAGTTTTATGTGAGTTTCCTCTGTGGATGTGGGTCTAGGTTTTGCAGCTGAGATATTTCCAGAGAGGAATCTTTTATCCTGGCCTTTTGCTAAAGCAGACAGGGCCGCACTCACCTCCATCTCCATTTCCCATTGTGACAGTGGTTCCTACAGCTGGGTTTTCCCCCTGGTGCTTAGGAGATGGAGTTCAATTATTGTGTCAGAGAAGGCAGAGCCTTTCCCCGGGCTGCCTGGGCAGGGATGGTCAGCACACAGGACACGTGCGGAGCGGGGATCGCGGCGCCGCCCGCGCTCGCTGCTTTTAGCCCTGGCAGGAGCCCCCAGCGTGCTCGGGATGCCAAACCAACAGCTGCAGCTCTCTTGATGGACACACAAGCACCTCTGGCCCCCGAATTTGCAGGTTTTTGTGACCATAAACAAGGACATTTAAAAGTTATATTGGCTGTGTTCTGACAGAAATATTCCTCCTGACTCCTGTGTGGCACAGCACCTTTATCAGCATTTGGGGACCAGCAGGTGCAGGGAGAGGGATGGAAGTTGGTGGGAAGCCTTTTTCTGGCTAGACAGCAGGCTTAAGTGCTTAAGGCAGAGTCCAATGGTCAGTATAAATAGCTCTCTGTAAGAACAGTGAAAATGGTTCTCATACAAAGCAGCTGAACTGGGACCAGCAAAATAATATCCCTGGTGAAAATCACACCGATGTCCTGAGACCTGCTGTCTGTGTCAGGCTGGGTATTCTGGAAAGGCATTTTCCAGGTGGGGACTGAGAGCCTCTGCAAGTGCCTTCAATGGAGGAGCTGGGTCAGAGGCTGGGATTCTCTCTGGTTTTATATGTGGAGATGGTTCTGTTTATCCTAAACAGAACATAATTTTTAGGAAACCAGCTTGGTGCTCTTCTCCTTGGATGGATTTTTGAGCTGCAGGGGCTAAACTCCTGTCTGAGGAGCTAAAAGTAACTGACTAAGCTAAAGCTAAAAGTAATTTCACCCTAAAATTAAGTGTCTATCTCTGTTTCTATCCCATTCTTTGCTTCTAGAAGGGCATTGTGTCTAATTTCATGCAGCATCAAGGACTGTGTCAGCAAGGATTTGCAAGTGATGTTTCCGACATGTAAGCAAATTTTGCCTAAAACCTCGTTTATCTCTAAATTGCACAGGAGACCCTCAGGCATCTGAAGGATTTTCATTTATGCCAGACAGGAATTAGTCAAGTCTTAACGTTCTGCCGAGCTGTTCCTGATGTGCTGCGGCTCCAGAGCAGCAGATGGCAGCAGCAGCCTGTGCTGCTCACAGAGCTCGGGTTCCTCAGCACAGCCTCGGCTGTCACCAAGCTGCTGAAATAGGACAGGGATTTTACCTCTGAAATCCAGCTCAGAGCAGAGGTGGGGGTTTTTTGCTTGTTTGGTTTTTTTGTGTGGTTTTTTTTTCCTTGCTGTTTTGTTTTTGGGGTTTTTATTTGGTTGATTGGGGTTTTTTTTCCCATTTCTTTTTTTTATTGTTTGGTTGTGTTTTGGTGGTTTTTGGGGTGTTTTTTTGGTTTTGTTTTGGTTTTTTTTTGTTTTGTTGGTTTTTTGTTTTGTTTGGTGTTTTGTTTAGTTTTTTGGGGGGTTTTTGTTTGGTTTTTTTTTTTGGTTTTTTGTCTTATTTGTTTTGTTTTTGTTTTGTTTGTTGTTTTTTTTGTTTTGGGATTTTTTTTTTGTTTTTGTCTTTTTTTTGGTTTTGGTTTTTTGTTTTTTTTTTTGGTTTTTTTGTTTGTTTTGTTTCTTTTATTTTTTGTTTGTTTTTATTTTTGTTTTAGTTTTTTCTTTTTTGTTTTTTTTTTGTTTTTTTTGTGTTTTTTGTTTGTTTTGGGTTTTTTATTTTGAGTTTTTTGTTTTGTTTGTTTGTTTGTTTTATCGGTTTTTGTGTTGGGTTTTTTGGGGGGATTGGCTTTTTTGGGGAATTTTTTTTTGCTTTTTTGGAGGGTTTTTTGTGTGGTTTTTTTTTTGGGGGGGGGGGTTTGTTTTGCCTTTTTTTTTTTAATCTAAGCATCTTCATAGACAGCTGGAGACTGTAGTTTTACCTGTGATTTCCCTTCCCCTCATGGGTGCCTCACTGCAGTGGTCTGAGTGGTTTGCCACAGAAAACAGAAGTGGCAAAGCTCTGAGCACAGCTCTGCTTTGTAGTCTAACAAACATTCCTGTACATGTGCTTTACCTGGGGCAAGCTTGTGGCACTATCAGTGAAAGCTTTTAAATTGTCAGGTCAAATCAGAGTTGTTGGGGCCATATGGCCTGGTTTTGTAGCTGGTCCTTGCCTCTCCATGAGCATTTTCCAAAGCCATGGACACTGTCTGGAGCTTCTCCTTGGTGTCTTCCTGTGCATCTCTCATTGTGGCCTCACCTGGGACCTTCCCCATGGCCTTGCTCCTGAGCTGGGTAAACATCTGGGATGCAGATGATGGTGAGGATGAGATGCTGTGCCTGGTGAGGATACAGGGCTTGGTTAGGGCTTGGTCCCTGCGATGGGCTGTGGGCACCATCCTGGGTCCAAGAGGAGCAGCTCTGCCCAGAGCACATGGGGGAAGGACAGTGTTTGCAGCAGCACATGGGAGAGAAGATTGATCTTCTGAGGGATTTGAATACCCAAGTCCATTAGAGCTCCCTGGGAAATAACTCGGATTCATGCTGGCATACCTTGGAAATCGTTTTAAATTAAGTACCAAAACCCAATGCACTGCAAGACTCCCAGCATGTAATTCTGAACCCATTAGGAGATTTGTGCTAATTTTGAAAATAATCTTCCTATTTTAAATATTGCTTTGAATGTATTTTGAACCTGACTATTTGGCAGAAGGGGAGCAATTAAATCAAAGGAAAGATTATATTGTGTTACTTTAATTGTGATGGATTGAGTCATTTGCTGAAGGAAAATATCTACAAAGCATGTCTAAGTGCAGAAGCAAAACTGAAAACTGGTCTTGGCTGTTCTCTTCCCTGTGATGAATATATATTTATGTAATGCATTCCTTCTCATACCTTGATAACCCCAGGGGCCCACAGTGATGAATGAACTCCACTGAGAGCTGCAGGGAGATTGTCTCTGAGCCTGTGTGAGCACGAGGCACCAACATCCAGGTCCTGCATGTATTCATTTGTGATTTATGGCTTTAAAGCTGCATTAGGGAGAGGAGGAACATCCCTGACTATGCATTGCACCAGTGTCTGTGCCATTTGGGGTCCAACTGTCCCATGGCTGTTGCCAGTGCTTGCTCCTGCTGCCTGTGCCATAGGCTGGGAAGGGAAGGTTGGGGCTTGTGGTATTTTGTGAGAGCCCTGCATTAGGCTGTGGATTCCTCTTCAAGAGCAACTGGTGAACCCTGCCTAATTTCCACCTTCAGAAAATTAGGCAACAAGTGGTAGACAAGCGATGGTTTTATTAAAACTGTCCTTTTTGGAGGTTTAAATTACATCTGGTTATTAATCTGTGACGGTGTTCACAGGGGTCTCAGGTTGAGGGAAGAGACTGGGATCTTGACTCCATGTTTCAGAAGGCTTGATTTATTATTTTATGATATATATTACATTAAAACTATGCTAAAAGAGCAGAAGAAAGGGTTTCATCAGAAGGCTAGCTAAGCTAAGAATAGAATAGGAAAGAATGATAACAAAGGTTTGTGTCTCGGACAGAGTCTGAGCCAGCTGACTGTGGTTGGCCATTAATTGCAAACATCCAAGATGGGCCAATCACAGATTCACCTGTTGTATTCCACAGCAGCAGGTAATCATTGTTTACATTTTGTTTCCTGAGGCCTCCCAGCTTCTCAGGAGGAAAAATCCTAAGGAAAGGATTTTCCATAAAAGATGTCTGCCACAATTAATCCATACAGCAGACTGTGGTTTTGGTGGCTCGTATTTGGTGGGTGCTGGGCACTCAGTGCTCCCAGTGCCAACAGCAGCCAGCTGTGAGTGCTGGACACCTGGGGGACCAGCACAGATGGGAAGGAGCACAGGAGGAGCAGGGCCAGCTCAGAGGCTGTGTGACCTGTGTGATGCCACCACGCTCACTGTGACACTGTGAGCTCCCCTCAGGGCGTATCATCTGTCTGAGCCTTTCCCATTCCTATTTCTGCCCACAGGCTTCTGGCAGCTGCTGTCATTAGAGCTTCTAACTCGAGCAGAAATGGTGCTAAATGCTGCTGGGGACAGGGAATGGCTTGGGCCAAGCTGGGAGGAGTTTTGTCCAGCAAGTGATGGCTTGTCATGAAAGGATTCTATGTGCAAAGGTACAGGAGCTTTTGCTTCTAATTAAGCTGCACCTGTGGAGCTCCTGGGGTTAAGGGAACAGAGCTGCACTAGAGGTTTTTAAATCTGTGTGCTGTGGTAATAAAGCCATCAGTATTTGAAGATGATGTTGGCTGTTAACTGTCCCTCTCTGACCCTTCCTTGGTTAATGAAAATAGCAGTTGGATAAAAAATGCAAAGATTTTGAGTTGTGAAAATGTGTGTTTGCACCACTAATCACTTGAAAAATCAATCTCCAGACCTTCATTTGTTAAGAGCAGCTGATTAGCTGCTCTCCATGCTTTTTCCCTTTTAATAAAACCCCCGAGTGGAACAACAGAAGGGCTATAATTAAGGAGCAGTTTTCCCCTTTCTGTGTGACATTCTGTCAAATGTTAGCCAGTGGGTAGCTGGCACACACAGGACAGAAATGCCTTTGCCCTGTTGGGGCTTCACCTGTGACAAGGAGATGGGGCTTTGCTCCTCTCTGCAAAGACAAACTTGGGGCTGGAATGTGGCTGTGCTGGGTTTGGCAGCACTCTCTGTCCCTTGCTCAGCTGCCCTGGTGGGGAGGCTCTTTCTCTGCCACCAATCTGTGCCTTGGAGGTGACAAAAGGAGCCCCAGCACACCCAGGCTCTTGGTTTCCATGTGCTTCTGTCTCAAGGGCCCGGGTTAGATGATGAGGATGATGGTGACACAAAGATCTCTTGACACAGTAAAAGACAACTCTAAGGTTAATACTCTGTCCTCCTTATGTTTTACCCTGGAGAGTGATGGCTTTGAATGAAAAAAAATTATTCTGAATTGTAAAGATTTGTGCATCTCTTAAATGACTTTCCTGTTCAAAGGCACACAGTACAATTTGTCTGGCCAGGCTGCAGGTTAAAAAGGAGCTCAGTGAACAAAGCTGCTGGCTTTGTCTGTTTTCTGACTGGTACCTTCTGGTTTCTAAATGGCCACATATCAACCATCTGGCAACAGGAAGGGTTTAGTATGAAAAATTAATTAGATACAATCTAAGCATAATTCTGCCTTGATTTTCTGCAACACAATAATAGTTTGTACCCATAAAAGACTAGTAGGAAATATGGTGATAAAATGACTACACCTCTTAAATTTTTTGTTGATTTACTTATTTTTTTTCAAAAAAAGTGAAGAATTGTCCCAGCTGAAGGTAGTGTAAAGAACCCTGTGCAGGTTCTTGCTGTGCTGCCCAACCCAGCTGTACTGCAGGTGTGCCCACCACAGCTGCTGCCTTGCCCAAACAAGGGTGGCACATAATGACAATAATGACAATATATGGCAATAATGACAGACTGTGCCGTGATGGGTTTATGGTGTGGATGAGTAATTATTATGGACTGCAGCAATTCCACAAGCCTTGTGACTGAGGCTCCAGAGATAACAAGACAAAATGTCAATACAATAAAAGAGTGAGATGCGGAGAGACTTTTGGTTATTTTTCTTCCTTCTTTTCAAGACTGAGCCAAGAAAAAATCTGATTGTTGCATAAATTCAGGCTCTTCATATTTACATAGGAGCCACTAGGAGAAAAATACAATTTCAGCTTTACTCACGTAATAATGAGCATGATGTGGAACTCAGCTCAGGGATCTCAGGCACAAAGCTGGTCTGGATTCTCTCAGGGTTTTGTCTAAATGCAGCTGTCTCAATTCATTGATGAGGCAGTGTCTGCACACGGTAGCAGTGCTGGTGTAAGGTGTGGCACTTTGGCAAACAGAGCTCTGGGTTTCTGGGGAAGAGCTGCAGGTACTCCAAGAAAATGCAGAAAGGGACTGCTGGGAGACAAAGCAGAATGAGCAAACCTGGACAAGGATCTAGAGCTGAGTTTGTCCTGACCTTTGGTTACACTAAAAATGAGGGAGCTGATCTGCAAATGTGTGTTCTTTGTGACATCCAACACCTTCACACTTTGGAAGTGTTTAAAGAGCAAAATTAGTGCATGGGAAGAGTTGTCTGACCACGTTGGCAGGACACTGATTTCCCTAGGAAAGTTCAAGCTGATGTTGAGTTAGAGATCACAAGGATATAGATCCAAACTTCCTGTGCTGACCCAGCCCAGTGCCAGGGGTACACCCAGGCTGCGAATGTGGATGTGGAGTTGGTGAGGTGGTGGTGGAAGGGCAGCTTCCTTTGATGTGTGCATCACCTCTGCAGAGGCGAAAAAGGTGGAAAATGTCTTTTGAGGAATTCCTGTGCTGCACTGCAGGCCCAGTGTTTCTCCAGAGTCTCAAGGGTGCTGTGGAAAGCACAGTGCTGCCAAAATCTCTGGGAAGGAAAAGGATGAGTCTGGTATTTGGTAGTTTAGTGTGCAGGAATTCTGCTGCCAAAAATCCCATTACTTGATTAATAGTGCCAAAAATTGATCTTTGATTCCTGATGCTTTGTACTAGTTATTTTTTAATTTTAAAAATTACCTAAGTGGATGGAAACAACTTTTTCATGTATGCATGATGGCTGGTAAATGCTCCAGAGTGTGTTGGTGCTTTGCTGTGGTTTTTGTCTGTGGGATCTATTATTGTGTTTTTTGGTTTTTGTTGTTGTGTTTTTGGAGAGTTTGGTTGGGTTTTTTATCATTGGGGTGGTTTTTTTTTGTTTGTTTGCTTTGGTATTTTTGTTTCTTTGCTTTGGTTGGGTTTTTCTTGTTTGTTTTTGTTCGGTTTGGGGTTTTTTTTAACTTTTGGGGGTTTTTGAGGGGTTTTTGGTTGCTTTTGTCCCCCCTGCAAATCAAACCTTCAATTTTCACTGTCCTGATTGATACACCTGAATTACAGGTTGTAAAATCCTGGTGGTGCCTCCTTGTATCATGCAGATGTTCTTGCTAAATCCTGTGAGAAATAGGATCTCTATTCTTACCCAGTAAGCAAGGGAGTGGTAGAGAGAAGGGAGGGGAAGGGAAACTGAAAATCCAGGTAGAACAAACTGAGCACTGGAGGATTCTAGAAATGTGATGAGCTTTGAGAAGGAGTAATCCATTTCTCATATACATTTCAGAATATATATATATGCATGAAAACATATGTATATATGACTACATATGTATATATATGAATACATGAGGGTATATATATATATGAAACATATATCTATGTATTTAGGAAACAGTCTGGGAGAAACCTTCCTTTCTGTGTAAGCATCCCAGATAATAACACATTTCCTACCCCTGGCACCAAAGTGGCTCATTTTTGATGTACTCAGTGCTGTGTGAGCCAGATTTCTGTCTTGGCTACCGCTGGGGACATTTAAGAGGGTTCCTTGCTGTGTGAAGGAGAAATCCATTGTACCTCTGTCACCCCCTGGGAATTCTGGAGCCTTTCAAGGCTTTTTGATTAGGACTGCAAAGTGTTCATTTTTGCAGGAGGATGACTGCTGAGATGTTAAAACTAGATGGGAGATTACCCTAAATGCTGAACAGTAGGGTTAAAAGAATGGGTTTTATACAGCCTGAATCATTTGATTTGAGAGGAATGTTTGGTCTACCAAAAATTCTTTAGAACAATTTATCTAGAAATGGATGCTCGTAGGGGAACTGTTATTTTATATTTAGTGCTGCCTAAAGCTGGCACTGGGGTGTGGGAAACTTTTGATAAGAAGGAGTTGTCAGTACCTGGTTTTCCACCTGACTTTATGTGGAAGCTGTGCCCAGAGGGCTGGGCATGGGCTGGGGGGCACAGGGTGGCCAGGTCTGCCTGTGCTGGCAGAATGAGCTGTTCAAGGAGTGAAGGACTCATTTCATTGCCTGGGTTTAGAGTATAAGTTAGTTTTCCTTCCATCTGGTTAAATGATGTCAGAGCCAAAGCCAATTTAAATCCAGACACACAGGTTTGCAAGAAGAGCAGGGGAGAAAGCAAAGTGGGTAAAAGTAGGTCTGAGGACTTGGGTAAAGGAAGAGCAGGGAGTAGTGTGAACCTGTGCTATAATAGCACAATGCTGATTCAACTACCTGCAAGGAAGGTTTACGGTGTGCTGAGCAGACATCTTGGCACCAAAACCTTATTTCTAAATCTCTCCATCACAATTCCAATAGAGCTGGGAGCTAGAAATAGCAGAGGTGTAGCAGGAGCACCATATGGTGAGCAAGGCCCTTTCCAAGACAGGGCTGGAGCTGGGGCCAGGCTGTGATCTGTGTTCACATCTCATTTCAGTGCTGAGCACCAGGCTCCAGCTTTTGGAGCAAACAGGTGCTGATCTGATTGTTGAAGGTGGCATGTGAGTAATGCCTGCCTCGGGGACCTGCTGATTGCTCTCCAGGTAAAGCAAATGAAGTCAGTATAAAAGGTTGACAGATATTCATGGAGATCAAACTTGACAAGCATCCTCTAGATATATGTAATACAAAATGCAGATGGCAGTAATTTGCAGGATTTCTGGATTCTGCTTGTCTAAGGTGGTTCTGCTGATGTCTGTTTCTCTATTGAAATATCAACTTCCAAAGCCATCAGGGCCCCAGAGATGAAGTGGGCAGGAAACAAATTTCTATTGATTTCAGCCCTGCTTTGGTCTGTTGCATGAAAAAAAAAAAGGAAAACAAAATTATTTTTTGCTTGCACATCTGCCCAGACACACCAGGCTCATTCCTCCTCCACCAGCAGCTCCTCTTCATGAATATCTGTCAACCTTTTACACTGATCTCTGCTCACCTCTGCCTTCGTGCTGGCAGCTGAAGTGGTCTCCACTGAGAGATTTTGGTTTTTCTGAGAGAATTCAGCTCCCAGTTTGTCGGCAACATGAACTGGGACAGAGGAAAACCCCAATTCTTCAGAGTGGGGAGATCCTGAACCAGAGCAGCACCAAACATCTGGTGGGGTCAGTGGTGGTTCAGCAACACCCACCCAGAGCAGCTTCCTGGTGAAGTTTTAATTATGTGAATTTATGATTATACTTCAGAAAAAAATCACTTTATCTAACTGAGCACAGGGGTTAGATTAGATCATATCAAGAGGCCCCTTCACATCCTTAACAGTTCAGTCATTCTGCATATTTTAAAATTCTACTTAATTGTTAAACTAGCAGCTGACTTTTTTTAGCTTTTCCAAGAAAACAAGAGGCAGCTATTATTTCTTAGCAGCAGATGTACAGTAACCCTTGATTAAATTAATTTGACTGTTCATAGTTTTTCTTTGTTCATAATTTGTTTTTGCTCATAACTTGCTGCTGCTATTTTCAGATGCTTTTTGTACAGCTGCTGCAGATACCCTCCATGCAGAAACACACTGAAAATATTTTAACACTCACCTCAGCCTTTTAACATGGCTTGAGTACTCCTAAAATCTTAATACACTGTATTTTTCTTTAGAAAGAGGCAAGAGCTCAAAGCAAAAGCTAATCAACTCTGTAAATTGATAAGTCACCAAAGTAAATAAGGCTAACAAAAAAAACCCAGAAAACAACTTTTCCCTTCAAATAGTTGATTTTTGTGTATCTCAATGAATAAAGATGTGAGGTTTAACAAGATACTTGGACTTCCATGATTGTTGGGTTTTTCTTGCATAATGCCCTCAGTATGTCTGTGTCTGGTCTGTTTGCATGATGGGGATGGGAAGAAAGAAAGTTTTTGTTATCATTCATCAAAGGCGTTCTTTTTAAATTTAGTGTCAGAGCTCGGGTTTCCTGGAACATCAAGCAGCAATTATCCCCCTGTGTTTGTTGACCTTCCAGTCAACTCAGATTTTGCTTTTGGATTCAATGCGAATTCTGGGGTAAATTTTTAAAGGAGTCTCAAGTTCATCTTTAATGGGAAGCCAGGAATCTTGTTCCCAGTCAGTCACAGGACTTCCCTTCCTTCAGCCAACTACTCAGTGCAGTATGTCAGTGGTTTTCTTTGAATGCCTAAGTGCAAGTGAAGTTTTAGCAGGTTTTAGTTGATAAATAACATTTCAAAAAGATGGTTATGCCCTCAATGTGGGTCAGGTTTTGGGGGCTCTGTCTGCCAAGCATTGGAGTTCTGGAGAAACTGTTCTGGGATCTCCTTTCTTCTATTTACACAAAGATTTTTGACTTTTGCCTAGGTTTACTTCTCACGTGTAAGGATTTATGCAACATGTGATTGCATTTATCTGAAAAGCAAACAAAATCCCAATACAACTCCCACCCCCAAACCCAATAATCTGATGGGGACTGAACAGCTTCCACTGGCCAAATTTGGGAATTTGATCAGACTAGAGTAATGGGTTGGCTTTTAGTAGCTTTAATTATGGCAATTCCTGAGGTGGCTTCAAGGTAGAATTAACACATGGACTCATCTGACACAACTCTACCACCCAAATAAGTGTCCTCCCAAAATAAATAATTTTGTAACTTGTTAGTAGACAAGTCTGTTGGCCCTTCCTGAGGACAGGAGAGATTTGGGTGCCCTGGGCAGTGCCAGGGTGCCCTGGGAGATCTGTGCCTCTGTACTGCAGGTCTGAGTCCAAGCAATTAAACTCTGCAGGAGTCTCCAACCAAAAATGGAGCTGCCAAGGGGGGTGAGAGATCCTCTTTAGAAGGAACCCAAACTTTCAGAGCTTCTTGTGAGTCTAGTAGCCATTCCTGGCTGGAAGAACTAATTCATGGAGTGTTACAACCCTGACACCTACGTGAATTAACAGGTTTTCCTTACCAGGTGTGAGGGTGAAGTGAATTCTGCAGAGAGCAGCTCCACACGTGCCAATTCCATCACATTATGTAAATAGCCTGTGACTAATGGAGAAATCTATGAAATGAAATGAAAGAAATGAAATGAAGTGAAATGAAATGGAAATTAAATAAAAGGCATCAGTCAGTGCATTTGCATGGAAACCAAAGGAACCTTGTTTAAAAATGAGTGATAGTAGACAAGATAATTCTACAGTTGCCATTGTGGAATATTTCTAAGTGTCTTATTAGCATAGAATTGAAGGGACAATGTTGTTTATGGAGTCTGTGAGGTTCCTCTCAATTCTGCAGCCTGTCTGACCCTTCCTTCATTGTGAGGTTTCTCAAAGCTTTGCTACAGATTCGTTCTCCTCTCATTTTTAAAATTGCCTTTCTGTGTCTACTTTTATCTATTTTTCTGTCCCTGTTCCCATTTTTTTTCTTCCTCTGCCTTGTACCTTTTAGCTTTTAAAAGTTTTCTTTCTGTCTCCTATAACTGAGCTGGCTATTCCTTTTGTTTAGTTTTTTTTTCTCGTTTGTCACATACCCTGTTGCTTTTTAATTTTTCTGTGTGTCTTTTTTCCCTCTCTTCTCTCATCCCGATACTTTAGAGGATCACCTTAGCACACTGCTATCCCTGGAGTGTGCTTTGTACCCCTCTGGGTTTGTCAGGACATCTCTGGAGGTCACCCCTTCTCCTCTGAGCAGTCTTCGTGTCCTCTCCTCCTCCTCATTTGCCTCCTCTGGGTCAGCAGCTCCCTCACACACCTGAACTCTGCTCTGGTCCCTTCCTGGGTACCTTTGTGCCCTCCAGGGCCATCCCTTTGACCTGCAGCAGGCTCTGCTTCTCTCTTGGAACTCTGGATCTTTCTTTGGATGTTTTGGTGATTCTTGGTGCTCTGGTGCCCTGTTTGAATGAGAAATGTCCTACCCCAGTTACAGACAGTACAATTCACCAGCTGGCCAGGGGGATGGTTTTACACAGCACAATATTTATTTGTCAGTCAATGGGAGAAATCAAAGTCTTTAAATCACACACAGCACTGGCACTGCCTTTGTCCACAGACAGGATTACAGTCAATAATCAACTGAGCTCTTTGCTCAATGGAATAATCTCCACAGTGAATGGCAGTTCCCAAGTATCTAACCCTAGTTATAAGGTTATAGGTGCTTAAAGTGAAACCAATCCACCATAAAATACACAGACATATAAGGACACAGTTCATTTACAAAGATGTTTATAAATACATTGGTCTGGTCTGCATGACCAAACCACTCAAACAAAGCTCTGGCACAGTTTTTATTTTTTAAAATCTAAGACTTTGTGCTGGAACAGCACTGGGAGTTCAGGCTCCCCCTCTAGGTTTCTGTAGTTAGTTCCATGGTGCTGCTTCCCCAAGGCAGCTCACAGTTCTCCAGCTGGCTGCATCAGGTAACAACTTTCTGCTGAGAAATGCTGTTAGTATATTTTCTACTTGGCTATACCAATAAAACAAGGGAAAATAAAGTCATCAGCATTACCCAAGACAGGGCAACATTTGCCAGTTGAACTTGAGCAATCTTTAGTACCAGTTATTGCAGTTCCATTTACTGCTGTCACACATCATGTTGGAGTCCATAATACTTATGCTTTAAAAATAAGTGATTCCTCTTTGTTCCTATTCCTGTCACAGTCAATTGGCTCCTCCTGACTTGCTTGGAAGCTCAGGACCAGGATGCAGAGGAAGGCAGTGGATGAGGAAGAGAATGCGCAGCACTGAGAGTGACGTCTGGGACAGTGAGGATCCTCTGCTCTGTTAACAATGATTGCTGCAAGTGCAGCTCTGAGGAGAGATTCTTGATGATTGAATGCTCAGGACAGAAATGGAGCATCCATCAACACTTGAGTCAAGTGAAATTGTGAGAAAGAAATGAGAAGGAGAAATCAAGGCACAAGTATTATTGTTCACTTTTGATTCTGAAGCAGTGTCATTGCTCAGAGAGCTCCCACCTGCTAATGAAGAACCCTCTTATGCCAAGCATTTCAGACTGGAAGGAAAAATTGAGTGCTTAACTCTGATCAGGATGTCAGGAGTAGACAATTGCTACTACAAAAAGTGATGGCAATCTCCTTTTTTTTGCCTGTCTAATACATACTGCCCAAGCGCTTCCATGGAGAGACAGCAGAGAGACCATCCATCAGCATCACATTATCTGAACCAGAATTCATTTCATGGCTGCTTTAAAACCACTTGGAACATGACACTGAGACCACCTCTGCTGTAAAAGTAAGCACACCTGGGGGATGGGATGGGATGGGATGGGATGGGAGCCACTCAGGCCAAGCTCACACATGGGAATCTCAGCTGGGCCTGATTCAAACTTTAAATACTGTCTGAGATATTTGCCAATGAGAGTAATCTGAACTGCTATCCTAGTATTAATAAATTAGAGTAAATTGTGAATGCCATGTGCTTCTGAAATGCTTTAAACATGGGCCCTGAAGCTGTAAAAGCGTATTTAAATTCAAGGAAGATGGTGATAGAGATTTGTGTTCCAAACCCAGGGAAATTCAGTTGATGGCCCAGCCTCTGGCAGGTGTGACACCAGCATTTGTTACAACACTGTTAGGAAATTACTTTCTGACAGGAGTGGATGGTTTTCAGTACAGGCACTGGGATCCCCAGGAAAAGTGAAGTTCCTGGATCAGATTTGCTCTCAGTGTAGCCAGGTGCAATGAGGACAGTGAATCACTTTGTTACTCGGGGGTCTCAGGGGTGAGAGCAGCAGCTCCATCCCCTCCCCTTGGCCAGAGCCCAGCCCCTCTGAGCATGCACAGCCCCAGTGCCACTGACGGCAAGCTACTGCTCTTAACTCGATGAAATGCCTCTTGTGCTGGGCACACAGATGAAGAGTATCAGCAATAAAGGCAGCCCAGTGAGCTGGGTGGAAGTTCACAGGAATAGTCAATGCTGAGATACTCTCAGCAGTCTGATCATTGGCCTTTTTTAGTATTTAGCTGTCTCCTGGTTTCTTTTCTATGATGTTAAGGTTTGTGTAATCAATTCCAAGTGCAAGATATTTGATTTAATTAGAAAAAAACCCTAAATGATGCCAAAGCTAATCCATACTTATCACTCAGATACTTGATTACCATGTCATTGATTCTGCCATCCTTACCCTTGTGATGGGGCTGCCTTTATGATTTCTAAGGGCTCAGACACAAAGGGATTTCACCGAGGTCTTTTCCCTCAGTGTGGATCTGGGGCACTTCACAAACCTGAGCATCTGCAGGAGCTGCTGGGGCTCTTGTGGCAGAGCTCCTGTGATGAGCAGGGTGGTGCAGGCACTCTGAACCAATGCTGCAACAGGAGAGCTGTGCCCAAACCCTTTAGGAACTGGATGCCCGTGGAAAGCAGTGTTTCCTCTGCAAGAGAACTTCACAGCCTTAAGGTGAGTTCCATCACAGCTGAGTCATCAAGGAGCTCACTGAAATGTGAATTTTTTTTGCTTAAGTGGGCATCCATAAATTGCTAAATTTAGAGAATACTTTACCTTATGTACAAATGTTAGAACAAGGGGTTTTGAAACCCAGAAGAAAAAGGGGGGGTTTAGCAGTACAAGTAATTAATTATATTTAATTTGAACACGAGGAAGCATGGTGAATTTTTGGACTAAAGTGTTCTAAGTATTGTGTTTAAACAGCTCAATGTTAACTGATTATTTATGTTGCCACTATCATGGATGAAGAAGTTTGGCTACTTTTTTATGGCCACACTGGAAAGTGGTTTTTAAAATGTTTTAGTTTAAAAAACGTTGTGTTCAGTGTTATCCCTTTAGGCTTCTCTGCACTCTGTTACAAAAGAAGATGTTTTCAAATACAGAAATTGTGTTTCTGTGAACAGAAATGACCACATCTGCTCGAGTGTGCCCTCTTGCTAGTGCAGAAATATGGGGGAAAATATTGCTGAAATTTAAATGCAAACTTAATTTTCTACTGAAAGAGAAATCTGAGTAAGTAGCTAGAATAAAATTGATTCTGAATTCATAGTGGGTTGTTTTGGTAATGGAGATTCTAAAAGGTCTGTTGTGAGGAGCAGTGATGATGGTAAGAGAGAAAACAATGAATCTTTACTGGTGCTTTGGAGAATGCAATGCTTTTAGGAGAAATGCTAAATATATATTTCATCTTGAACAACATCATTCTGAGTGAAACATCTAGTACATCAAATGGGTTCTGTTTTAGTGTTCATAAAAAAAAATCCAGCTCTTAGCTTTTCCCTTGTTAAAATACAATTTCTGGGCTGAACTGGTACTGAGCCAAAGCAAACTGCATGAGGGGGCTGAAAGGAAGGTGGTGGAGTCTTAGGGTAACTTCCAGGGCCTTCCTTACAGTGTGAACTGCCTCTAATCTGCAGATTGGTGTAGGGCTGGAAAATAAAAATGCCAGAAAACAGTGTGTGAAAGGATGCTGAAATTAGGAATAGCAGAGTGTTCAGGGTTTACCTGGGGGAAGACAGGTGTTTAGGAAGGACAACCCCATCAGTGGCTGAAAGGGAAACATTTTTACTGGAGTTAAGGTAGCATGCCAGTGACTTCAAAACTGGATTAAAAAAAGTAAGATGTTAATACTGTTTGTAATTTATTATGATTGATCTTTAGGGCTGTTGGAAGTGGTTTTACCAGCATTAATACTATCATAAAGTACCTGTTAAGACTGTGCCTATGGGAGCATAATCCTGGTTTTGCTGAACCAAATGGCAAAGACCTCCTCTAAACCTGGTGGTGACATGACCAAGACCTGCAGAAAGAGGCCATCTGCAGCAAAATACAGAATTTTGGAAGCTGCAATTAGATTGTTTTATATATCCACATGGGGATTATTTAACTTCAGAGACCCCTTAGATGCATCTGTTTGCAGGTTTGAAAGGGCAATATTTTCATATTCCTCTTGTGATGCTGAGCACCTGCAGTGGTGAGCTAGCACTACCAAATCCTTCTGGAAGTTCCTGTTCAGAAATCCATAAAAGATGGGATTGATACATGTCGAGATCATGGCCACAAGGTGGCAGATTGTAAATGCCAGGTTGTGATTACAGCTCATTAGTGCCTCGTAATTCCAGTCAAAAACCACATTGAATATATTGAGAGGCAGCCAGCAAGCTGCAAAGGTCACCACGATTGACACCAACATCATATTGATCCTTTTGTTTTCACTCAGCCTGTTCTCATTCTCTCTCATCCTGTCTATTTTACCCCTTCTCCTTCGAAGACACACAAATATCCTGAGATAGCAGATAAAAATAAAGCCCAGTGGGAAGCAGTACTGGAAAACCAGCAGGCTGGTGGTGAAAATCAGCCTCTCTGTAAGAGATGGCCATGCCTCGATGCAAGCCACCTTGTTCTTGTAGAAATCACTGTGGAAGGACAAATGTTTGAAGGGCTCATCTGTTATTTGGTGGAATACTAAAAAAGGAGTGGATATGATGAGGGAAAGCCCCCAGATGAAAAGAATTCCCCAATAAGCATGTGAAATATTGGGCTTCCAGCCACGGGGGTTCACAATTAACTGATATCTCTCAATAGCAATGAGTACAAGTGAGAAAATGGAGACTGAGACAGACAGGCTTTGTATGAAAGAGCCAATTTTACACATTGCCTCCCCAAATATCCAGTGGTCCATTAAGGTGTATGCCACTGTGACAGGAATGCACATGATACAGATCAGGACATCTGATAAAGAGAGGTTGGCAATCAAAATGTTGGTGACATTTTGAGCTTCTTTCCGTCTCTTTATTATAATAATTAAGCAAAGATTTCCAACGAGCCCCACCAGTGTAACCAGCGTGTAAGCTGTAATCAGCAAGAATTCTGCAAGGGAGGAAAGGTGGCATGTATCAAAGTTCAAGAACTGAGAGAGGCTAATGTTAGAGATAGTTTGGTTCAGGATCTCGCTGGGGTGCTGAACAGCTTTATCCATCCTGAAGCATCTTCCAACCTATGGACAAAACCTTGCATTATTTAGAATGTAATGTATTTAAATTTTAAATGTATTTAAAATCACCTTTGCATGGAGATTTTCAAGCAGTGAATACTGTGGGTTTATCATTTTAGTCAGCGTCCATAAAGTTTGGAGCAAATCTAACATGATTAATTAGAGCACTGGAAAAGCAGATGGTTATCAGTGGGTTATGTATCCCTGTGGAAGGAGGTTGGTGTCACCTCTCTGAGGTTCTGCACTCTCAGTGCTACAGATCTATAACTGATGCACAAGAAACAGCTGTGATAGCAGCTCTGACTGAACTTGTACACTCTCCCACAAATCCTCTTTTACCAGCTGAGGATGAAGTTTACTTTTCAGAATAAAGTATTCTAAGATCTGTCCCTGCTGAAGATTTAAGAAGGTTTAATGGATTCCAATGAGGATAATCTGTTGCTTTTGTATTACCAGAAAAGAAGAATTGGGTCCTGCCATCACTCTGCTAGCTTAGACATCACACTTAGATTTTCTTTAGAACTACAAAGCACTGTGAGTTAATACACTCAATCCTCCTGAATTAATCAGTTATGTTGTGCTTGAGATCAAATGGCATTCAAAACCTCTATGAATGATAGCTAAAAGGGAGTTTCCTGTTCTACTGATGCATTGAAGATAGTATGTCCTTTTTCCTAGATCTGACCTGAGAAATATGTAAACAAAATAAAGCTCACATTGTAGTTATACAGAAAATAACTCCTCTTTCAGCTCTAACTTAAACAGGAGTCAAGCAAAAAAATCTGGGATTAGAACAGTTCTGTGGTTTCAAAACTTATATTAATGGGAAGAGTTATGTTCAACATAACATCTTGATGGGTTTGAATTTATCACTGAGTGCAAAACTTAATCTTAATTTAAAGGCTCACCAGCTTTCTGGCCAGAAAGAGGTTGTTTCCAACCTGGGAAAGCAAAAGCTAGGCCTGAAAAGAGCTATTTTAAAATTTAAAAATGGATAATTGATGTATGTTCTACACATATATCTTTCAAAACTCAAGTTTAGCTCACCTTAATTCCTTTGTGAAATTACTGGAAAACTAGCTGGAAGGAAATAATTCTTCTCCCCTAGTAATGGTGTTGAGAGCCTGTGGAGAAAGGAGAATGAAGAAGCAGTGGGAAGTTAGAGGATACACAAAAAGAAGGAGGGATGGGTGGATGTTTTATTATTCTAGAAAAAAATCTGCAGATTTGTCAGTCCTTTCACAGAAATGGTTGCCATTATTTAATCACTAAGGATTTTTAAAAGTTTGGTTGCCTGTGCAAAATTAAGCACTTAATCCAGGGTTAAATTGGAATTATGATTCCATACTTGTTTTCCCACAGACACTCAAAGAATATTCCAGCCAGAGTTATGTCCTGGACTGCTTTATCCTGATATTTCTGTTTGACATAAGTTTGAGTGCTTCAAATTAGGATCCTTAAAAATATCCAAAAAACACCATGCTCCCCTTTGGAGCATCTACTACCACTGTCATTCTGATTAAAATACCCTTTTCAATCAGCTTACTCAAGTGGGAAGTGGCTGCAGATAAATGTGACTGTGTGTGGCCCTGATGTCCCAAAAATGACTTGAATTGTGGTCAGGGCTAGCACTAAGCCCTATAGTCTCCCTAGAGAATATACCTGGCTTGGTTAAAGCTGTATTGGGGTATAGGAATGTGCTCTCTGTTGACAGAGTGACAAAAGTATCTTTTGTCTCCTTAAAAAGGAAAAAAGCTCAGAAGTAAAAAGACACCTCATAGGACTTTGGGGAGTTCACTTCAAACTTAAGGTTAGCCAATTGGACAGGAGATAAAAAGCCTCACCAAGCAATTTACTAGAAAAAGAAGAAAACAAAGAAACTAATCACTTCTGTGAGGCGTTTTACCAGGAGCAAGAACCTCTTGCACCTGGCTCAGTTTTTTTCTGTAGAGTTTTGTTATTTTGCCTTTTAATAAAACTTTTCTGTTTCCAACACTACCACAGAAGCCATCCTGCTGATTTCATGCCTTCTAAGGTAGCTGAGCTATCTCAGGTGCGATATAAATCTCCAAGAGCTTATAAGACCTGGCTTGAGGAGACTTTATATCATTGGGGAATGACATGGAAAACTGTACAATCCTGCTGCAAACACTATGGGTGTCTGGAGGCTCTGATAGATTCTGCAGTCCCTTGCAGGTCAGTAGGGCCAGAACAAGAGCTGGGTTCTCCACAGTGTGCCCACCATGCTCCACAAACTGCTCTGCTCCTGAGGCCAGGAGAGAGGCCAGGACTGTGACTGACTGCCACATGGTGTGACTGGGTATATATATACACACATATATCTACATATCACAAATAGACTGAAATCCATGAAAAGCAGCCCCTTGAGGAGGGCACTGTCGCCACCTTTCCCTGGGGCAGCACTGGCTGCCTGCCTTGGTTTCTCACACCCAAGGCTGTTTGTGCTGGAAGGACAGAGGCACTCAATGGCAGATTGGCAGCTGGTCCCCAATGGGATTTGCTGCCACTTCAGAAGTGTGAGGATCTAAAGCCTGGCTGCTTTACCCCAGGGGTGATCTGTGTCTGCAGTGCCTGTGGTGTCCACCTGGCTGGCACAGACCTGATCCTTCAAAGACAAACTCTGCTCTTCCCTGCTTTTTATGTGAGCAGGAAAAGCTGTGGGGGACTCAAAAGGCCACGAGGCTGAGCCAAGTTTGTAATATTTTATGCACTATTTGCTAGGCTTGTTTATTTCTCCATGGATGCACAACACAGTTTGATAGCAAATTCTGAGTGTCCTCTCCCAAGAATTCAGGATGGTAGAGCTTCTCTGGCATTTGGGAAAAGTCTGCTGACCTAACCAGTTCACTTGCTACATCAGTTTGAGGCACACTCTCCATCTATACTGTCCTTTTCTCAGGAAAATGTGCAATTTCTTTTCATTCTTTGGTTTGTGCTGGGAGTTAAAGAGTGCAGTATTTAGTACACACCATTCTGTGAGGCAATTTAAACATTTCCTTGGCAATAAAACAAATCCACCTGTCTTGGTAAGCATCTCATAGCATTAAAAAATAAGTTACTCTAATATTTACTACAGCATGTTGAACTATATTGTAACACATACTGGCATTTTTTAATCTAATAAATAAATGTTATTTGAATCAGCATCCTTGGATCACAGCTACAGCTGATACCAGAATTGAATTGTTTAACAAAAAGAACTAATTGCTTCAAGCCCTAATCCATGCGTTTTGGAAAAGATCCTCTACCACAGTAAGAGTTTAACTCTGTAAGATATTATAAACCCCCAGTCTTGTTTCACTCCTCTATCTGCAGAAACATTACTGAAATGTTCATAAGCAAAAGAAAGGTTTAAAATAAAATGAGTTTTAGAAAGGCTTTCTTCCCTAAGTATTTTCTTACCTGTGCTAAAGATGAACAGTCCCATCCTTTCAAGGTGACCAACAAATGTTTCAATTACAAACCTTAAGTTCCTAAGTATTGCACAGATAAAATGCGGAGGAAAATTTACATTCAATTTTAAATATAGGTTATAGAGAATAAATTAATGCTTTATAAGATATTTCAGTAACTTTTGCCATAGTTCTATTGATTTTCTGACTTCTTACCTGATGAAAAATTCAAGTCATATCCACACTGCTTTAACAATTTTTCTTTTCCCTCAGAGCCAGCAAACACATCTTCTTTCTGTATGAAAGAGTCCAGAGCAAAGCCATGTCTCCTAAAGCCACACTCAAACTCTCCTTTCTTCTGTGTGTATCAAAGCTCAGATCCCCACTTTGCAGCAGTGCTGAGGCTGCCAGGCTGTGGGAAGGCAGCTGAGGAATAAAACGAGCTCTGGAATCCAAGAGGAGACGAACAGCAGTGAGCAGGGAGGAGGAAGGACCAGTAGTCATGGGGATGGATTTTCCTCCACTGTGCTGCTTCCCTCCACCCTGTCAAACACCTTATCATGCAATTTCATTTTCAATTATTTAATCTGTTCTGTAGTTCAAATGTTTTCCCTCTGCAGGGTTTCATACATAAACATCTGCAGATGGCATATTGCTTTCTTAACTGATACAGCAATACAATGAGCTGCTTGGAAGGAGCATGCACGTCCCATTAAGTGTATCATTTGCTTTATTGCAATTAAGATAATCAGATTTTCATTATAAATTGATATTTTAGCTTACACTCCTCAGATAAAACCAGTATTCCTGAAAAGCAAGGCATGGCACACTGCACTAGCACATGGTGAAAAGGGGCTTTATTTTTCTTAGTGTTTTTTTCAGTAAGAGTCCATATGTTTTGTAGACATGTTTATAAAATAAGCATTCAGCTTACTCACTCAATATTTAGAATGAACATTTATGGAGTGGGAAAGGAACTGCTTTTCTTAGGATTTGAAATCTGGTAAGTTGCTCTATAAACTTGCATTTTTACCTGGGTCCACTGAAATTCCAGTATTTCAGTCTTTTTTTTTTAAGAGAATGGCTTTTCAAAAAGCAGTAGGATTTTTGGGATCAGCAATACCGATGCTGTACTGAAGTGCAATTCAGAACTAATTATCTAAAAATATAGTTGGTTGTCATTCTATATTATTTGAATAAAATAGCTGCAGGGGGAAAAGAGCCTTTGTGACCCTGTGACCAGATGAACATCCTGCTTTTCACGTGTTTGAGTCTATTCCTGATGTGTTTGTCCAGATTGTTTTTTAACCATCTGCGGAGATCTTGGATTCGAGTGCCTAATTGACTGCTAGGAAGACTGCCTTAACACCTCTCCATAAAACTTCCTTCTCTGTAGTTTAACCAGTGCTTTTTATTCTAGGTGTGGTTTGGGAATTCTGATATTTTAAACAAAAATGCTGCAATCAAGCAATGGGAATATATTTTTTCTAAAGCATTTCTAGAGCTTGCTGGGTTTGATTATGTCAGTATTACTATAAAAACAAAGCTTTGCCAAACAATTTTAGAAATTCTGCTTCTGGTTTTAGTGTAACCCCAGGAAGTTAATCAGGACCTGAACATGCAATGTGATAGATAAGCATCAGAACAGGCCATAAAAATGGATATCTACTTATGAAGCAAATAAGTCAATAAAATTAAAAGATGTTCTGATTCTATCTCTAAATTTCAAAGGTCATTTTGCTTATTTACACATGCCTCTGTTTCTAATATAATTCTGCATGCAGTCCTTCATTTGTGGAAAAAGTGGGGTCTTTAACATATGATCCATTGGTTTTTACAGTTGTATCAGCCTGCTGCCTCATGTGGACTTTGTTGTGCTGTAAGCTGTTGTGAATTAGATCATATCCAGCATCAGAGGCTTGTGGGTGTAGCTGCTCCTGGTGTGTTTAATCCTGATGTCAAAGGTATGTGTGCTGAGTGGGACCCATGGCTCTGGAGGAGGGATCACAATGTGTTTTTTCAGCCAAATGCTGGAGTGTCTGTTTGCAAAAAAGGTTAATGGGTAGCAGAATTGTATTTACTTTTTATCAATGGTCTTGTCATTTCTAAATTGCTCAGTATTAAATGACAGGTGAAGTGCCATAATAGGTTTTTAAGTTCAAAGTTTGTAATAACTTGTGTAGCATTGGCAATAACCTGTTGGTGGAAAATAACATTTAACTCCTCAAATAACATTTAACTCCTAAGTTCACCCTTTGCTCTGGCATTTACATGATTCCTTGGCCAGCAGGAATCTTTGCTGATGGTTGATCACTCTCAATTTTTGCTTTTGCTTAGTTGTTTCTCCTATGTACCTGTGCAGTCGTCCTTGTTTCTGCCTGTTGCATTCTCCTCCTTCAGAAAGCAAGATTTAGTAGAGATGTACAATTTCTCAGCTTCCCACATGAAGGAATTCTTTAACAGTAGATTGGCCAAGAGCTGGTGCAGACACCTGTAACATCTCTGAAGGGTCATGGAATCACAGACTGGTTTGGGTTGGAAGGGACCTTAAAAATCACCCAGTTCCAATGGGCAGGGACACCTCCCACTAGATAAGGCTGTTCCAAGATCCATCCAGCCTGGCCTCGGACACTTCCAGGGATGGAAGTCACATCCAGGACACTTCCAGGGATGGAGCAGCCACAGCTTCTCTGGGTGATTTCTTCCATTGACTCACCACTCCCACAGTCAAGAATTTCTTCCCAAATCCCACATGACTCTGCCCTCTGACACTACAAAGCCATTCCCTCTTGCCCTGCCATTCCAGCCCTTGTCCAAAGTCCCTCTCCAGCTCTCTTGGAGCCCCTTTAGGCACTGGAAGGACTCTCTGAGGTCTCCCTGGAGCCTTCCCTTATCAGGCTGAGCACTCCCAGCTCCCCCAGGCTGGCTCCAGAGCAGAGCTGCTCCAGCCCTTGGACGCAGCACTGCAGGTGGGGTCTCACAAGGGTGCAGCAGGGAGGGAGAGCCCCCTCCATCATCCTGCTGGTCACACTGCTCCTGACGCAGCCCAGGACAAGTTCAGATTTTTCAAATGCACTTTGCTGGCTCATATTGAACTTCTTATCAATCAACACCTGCAAATCTCTCTTCTGAATTATTGCTTCCTAATAAATACTGTTCAAAGCACTTCAAAGAGGCATAGAAAAGTAAATAAGAATAATTGGAAATCTCATATGTTAGTGTTGGATGTGCTGGTTAATGCCATAAAAGTAAGATAATAAGCTGTGATGGAGGAAAAACACACTCCCCTAACATTTTCCTGTTCTGAGGAGAGATCAACACCCCAGTAAGGGATTCTCAGTAAATAGCTCATAATGTGACCAAACTAGCAACAGCTAAGTATGCACTGGGAGTTTTTCTCCATGGATGTACATGTGTAAGTCGAAGCCCTGCTCCATGACTCAGAGGTTTTTTTCTAATTGGAAATAATTTTCACAAAAATAATTCATGTTCACTACCTGGAGTTTAGGTTTCACTTCATTATACTGCATAGCTCTAAGGGACACCTTTGCAATATCCTTGATGCCTGATCTCAATTTTGATTCTCAATTAGCTCATGACTAGAATGAAAAGTCAACTGTTTAAAAATCTGATATAACTATAAATGAGTTACTTATAATAACATATTAATTTTAAAAATTGTGTCATGCCATGAACTGTTGGCTAATTTCTGGACCTTATTCAGTTGGCATAGAGCTGAGATGGAGATGAATAAACTCACTGGCTGGAAGGTTAGCATCTTAATTTTTTGGGTCAGCCAAGTTACTTTTCTCACTGAAAAAGAGATAAGATATATGAGTAATTGTAATAGGAGTGTGACTGCATAAATCCATATTTTATAATAGGTTCCGTGTTCCAAACCCTGATTCAATTCTTGTAGCTTTCTAGAACTTCTCCAAATCACTTTTACCAAAAGTCATCTCTGCCAAAAAATTAATTATTTCAATAGCTCACAGATTTGGGGGGAATGTGACAATTTGTATCTCTGGTTTGTTCTTTCCCATTCTAGAATCCTTTCATAACAACACTGTGAGCACAGAACCCTGCTGTTCTCATGGCATGACATCTTGCAGGGTCCTAATTGTTAATTAAGAAATACTTAAATAATCAAAAGATTTTTCTCATTAATCTCAGTCTGTTTCCGTTTTCCAGCATGTTTCAAACTGTAACAAGCATTTTGATTTTCTGGATAAAAATCAGAAATTCTAGATTGCTA